>NW_005871169.1:3572683-3671874 GCF_000147115.1 Myotis lucifugus | reverse complement strand
GGGGGTGGGAAGAGGGTCCTAATATATGATGATGGGAGAAGTATTTGACTTTGGGTGGTGGGTACACAGTGCTGCAATATACAGATCTTGTAACATAGAAACCCACACCTGATACCTATATGTTCATGTTGACCAAGGTCACTCCAATAAATTCAATAAAACATAAATAGAAAATAAAAATGGGAGAAAAAAAGAAGTGTTTCTCAGCTACTCCTCCTGGAATCAAGCCTCAAAATCAAAACCAAGAACAGGGAGGAAGAATAGGAGGAAAAAAAGAGAGGAGGAGGAAGGGGAGGAGGAAAAGAGAAAAGGAGGAAGGAAAGAATAAAGAATGGTGACAGAAAAAAGTGCATAAGGCAAGTTTTTATTTTAGAAGGCGTGTGGACCAATGGAAGAATTGAAAGGTCCAGGGAAGCACCAGAATCATGAATAAAAAGCAAGGACTTTGGTTCTGTCTTGAAGTTCTCCAAATCCTTCATTTCTCCAGAAAACTCTTGTTAGTAAAACATTTCTCCAAGGTAAGATGACTTAATCAGAGATTCCTTTGTAGACATGGTAATGAGGGTAAAGTGAGCTCAGGTGAAGGGGATAGGGCAGAGGACGGGAATGGGCAGGATGGAAGATTGGGGAAGATTTTTGGCTCAGATTTAGACTTGTTTACTGTTGGAATATTTCACTATTACTAGATAGAAAAGTTTGAAAGGTGCAGAGATCAAGGGTTGCTCATTACATAATAATTTTTGCATTTTTCTTATGGCAAAAACAAGTCTATGAATGAGAACATTGGATGTTTACTGGTAAAAGGTGAAGCTTTCATGCTAATGGTAAAGTTTCCTGTGCCCTCATCCTTCAATATTACTTTCCATTGTGACCGCTGGTATCATTGTTGGGTAAATTCATGACTACTTGCTGTAACATATATGTTATAGGTATTAAAATATATATAGTTAATTGTAGTCAGATATACATAAAACAACCTTTGTCATTTTTACCATTTAACAAATATATTTTATTGATTTCAGAGAGGAAGAGAGAGATAGAAATGTCAATGATGAGAGAGAATCATTGATTGGCTGCTTCCTACGCGCCCCCCATTGGAGATCAAGCCTCACAACCCCAGCATGTGCCTTGACTGGGCATCGAACCATGACCTCCTGGTTCATAGGTCAACACTCAACCACTGAGCCAAACCAGCTGGGCTCATTTTTACCATTTGTAAGTGTACAATTCAGTGGCATTAACTATATTCACAATGTTCCTGTTGAACATATTTGCACATATTGTTTTTTATATTTTTTTATTTTCTGGTACTTCTAAAGGTATAATTTTAAAACACAGATCTTAAGTATTAGATTAATGACTTTATACAATGTAAATTCAAAACAAGATCTAGAATATTATCATCACCAAAAAATTCTCATTTGCCTGAATGCTACCACTAAATGTTAATTGTGACTGTTGTAGAACTTAATAAATCATAAAATACCTATTCTTTTATATGATTTCTTTATTCATCAATAATTTTTGAGGTTCATGTATGTTGTTGCCTTTTTCAGTACTTCATATCTTTTCATTGCTAAATAATATTCATGGTACTAATTAAATAAACTATAATATGTTTCCTCATTCTTGTTTGATAACTTGTTTCCAGATTTTGGCTCCTATGAATAAGGTTGCTCTGATGATGACGATGATGATTTCTTTGCATAAATATATTGCAGTGGGGGGATTGATGGGATACAGGGTAGCTAAATGTTTAATGTTGTAGGAAATTACCAAAGTGATCATTGCATTTACATTCCTGGCAAAGAATCAACATTACAATTGTTTTTTATTCTCACAAATGCAGGGTGTTACCAGTCTTTTAAATCTGAATCATTCTGTTGACTGTGTAGTGGTAGCACATCTCATATTTTTATTTGAATATCCTTGATTATTAAGGACTTGGAGAACTTTCTCTTGTGATTATTGGCCACTGGTTTATTCTTTTTTGCAAAATGTCTGTTGCTGTGAAAATATTTGAGTCTTCATATTTTTATTGTTGATTTGTAGGAATTCCTTAGATATTTGGAGTATAAGTTCTTTCCAGATATATATGCTGAGAATGTATTTTCCAAGCCAAGGCTTCTGTACTTATTTTATCAATGGCATCTTTTTATAAAAATATTTTTAATTTTAATGAGGACCAAATAATCTTATCGTTTATGGTTAATACTTTTGTATACTTTAAAAACATATTTGACTATCTTTGATTGTGAACACATATTCTTATGTTTGATTCCAAAAAATATGTATTTTTTGTCTATGATTTACCTCAAATAAACTTTTGAGTATAAAATGACAATTATCCCAGTACTATTTCTTGAAAAGTTTTTACTTTCTACTTTGAAATGTCTTACATTTTTTTAGAAAAACACTTGACCCTAGATAAGTCTTAGACTCTCTACTCTGGTTCATTAATTTATTATTATAGCCAATGGTGCAACCAGATTAATTAACAGAATAACTAATATCAGTAACTCTTTTGAAATAAAGTAGTGCAATACTCTACCCTTATTAATTTACTTTAAGAGTTTCTATCCTCATCTATGGTCTTTGCATTTTCCTATAAATTGTAGAATCAGCTTACTAATTTATTTAACAAAGCCTGATGGAATTTTGATTAGAATTGTGTTGAATCCAAAGATCAATTAGGG
This sequence comes from Myotis lucifugus, assembly GCF_000147115.1. NCBI lineage: Eukaryota > Metazoa > Chordata > Mammalia > Chiroptera > Vespertilionidae > Myotis > Myotis lucifugus. Next base: position 3,669,178 of record NW_005871169.1, on the reverse strand, counting down.
AAGAAGAGTTATCTCTACAAGACATATACTCAACTTGATCTATTTCTCGTTCACAGTGGCAAAGATAAGGAGACACCCAAAGTGTCCTTTGATAGAGGATTGGATAAAGAAGACATATCCAAGGGAATGCTACTCAATCATAAGAAAAGATGAAATACTGCCATTTACAACAACATGAATGGACCTTGAGAATATTTTGCTAAGCAAAATAAGTCAGCCAGAAAAAATTAAGAACCATATTATTTCATTCATATCTATATCTATCTATATATATATAAAAAATAGAGAAATATGCTAATTAACCAGGATGCCATAATGGGTTGACCAGACAGGAGGTTGCACATGCAGCGTTGGGGGCTGGGTGGCAAGGGCCTCCGCGACTGTGCTGGGGGAGGGCCTGATCAGCAGCAGCAGCAGCTGCTTCAAGGGCCAGAGAGGGAGGCAGGGTTAGACCAGCAGCTTGGCTGCTGGTGGGTCCCGGGGAGCAAGGCAGGACCAGAACAGCAGCTGCAGGGTCCAGGGAGTGAGGCAGGGCCGGACCAGCAGGCTGAAGGGTCCCGTCCCCGGGAGCGAAGCAGAGCCGATTGGCAGCAGCTGCAGGGGGGCTCTGCGCTGTGGGCCCAGGTCAGGAGGCAACCAACCAATGTGTCCCTCTCACATTGATGTTTCTCTTTATCTTTCCCTCTCTCTTCCCTGCTCTCTAAAAATCAATGGGAAAATATCCCTAGGCGACTCGAGGGTGGGCAGCGTGGTGTGATTTCCAATCGCTCGCTGGGATCCTAGTGTGGATATAAAACTGAAACTCATAGTTACAGACAACATTATGATAGTTTCCAGAGAGAAGGGGGTGGGGGGGTAGCAGAAGGTAAAGGAGACCAAATATATTGTGATAGAAGATGATTTGACTTTGGGTGGTGGGCATGTAATGCCATATACTAGTACAGATCATGTATCATATAAATATACACTTGAAATTTATATGATCTTATTGGCCAACTAAAGACCCGATGCACAAAATTCGTGCAAGAGTCGGCTTTCTTTCCACTGGCTGCCAGCACGGGCTTCTCTCTGGCACCTGGGACCTGGGCTTCCCTCGCAGTCCCGGCTTCATCTGGAAGGTCGTCCAGTCTAATTAGCATATTATGCTTTTATTGTTGTAGATATCACCCCAATAAATTTAATAAAAATATTTCTCTATTGTTTATATGTTTTATTTCTATCAATAGTAATTTTAGTTTTCTGTTTAGAGATCTGCCATATTTTTGTTAGATTGATTCCTAGGTATTTGATTTTTTAAAATGCTATTTCTAAATTATATTATATATTTATATTTTATCTTCCCATAATTTGTTGCTAATATATAGAAATGCAACTTATTTTATATATTGGTATTACATACTGAAACCTTGCTAAATTATTCATCTTATCAACATTATCATGTTTTTTAAAAATATTTTTCTTCCCTCTTGTCCAGTATTTAAAAAATTTTTTAAATATTTTTATTTCCTTAACACTCCAGCTAGAACCTTCACTATATTGGTTGTATAAAGCAGTAAAAGTGGATATGCTTGCTTTTTTCCCCAATCATAAGCGATATTTCACTATATGATGTTTGTAAGAACAGAGATCTTTTGTTTTATTTGGTTTGGTTTTGTTAATCCTCACCTGAGGATACTCTTTTTCCATTAATTTTTTTTTTAAGAGAGAATGGAAGGGAGATAGGGAGCGGAAGAGGAGAGAGAGAGAGAGAGAGAGAGAGAGAGAGAGAGAGAGAGAGAAGCATTGATGCTTGAGAGACACATTGATTGGTTGCCTCCCACACATGCCCCAACCCGGACTGGGGAACTAACCTGCAACTCTTGACCAGGAATCACACCCATGACCCTTGGGCAAAACCATCCAGGGCAAGATTTCTTTTAATTTTTTTTTTAATGAGGGATGTTAATATTTGTGAAATGTTTTGCTACCTCTGTTGAAGCGATCATTTCATTTTTTTCTCTTTCTGTTAATGTACTGAGGTACATTTTTGGATATGAAACTTATTTTGCATTCCCTTGATCTATTTCTGGGTTTGATGTAACAATATCTTGTTGATTTTTATGCCCATGATCATGAGGGATATTTGTAATTCTATTTTTTTTTTTGGAATGTTCTTATTAGGGTTTGCATTATTAGGAATATATTGCTTTGTAAAATGAGTTGGGATGATATTTATCTTCTATATTTCCTGAAAGAATTTGTGTAGAATTTTTATTCTTAATTTTTATTTATTGACCAGAGGCCTGATGCATGAATTTGTGCACCAGTGGAGTCCCTCAGCCTGGCCTGCAGGATTGGGCTGAAACCGGCTTTCTGACATCCCCAAGGGGTCCTGGATTGTGAGAGGCACAGGCCAGGCCGATGGACCCCACCAGTGCATGATCAGAGTCGGGGAGGGATGTGGGAGGTTGGCCAGCTGGGGAGGGACCATAGGAGGACTCCAGGGAGTGTTTGGCCTGTCTCACTCAGTCCCAATTGGCTAGACCCCAGCAGCAAATTAACCTCCTGGTTGGACCATCTGCCCCCTGGTGGTCAGTGCACGTCATAGTGAGCGGTTGAGCAGCCTTAGCATATCATTAGCATATAACACTTTGATTGGTTAAACATATGACCTATTGACCAGGCACTTAGCATATTAGGCTTTTATTATATAGGGTTAATTTTAGAAAGGAAGAGAAAGAGGGAGAGAGAGAGAGAAAGAGAGATGGATTTGTTATTCCACTTATTTATGCATTTATTGGTTATTGTATGTGCCCTGACTGGGGATGGAACTCACAACCTTGGGGCATTGGGACAACAGTGTATCCAACTGAGCTACCTAGTCAGGGCTTATTATCCTTAAATGTATGAATGAAATCAGCTTTGAGGCTGTCCTGGGCTGGCGCTGTGTGTGTGTGTGTGTGTGTGTGTGTGTGTGTATTATATACACAGTAGAATACTATTCAGCCATAGGAAAAAATGTAACCTTGTCATTTGGACCTCGAGGGCATTATCCTAAGTGAAATAAGTAATACAGAAAAAGACAAACAGAGTTTGATCTCATAATATGTGGACTCTAAATAAAATCATTAACAAAAACAAATAAAATGGAAAAACAACCAAGCCCAGAAATACAGAGAACAGATTCATGGTTGCCAGATTCAAGGGGTAGCAGGGTGGGAGAAAAGGATAAAGCTGTCAAAAGGTACTAACTTCTAGTCATAAATACATAAATTCTAGGGATGTAATGTATAGCATGGGAAGCATAGTTGGTAACACTGTCTCATGAACTAAGAATAGTTATAACACTTTTTAAAAAATTGTCTTTATTATTAAAAGTATTACAGATGCCCTCCTCTTTCCTGCATTGACCCCCTGTACCCCTCACCTGACCCCTCCCCAGGGCTTCACCTCACTATTGTCTGTCCATGGGTTATGCATATATGCATATAAGTTCTTTGGTTAATCTCTTCCCACCCCTCTTTCCCTCTGAATTTCGTCAGTGTCTCTAAAAGGTATAAAAGGCTGTTGTGCATCAAGCATTGGTACACATGCATGAATTCATGTAGTCCTCACAATTAAGGCAGAAAATAGGTGCTGTTTTTTACGTAAGAAACATGGGAGGGAACACTGTTAAAGTACAGAATTTGCTATTGTTCTCTGATACTCTTTTTTTTTTAATCCTCACCAAGGATAAGTTTTTATTGATTTTAAAGAGAGAGAAGGAGTGAGAGCGAGAGAGAGAGAGAGAGAGAGAGAGAGAGAGAGAGAGATCGGCTGCCTCCTGCACATGCCCTGACTAGGGAGATTGAATCTGCAACCCAGGTATGTGCCCTGACTGGGAATGGAACCCGCTACCTTTTTGGTGTGGGGAATAATGCTCCAACTTCCTGAGCCACCCGGCCAGGGCTGGTCTCTGATACTCTTTGTAAAGTCAGGATAATTTCTTTCTGTTCTGAATGCATGATGAATTCTCTCAAAAACCGTTTGGCATCCATATAGATCAGTGGTTCTCAACCTTGGCTGCACATTAGAATTACCTGGGAATCTTTTTAAAATCCTGATTTCTGAGCCTCATCCTCTGGAAATTCTGTTTCTTTGTTATGGGGTGAGGCCACAACATTAATAACAAAGAAACAGAGTTTCTGGAGGATAAGGCCCACAAATCAGGATTTTAAAAAGATTCCCAGGTGATTCTAAAAAGATTCCCAGGTGATTCTAATGTGCAGCCAAGTTTGAGAACCACTGATATAGATGATTATGTTAATACAGTAAATTATATTGAAGTATTTTGTATTCCTAGAACAAATCTTTTTTTTTTGCCAATCCTCACCCAAGGATATTTTCCCACTGATTTTTAGAAAGAGTGGAAGGAAGGGGAAGAGAGAGAGAGAGAGAGCGAGAGAGAGCGAGAGAAACATCGATGTGGGAGAGACACATTGATTGGTTGGTTACCTTTGCACGTGCCCTGGACTGGGGATCAAGCCTACAACCAAGGTAAGTGCCCTTGACCAAAACAGAACCCAGGACCCTATAGTCCCCAGGCTGACACTCTATCCACTGAGCCAAACTGGTGAGGGCAAAACAAACTCTTTTTGATCTTGATATGTTAGTTGCTTAATTTTACCTTTGTACATTTGTGTATTTTAGATAGGTATGGTATTTGTATGGTACTTTAAGCTTCTCAGTTTTTATCAAAATTATAAACATCAGTAAATAAGTTGGATGCTGACTACTATTTTCATTATGTTTGTGTAATGCCTTAAACTTTGATAAATATTTTATTTTACATTGCATCATCAATCACCAGATGACACATGCATTTAACATATTAACTGTTTTGTTTGTTTGTTTTTGTCTATTTGGCTGCTATAACAAAATACTACAAAATGTTTGGAAGCTGCGAAGTCCAAGATCAAGAAGCCAGCATGGTCAGTTTTGATGAGGGCCCTTTTCCTAGTTGCAGACATCTCCCCGTATCCTCACATGGTGAAGGGCTGGGGAGTTCAGTGGGATCTTTTTTTATGAGGGCACTAATCCCATTCATGAGGGCTCCAGCCTCATGACTTAATCACATTCCTAAGACTCCACCTCTTAATATCATCACTGGGGGTAGGGGGTAAGATTTGAATATATGAATTTAAGGTTTACACCTACATTCAGTCCATAGCATTAATAGATTATTTAACAGATTACTCTTAAGGAAACACTATTATTAGAAGCTTGACTTCCTGATCTATTTCTGCATAGCTTTAGGATATATTTTGCTTCACTCATGTAGCTTCTGCTGGAACACACCATGAGAACAGGGATGTTCCCACTATAATATAGAACAAGGACCATATTCCTTTTGTTTTTTATATTTTCAGTTCCTAGCATAGTATGTGGCAAGTAACAAAAGCTCACTGAATACTTGTTGAATAGATGAGGTTACTATGGCTTGGGGGGTGGGCGGAGATTGATTTTATTTTTCATTATTGACTAGCTCTCACCCTGTGTGTTTCTATACCTCCTTATGATCTTCCCTTTCAATGACAATGAAACTTAGACATGAAGTCGAATTCTGGTTTTAAGAAATCGTAACCTGGCAAATATGTTCATGCAACAGTGCTTTGCTGTTGCAATGGTAGCATCAATGATGCTTATTTCTAGTTCTCCATGTTTTGATTAGAGTAAGAGATACAGAATAAGTCATTAGACATGTCGCTAGTGGACTTCTTTGGGTGGCCTTTTTTTATTTAAGAAAGATTTTTCAATGTCAAGTTATCAAATGATAAGCATATGGTCTTATTAGTTTTCCCTGGAATCCAGTCCATATTTGACAAAAATCTGTTACTAGCATTTTTTGAGCCATAAAGTCTCTGTAATCTATAAATGGAAATATAATATTGAACTTAATATATGCTTCCTGTAGATATAAAAAATGTTCTTATTCACACTGGTACAGTTACTTTAGATTACAATTTATAGTGTCATATTTTAAAAAAATAAAATGTTTTAATTTTCTTTCATCTGAGCACTGAAAGCTTTATTTTTAGAACTGAAGATTTAATTCCAACAGGATATGTTTAGAACTGTCATGCATGGGCCTTCTGAAAACATTGAGTTTCCTCTTATTAAGGAAGTGTAAACAGGTTATGGCTCAGAAACAGGTGCGAGAACACTCAGCTCTTGGTGTCTTCCAGCAGAGCACAGCAGACCCTTCACATGTGATTCAAGTAACACTGAATTAAACTCCACATCTTTCCATCCTTTTACCCTCTTAACTGGCAGTGCATAATGTAAATTACATTCATATGTTTAATTAAAAAACATCCCCTTCCCAATTTTGTCAACATATTTCACCAGGAAACCATGTGTGAAGCTAGGCAAAGGAAATCTTCAAAAGGTTCTTCACAAATAAAATGTTAATTGTAATTTAGTGCAACTGTACTTTTTTTTAACATTTAACAATGTTTACTGAGCATCTGTGGTGTGCCATGTATTATTTAAGGTCTAGAGGACAACTATAAATATGACAGACATGATCCCACATCTCTTAGAACATAACATTCTGGAGGAGGGAGAGAGGCAACAACCAACCAACCAACTAACCCAGTCTTTCTAGTTAATAATAACTGTCATAGAGAAAACAATACAATATGTGCTGGAGAGTGGGCCAGGGATGGGAGCATGAAAAAGTGAGAGGTAGTTGGAGTGAGGGTACCTTTTTCTTTTTCTTTTTAAAAATTTATTGATTGTTTTACACAGAGGAAGGGAGAGGGATAGAGAGTTAGAAACATCTATGAGAGAGAAACATCGATCAGCTGCCTCCTGCACACTCCCTACTGGGTATGTGCCCGCAACCAAGGTACATGCCCTTGACCGAAATCGAACCTGGGACCCTTGAGTCCGCAGACTGACACTCTATCTACTGAGCCAAACCGGTTAGGGCTACATTTTTCTTTTTAACCCTTATTACCCTACATCATTTAAAAGTGATGTACTGTTGTTACATCACACACACACACACACACACACACACACACACACACACAATGAAATGTATTTTTTTAAATATATTTTATTGATTTTTTACAGAGAGAAAGGGAGAGGGTTAGAGAGTTAGAAACATCGATGAGAGAGAAACATCGATCAGCTGCCTCCTGCACACTCCCCACTGGGTATGTGCCCGCAACCAAGGTACATGCCCTTGACCGGAATCTCTCATCGATGTTTCTAACTCTCTATCCCTCTTCCTTCCTCTCTGTAAAAAGTCAATAAAAATATATATATATTTTTAAAAAAGAACATTTACTACATATACATCTAGTAGGCAATCCATAAATTTTTCCTTATTGTTTCCCAATGTTTTTCACATTTTTGCATGAAAATTATTGAATTCATGGGCATATATTGTATCTGATTGTCATACCTAAGTCTCTTTTGTTCAAAAACAATTTCACAACAGGAATTTGACCTTTTGAACACTGCCTCATATCTTCCTCACAGTGTCATTTAACTTTATAACTCAATACCTTATATTTCCTGTAACCTAGAATTAGTTTCCAAGTCTGGATTAGATACTAAATATTTTTAGGCAGCATCATGGTGATGCGTATTTCATACTGCATTATATCTAGAAACACATGATATTTGGTTGTCCTACCATTTTTGAACCTAAATATCGGCCACCATATTAAAAAGAAGACAGCCTTGTTCCTTTGTTACACATTAAAATTTTACTTTATAACCAGAAAATAATTTATGGGGTGCACTTTGGCATCATATATGCATCCATTCATTGTGTAATGGTTTAAAAACAAATTTGTGATTATTGACTACATATTTTAATTGAACATTGCAAAATAATGATTCTTTTTGAATTGTATTCTTTTTTCCCATGACTATTAGCTGGCATTCTTATGTAGAGTAGAGCTTTCCCCATGGTTACTCTGAAATACAGTTCCTATTAGAAAGGCAAAGATACATGAATTTAATTTTTCCATTTTATTTCATATTTTCAAAGAAAAATTGATTTGATACCCAATGTAAATGCAAAAATTATTTTTTTCTGATTTTCCCCACTTTTGGTTGCTATTATGATGGAATCATAAATTTTTATTGATTCAATGTTTTATATTAAATGTTCAGCAATCACATCATCTTGTTCTTTTCAATGTTCAAAACTGTCACAATTTTAAACAGCTAAAAACTCTTAAAGCTGACTATTGGGTCCTTCTAACATGACTCTATTGTGGCATTGGTTAGGAAAAGTTTTCATGAAGAGGACACAGAAATCACATCTCTAAAATAAAATAAAATTATAAAATAAGCTTTATTTTTAAAAAATCTTGCTTATGCAGAAAAAAACATCCTTTCACGATTACAATTTGCAACAGACTGGGTATAGAAAGTACATATCTCGGCATGATAATGGCCATATGTGACAAACTCACAGTTAAAATACTCAATGGAAAGAAATTGAAAGCTTTTCCTCTGAGATCAGAAACAAGACAAGGATGCCTACTCTCCCTACTCTTATTTAATACAGTACTGGAAATCCTAGCTAGAGCAATTAGTCAAGAAAAAAAAATAAAAGTCATGTAAATTGGAAAAAAAAGAAGTAAAACTGTTACTGTTTGTAGATGATATTATTTTCTATATAGAAATTCCCTAAAACAAACAAACAACTGTTGGAACTAATCAATAATTTCAGTAAAGTTGCAGTGTATAAAATCAACATGCAGAAATCAGTTGAATTTCTATACAATAATAATGAAACACCTAAAATAGAAATAAAAAAACTATTTCATTTATGATAGCATCAAAAACAATAAAACCTATGAATAAATTTAACCAAGGAAATGAAAGATCTGTGCAATGACAATCACAAGACTTTGCTGAGAGAAATAGAAGACACAAGAAAATGGAAATACATCCCATGTTCAAGTATCACAAGAAATGTTATAGTGTCTATACTACCCAAAGTCATCTATAGATTTGACATAACCACATCAAAATACTAAAGTAATTCTTCACAGGAATATAATAAAATTCTAAAATTTGTGTGAAACCACAAAACACCCCATAGAGCCAAAGCAATCCTGAGGAAAAAGAACAAAAGTGTAGATATCACACTTTATGATTCCAAACTATACTATGAAGCTAGAGTAAGAAAACAGTATGGTACTGGCATTAAAATAAACACAGAACAATGGAACAGAATAGAGAGTCAGAATTAAATCTCCATGTATGTGATGAATAACATTCAACAAGGGAGACAAGAATAAAAAATGGAGAAATGATAGTCTCTTCAACAAACAGTGTTGGGGAAACAGGTTAAATACATAAAGAACCATGAAACTAAATCACTAACTTACACCAATGACAAAAATTAATGCAAAATGTATCAAAGACTTAAACTTAAGACCCAACACCATGAAACTCCTAGAAGAAAACATAGGAATAAATTCCTGGATATTGGTATTGGGAATACTTTTCTTGATATGACACCAAAAGCATAAACAACAAAAGCAAAATCAACAAATGGGAATACATCAAACTTAAAAGCTTCTGCACAGCAAAAGAAACAGTTGTCAAAATGAAAAAGCAAGCTACAGAATGGAAGAAATATTTTGAAATCCATATATCAGATATGGATTAGTATCCAAAAATATTTAGAGACCTCATATAGAAAGACACTACACAATCCAATTAAAAAATGCGTAGAGTAACTAAATAGACATTTTCCCAAAGAAGACATCCAAATAGTCAACAGGTATGTGAAAGGATGTGCAACATCACCCATTATCAGGGAAATGTAAAGCAAAACAACCATGAGATATCATCTCCTCTTGTTAGAATGCTCATCAAGAAGACAAGAGATAAGTGTTGACAAGAATGTGGAGAAAAGGGAACCCTTGTACACTGTTCTGGGAGGATGTAAATTGGTTCAAGCACTATGGAAAAGAATATTGAGGTTCCTCAAATAATTAAAATTAGGACTACTATACGATTCAGCAGTTCCATTTATGGAGATATACCAAAAGGAAACAACCCATCAACAGAAAAAATGGATAAAGAAGATCACACACACACACACACACCACATATATGTGAATATTCTTCAGTCATGAGGAAGGACATTCTGCCACTTGCAACAATATGGATGGATATTGAGCATACTATGCTAAATCAGACAGAGAAATGCAATTTCTTTATCATTTATATGTGGAATCTAAAAAAGCCAAATTCATAAAAACAGAGAATAGAATGGTGGTTGCCATGAGATAAGTGGTAGGGGGAATAAGTCAGATATGTTGTTTAAGGATACAAATGTGCATTGAGTAGCAAATAAGCCCTAGAGAGCTAGTGTATAATATAATATAGTGAATATAGGCAACAATATTCTATCTAATAAAAGAGTAATATGTAAATTAACCGTCATTCTGCGACAAAATGGCAGCACCCATAGTGGCCGGGGAGGGTTGCTGGCCGTGTTGCCTCAGCAATGCAAGCCCAGCATCTGGCCCGGCTGCACGGAGGGAGGGGAGGGGAGGGACCTCAGGCCAGAGTCCGCCTCAAGGAATGCTCAGCATCTGCGCCCCGGCCGGGTGGAGGGAGGGGCCTCGGGCTGGAGTCCATGCCCCAGCTGGGCGGACAGAGGGGAGGGGAGGGGCCTTGGGCTGGAGTCCGTTGTGAGGGATGCTGGGCTCCCGGGGACGTGAGCCCAGTGTTAGCGCCCAGGTGAAGGGAGGGGAGGGAAGGGGAGGGGCCTCGGGCCAGAGTCTGAGGTGAGGGATGCTGGCATTGTTGCAGGCTGGGCTGAGGGAACCCCCATGCACAAATTTTGTGCATCGGGCCTCTAGTTGTATTTTAATAATCACATTTGCTAAGAGAGTAGAACTTGATTCCAACCTCTAAAAAGAAATAACCATGTAATGTGATTAATTTTGGTGCTAATTATCAGTACAATGGCAATCAGATTACACTATATAAATGTATTAAATTCACATAATGTCTGACTTAAATTTATACAATATTATATATCAAATATAATATTATTTGATATTTAACAAAAATAAAGATATAGAAAATATCTTGATCTTCCCAAGTCATTATTAACATAATGTAAGAACATTTATTAAATGGACTTAGGGGCAGTAAACTACCTTGGCAGCTCAATTACAGCCCACCAAGTGTTTTTATAAATAAAGTTTTATCAGAACACAAACACTCATCATTTAGCATTATCTTTGGCTACTTTCCTACTACAATGACTTAGGCCCTCCAAAGACTAAGGTACTTACTATCTGCCTTTTTGCAGAAAAGTTTTGCTGACCCCTTGTAGGGACCACAGCATTTAGGAGTTCAAGTAATATGACCTTTTTTGTTTGATGTTGTTTCATGGGTTCATCTTGATTTTTTCCAACCAAATTGTTAGCTGTTTCTAAAGAGCAGGAATGGTGTTTTACATTTTGTCTGTATCTTTCATAACACTCGGGCACATAGCTTAGCATAGAGCAAGTAGTCTGTAAATACTTGATTGGTTTGTCGAAAAAAGTGTACTTTCACAGGCATTTGTTTGTTTGCTTTTAACAAAGAATATTAATACAGAATAATGCAATATCTGGGAACACGTGTATATTCTGTGCCTGGGAATAATATGTGAATGCACTGAATTTATGTATTGTAAGTGAAACACATTTTTGTACCCTTCATATTACATTACCAAGGTGACCCTATATTTCTACCCATTCCATAAATTTGCCTTTTAGATGAGAATAATTTCTTCTACCAACTCACGGAAATAATTCACTGTACTTTAACACAACTAAGTAATATAAGATGACTTTAGAATGAACTTTCTGTGCAAGTAAACACCCTAATGTTGCAGGGGGAAACATTAAGATCACTGTCTGTAGTTCTCAAGGGCTTCTGCTCAGCTTGATACAGAAAGAGAGATTGAAAAAATCCCAAACAAATCCATAATGGAGAGAGCAATAAAAAATAGTGCTTAATAAAAATTAAGGAAGACTCTCACTGGGCATAAACTAAAAGAATTTACTGAAAGGATAGCAGCTGCCATCCACTTTAAACAGCCTATTTTACTTTTCCTATACACAGAGCACCCACTGGATTTATATCTTACCAATTGCACTAGAATTCAGTGCAAGGAACGGCTATGCCTCATTGCATTGGGAATGTAGAAAGAACTTGTTTTTTTTTTTTTTACCTCTATTGGCCCTTCTTTATCTAGTGGTTATGTTTCTTGCCATCTTGCTTGACAAAAGTGGCAGCCCCTCATCCACTGATGGACATTTTGGTTGTTTCCATATCTTGGATGTTGTGAACAGTGCTGCAATGAACATTACCAGGGGAGTACTAATATCGCTTGAGATTCTGAGTTTAATTTATATATATAAAAGCCTAAGCGACCATTATGACTGAATGACCAAAACGACTGGACGACTGGCAGGTAGCTATAATGTGCACTGACCCAGATCTTGCTGCTGGGGCTCTGAAAGCCCTGAATCTGGTTCACCTGCACCCCAGACCCAGAAAGGAGAGAGGAGGGAGCCCAATTCCTCATGGAATTGGCTGTGCCTTAGCTTGCTGCTGGGGCCAACCTCCCTCGGTCTCTCCCCCTGGCAGGCTGGCCCCCTGGATAGGCCCTAATTGCCAAGGGACCCCACGGGTGCAGAAATTCGTGCACCGGGCCTCTAGTTCCGTGGTCAGCAAATTGCGCCTCGTAAGCCACATGCAGCTCTTTGGCCCCTTGAGTGTGGCTCTTCCTAAGCCTTAGGAGTACCCTAATTAAATTAATAACAATGTACCTACCAATATAGTTTAAGTTTAAAAAATTTGGCTCTCAAAAGAAATTTCAATCGTTGTACTGTTGATATTTGGCTCTGTTGACTAATGAGTTTGCTGACCACTCCTCTAGTTCTTTTATATAAATACCCAGAAGTAGGATTGCTGGGTTACCCAGTAGTTCTATTTTTATTATTTGAGGAACTTCCATTCTGTTTTCCATTTTGTATTCTTACCAAAAGTGTACAAGGGTACTAATTTCTCCAAATCCTCACCAAAACTTTTATACTTTTGATAATACTGTATTGTATACTTATAATTTGTTAAGAGGGTAGATCTTATGTTCTTCTCACAATAAAATTATACAAAGTGAGAGAACAAAAGTGGGTGTTTTCACTGTGGTTAGTATTTGTTTTGCATATGCAGTATGATTAATATTTGCCTCTGTGCAAATCAGTTTAGGTTTACTTTTTGAGTAGTGAAATCCTATGGGACTAAAATCTATTGAATAAATAAAATTTCTGTGCAACAAGCAAATTATTTCTTATGCTATTGTTCATAAATAATAGAGCATTGTGAATGAATAACGAAATATAGACCTATTAATTTAAGGTCTCATTTGCCTAAGCTTATGCAGTTAGTAAGATTTACTATAATTGTAAATTATTTCCAAATTGACTGCAGTCTTTGTTCTATACCTTTAATATGTAGATAATTTGGCAAGCAGCTAATTAAAAAATAGGAGAAATATTAAGTCATTTCATTTACTTTTCCTAAATTATACTTATAAATGAATTTTGCTATATTAAAGATTTTGTAGACATTCTAATATATTTGATATTTCTTAAAATTTCTGCAAAATGATACCTGAGTATTATATACATCTATGTGCACTCATATGTACATGTGTGTGTATGTGTGTACATACATATATATGCATACATTAAAAAAGGTTCTTAGAACATTTCTTTTTACTGTTTATAAGTCTTATACCTTAGAATCCCAAAGTGGATAATAGTTTTTGTGCACCGGGACTACAGCTCCTGGGTTAGTTCCATTTTGATAAAATCTGTCATTGATAAAAGAGAGTTCAAGCTTCTCTAAACCAATTAAAATGTTTTTGCCTCAGGAGGTAAATAAAAGCACATGATAGAACTAAAGCAGAGTGGAGAGTGGTAATCAGTATAGCAGTTCAGTATTGAACAATATTGAACACCATAACAATAACATCTAATAAATCATTCTGAAAGGTACATTGGATATATTTTTTCAAGGACAAATAAAGTATACTCATGAGGATCAAAAGGATGTCTGTGTTATTTTTATGGTCTATTTGAGAAAGTATTGACTATTTTTCCTAGAATAAAGTTTACATTTCTTTAATATGTGAAACATTCATCAAAATATTCAAAATCTGTCATATTATGCTTAGATACATTATGAATTAATATGTAAATCAATTTAGAGATTTATGTAAATATATTTGGAACTCAACTTAAATAATTTAAGAGCCTTTACATTTAATAAAATATCTGTACTATTATCATAAAAGACTTTAGTGTTTAAAGGCAAAGTATAGCTATTAATTTCTGTTTTAGGAATTTATTTTCATTTAGTGTGAGAAATTGTAACTGTTAAAATTATCTTTATAATAAATTAACTGTAAGGTTTTGCTTCTGCCTTTTTCTTACTGCCTTTTCATTGGTAAGATATCGCCAATTATCTATGGCTTAATAATTATGATGCTACAATGAGAAGAAAATGACTTTGAATGATGATATTTAACACAGAAGTTTTTAAGAAACATTCAGTCTGTAGCACAAGGTTATTCTTGTTTTGGAAAAGACATCGTGATGCTTTCCATGTTTTTCTTTGTTATTGTAAGTTCCCCACTCATCTATTCATCAATTCTAGATCCCTCAAAACCAACACTGACATTTTAAACCCAGAAGTTTACTAATGTTTCACAATACATGTTGAACTCAGCTGCCATACAGTAAATATAGTTCTGTACCTAGAAATAACATCTAATCCTGGCTCATTCAAATTTGTAATACCAGGTCAAGCTGTATCTGTAATTCCAAGTCCAGGCTGTAGCCGTCTCCCCCTAGGGTTACTTGATGCTTGGTTGAAGTCATCATGGCTGGCATTTGCTTATTGATATCCAAGTGGCCAACATCTGCTGAGGCCATACTGTGTCCAGCACCCTAACTGAGACTCGTGCTGCTTTCCAGGGCCTTTGATAAAGCTTAAAGAAGGTCACATCCATGAGGCATAGATTTATGATCTGGCAAATAAATACAACCCTGCCTCTATGTATCCCCTGTCTGTGGACCAAACACCATAGATTCAGTGACCTCAACATGTAAAGGCTCTATGGTACTGTGCTAAAGACATTAAAAATATAGAACCACAAGTGTAAACATCAGACACATGGCTCAGAAAAGTCTCCACAAATTGCCAAGATCATGTGCTTAACTAAAGTCCCAAAATGAAGTTGCATTTCCTAGCCCAATATGGCCTCTCCATATTGTTATTTTAGTCCCTGCATTCAAATCTTTATTTCACAGGGTTCCCTGTCCAAGGCATTAGATTATAATACCACCATGAGTTGAATTTACTATCCCCTTCCCGAAATGTCCCAACACTGTTAGAAATGGCCCTGTAAATCTTTTTTATTTTTCTATCAACTGTATTTTGTATTTTGTACAGCTTAGTGGTTAGAAAATCATATATTTTACATAGTGTTCTTGATATTTCCAGTACCCAAATTGGTGCCATACATAATTATTGCAATATCATTGACTATATTCCCTAAGCTTTACCTATTAATCTTAATGGTTGGATCAGACAGCAGAACAGTGGTTTTCTCTGAGCAGTCAGGTCCCTTTTATCTGGGAAGCCGCTGTTTCCTCTACCCCTCCTGCCTTATGTTGGCTTATTGTATCTGTCCTTCTTATCCCCTGCCTTCCTTCCATTATACTCACTTTTTGTTTTACCATTGCATTTAGAATAACTGTTCTCCACATTACTGTTTTGATTTTCTGCAACCTGAGTTTTGCTTTTCACTTTTATTTTATTTTGAGTATCCCTGTATTCATTTCTCTCTCTTCTTAAAATATTTTTAGCCTACTCTGCCCACCCCATTTTGATTTAGTCCCAGACTATATTCACATCCTATCACTGTTTCTTAATAGATATATCTTTCTGCAATCTATGGGGCTACCAGTTTTACTCTTTGGCTGCAGAATTTTCTCGTGGGTCATATAGTTCATCAGTTTCAAAGCACATGGATATTCCTCCCTTGCAAGTTCTGATCAATTCTATAGTTTCCAAACCACTTTTTCTTTGTTTAACATAAGCAGAACTACCCAGCTCCTTGGTTCTTAGGGACTCTGATAGAATACATGAAACTCTAGTTTCCAGTATTCAGTTATATTAGGATTCTTTCTTCAGCTGCCTTCAGAATGTTGCTTTGGCTAATCTATTTGAATATGAACTTCACTGCCATGACAGTTGCTTCCTGCTAAATCATGACCTTTTCCTGCAAGAATAGGAAAAGTTGGTGGATGGGCAGGCTATGACAGTGAGGGTAAGAGTGGAGAAATTCAGGTAGAAAGGTACATTTGCTAGATCTCATTGTGGAAGACTCTCTAAGTATCTGAGTCATGGTATGATAATGGAAAAGATCTGAAGCATACTGTCATCATTTTCTGGTTATTCTCTGTTACAGGATTCAAAGCTGGGATATGGCCGAACTTGAGTGTACAATTACTAATGCCTCCCATACCCTACAATTAGATGGTTAGTTTTCATTTTTTGATTTCTTATTTTATTTTTATTTCTATTTTTAAAATAATTTAATGTGAAGCTAGTTTTGGCTTTACACTGTTATGGACCTAAAGCTCATTTAGGATCTTTCCACACTCTAGTTTTGACCAGACATGTCACATGTTCTTAAAAATTTATCCTCAAGGAAGTAATTTAGCTTTTGAAAGTGTTCTATATTCAACAGGTTTTGAAAATACAGTGTTAAACAAAATTACAAAGGTTTGTCTATTATAGGATTTCTCAACATCTGCAAAATGCCAATGTATATGTATTGAGAACCACCAAAAGGTGTCACTTTTGTTCCTAACTTGTTTGGCCTTGATTTATTATTCCTGAACAGTACTCCACAATTCAGGACTTTGGGAATCAGCATATTCACTGTGTACTCTGTACTTCAGTGCTCTAGAGTCTTCACTATTCTTCAGTTATGAGGAAGCCTCCTAGAAAAAAAAAAAAACTCATTCAGACTCCCGGTTACCATTTTCTGTACGGATGCAGAAAGACACTTAGATCTTGAGTCTACATTAAACTTGTCAGCTATATCCTTTATTTTAAAATCATTGTTCAGTTTAATGACACACAGTTTGATTCAGTTCCAAGGTCTCCACATAATAAATAAACAAAGCATGAGTTCAGTGGGTTTCTTTTATTCACTTACATTATCTTACATAGTCTTCTGTCTTTGTTTTGCCAATTCTAAATAATACTTAAGACTAACAACTTTGCCCCATATAATTAAAACCATGCATATATGTTTGTGCTATAGTATTGTACCCTGTAGGAACTTGATACCTATTGATCGATTTATTAAACTATCATTTAAAGTGGCAGAATTTAATGTTTGCCTTTGTTTATTTATTTATTTTAATAGATTTTTATTGATTTCAGAGAGGAAGGAAGAGGGAGAGAAAGATAGAAACATCAATGATGAGGGAGAATCATCAATCAGCTGCCTCCTGCACACCCCCCACTAGGGATCAAGCCAGCAACCCAGGCATGTGCCCTGACCAAGAATCCAACTATGACCTCCTGGTTCATAGATCAACTCTCAGTCAGAGCCACCACAGCTGGGCTGCCTTTGTTTATTTTAATGTGACCTGCAGAGTTATGCATACAGTAAAACAAAATGACAAGTATATTGTTTTATTTTATAACTCAATTAATCCATCTAGGCTTAATACTGAGCTTGGAAATAACAAAGAGAACCAAATCACATATTTTAAGAAACAAAGTACTTTAAAAAATAAACTGAAAGATGGGATTTGAAGAACTTCAATAATAGCGTAAAGCACTTTCAATAAACTAAGATTATTTTGCATTGCATGAAAGAGAAGGAAAGGACATTCAGGTGGTCAAATTCTTTTATGGTCTTGAACTTTTAAAAATTGAGAAAAATAAAACTGAAGACTAACAATATGAAAATTCTTTCATAGCTCTTTTCCTTTTAGCTCTCAAAATGAGCAACTCTGGAATGTGAGCCTCGATACAATACTAAGAATTCTTTTGATATTTTTGACAGTGAGATCTTTTTCAGAAGTTACTTTCCTAAGTAACTTAAAAGAGAAAAATGCAAGTATGTACAACTCAAAATTTTAAGCTGCCCAAATTAAACCCTGATTTCTCTCCCATATTACATATTTATTTCATTAAGTTTATTTAGCCTGGGGTTACTTCCTAACATCACTTAGTTGAATGTACAAGCCCAGCCTTTATTGTGTACAGGTGGGAAATTATTTTCTTGGCCTGAAATGAAGCCGTAATTCCATTTCTTCAGAGGAATTGAAGATATGAGTCTATATTTGTTAAGTGCTTGAGCTCTAGCCAAATTCTGTGCCAACAAATACATAGTTGGCAGAGGATGTGACTCTGGAGCCACAGGATTGTGACCTGAGCTGAAGCTTCAGTAATAAATTGGGAAGTCAAGGGAACACAGAAGGTAACTGAAGAGCTTCAATTAGCACATTCCAATAGAAAATCCTGTATTAGCTTTGTATTTCTGCATATAAATGCAAATGTAGCAGCTTCAAATAACACACAGGTATCATTTCAGAGTTTCAGTGGGATAGTTGTCTGGCCTGGTTTAGCTGCGTCCGGTGCTTAAGTTTTCATAGACCATCATCAAGATGTTGGATGAGCTGCACTCTCCGTGGAGGCTGGACTGAGGAGAAGGCCTCTTCTAAGGTCACTTGGGTCATTGACAGAATTCACTTTTTTGTTGTTGTTGTAGGGTGAGAGCCCCATTTCTACTGGCCGTCAGCTGGAGGCTGCCCTCAGCATCTGAGCCCCGCCCCCGCCCCAATAACTCTTTGCCAAGTATAATTTCCAACATGGCTCCTTAACTTCTTCAAATCCAACTAGGAAGAGAAGATATGCAGAGTGAGTCTGTCAGCAAGATGGAGTTTTACATAATGCAATGTAATCACAGAAGTGATATCCCATCACCTTTGCCATGTTCTGTTGGTTAGAAGCAAGCCACAGGTGCTGCCCAGACATAAGGGGGAAGGGATTGCACAAAGATGGGAACACCAAGAGGCAAAGATCGCGGGCCAACCTTGAAGTCTGTTGCCACAAATACTATGCTTTTACTTAAAGAAGAATCTCTGAAAGGAAAAGCTGTGCATTCAATAGATATGTACGCAGAAATGTAAAAAAACAATAGAAATCACCCATAGAAATCATTGTTCAGATGTCTAGCATCATAGACTAGTTTTGCCTGTTCTTTTTCTTTTTTTAAAAAAATTTGTTGAGATGAAATTGAAGTACACTAAATTGCACGTATTTAAAGTGGACAATTAAGTCATTTTGGACATGTGTATACTAATGAAACCATCATCACAATAAAGATTAGAAACATTCCTGCCACTCCTAAATGTTTTCTGTGCCCCGTGGTAATCCTACCCTCTACTTCATCCCCAGCAACAATTGATTTGCTTTCTGTACTATAACTTAGTTTGGATATTCTATAATTTGAAAACTTGCCAAAGCATCAAGGATATTAAACTTAAAACCATGAGACACACTACAAACCCACTAGGACAACTAAAATTTAAAAATGGACCATGTGTTGGTGAGAATGTAGAATGAGTGGAACTCTGTTTCATTGTCAGTGTGAATACAAAATGGTATAACCAGTTTAGAAAAAAGTTGGACAGTTTCATATAAATGTGTACATGCACCTACCATAGGATCTAATCATTTTACTACTAGGCATTTTTACCCAAGAGAATAAAAAACCAGTGTTCACAAGAAGACTGTTACACAAATGTTCATAGCAGCTTTAGTTGCAATAGGCAAAGGCTTATAATAGCCCAAAAATTTATCCACAGGTAAATGAATAAATAAACTGGCATAATCATGCAATGACACACTATTTGGCAATAAAAATGGATAATTACTAATACATGCAGCAAAGAATGAATCTCAAAATTTCTATGCTGATGACTGGCCGGCGTGGTGCAGTGGTTGAGCATCAATCTATGAACCAAGAGGTAATGGTTTAATTCACGGCCAGGTGGTCAGGGCACATGCCCGGGTTGCAGGCTTAATCCCCAGTAAGGGCTGTGCAGGAGGCAGCCAATCAACATTTCTCTCTCATCATTGATATTTCTGTCTCTCTCTCTCTCCTACTCCACTGTTATTTTATATCAATAAAAATATATATTTTTAAAAATGTCTACAGTGAGTAATAGTCTTGGCTGCTCTTGAACTTTACATGCATAGCATGGTTACAGCATGTGCTCAATTGTGTCTGGCTTCATTTGTGCAACAAAGATTTATCCACATTGTTGCTTATGACAGTGGTGCATCACTTTTATTGTCAACTAACAGACTTGAAATAAAATACTCTCCACGTCATACATATATTAACACTAGTGTACAAAGCTCACCAATAGCAGTCTATTCAATTTAAAACATTAGAGGTTGAGAAAAAATTAATTTTTTAGGTACACATTTACAAGTTCAGTTTATTACCTTGAACCTTGCCTTGAAAGAAAAAGGCATGAAACTCAAGTTATGCTCTTTAGGAATATTACTAAAAACTTTGTGATAAATTAATTCATGTCACCCTTTAATGACTTTCTAAATTTATCATTTTTATTTTATTAACTAGAGGCCTGGTGCACAGATTTGTGCATATTGAAAGTAAATTAATTAGAAGGTGCGCTGGCGGGGCAGTACTGGGCAAGACTGGCTGAACATGCCCTGGAGCCAACCTGCCGTGGTCCCTCCCCGGCCGACAGAACCTGGAGTGGTGCTGGGGCTCGAAGGGAATCTGCAGAGTGAGTGGGGTCCCTTCTGCAGGTGGGGTCCCTCGGCCTGGCCTGTGGGGATCGGGCTGAAACTGGCATTCTGACATCCCCCAAGGGGTCCCAAAGTGCAAGAGGGTGCTCTGCAAAGTTGCTGTTGCTCAGCAGCTCCTGCATTGAGCGTCTGCCCCCTGGTGGTCAGTGTGCATAACACCCATCAGCCAGTCGGCCAGTCAACTGGTTGGGCAGGTTGCTTAGCCTTTTATATATATACTAGAGGCCCGGTGCACAAAAATTTGTGCACTGGTGGAGGGGGTGTCCCTCAGCCCCACTTGTGCCCTCTCACAGTCTGGGACCCCTCGGGAGATAAGGACCTGCTGGCTTAGGCCTGCTCCCGGGTGGCAGAGGGCAGGCCCAATCCCTAGGTGCAGCACCTGGTCGGGCTCAGAGCAGGGCCGATTGGGAAACTGGGGCGCCGCCCCCTGTCATGCACAGAGCAGGGCGGATCAGGAGGTTGAGATGCCACCCCTAGTCACGCTCAGGGTAGGGCCGATTGGGAGTTGGGGCGCCACCCCCTGTCACACTCAAGGCAGGGTTGATGGGGAGGTTGCGGCGCCACCCCCTGTCACGCACAGGGCTGATCAGGGGTTTGGGGCTCCCTACCCTGTCACACACAGAGCAGGGCCGATCAGGGGGTTGGGGCACTTCCCCCTGTCACACTCGGCAGGGCCGATGGGGAGATTGCGGGTCCACCCAGTCACACACAGCAGGGCCCAATGGGGGGGGGGTTGGGGCACTGCACACTGTCACACACAGAGCAGGGCCGATCAGGGGGTTGGGGAGCTCTCCCCTATCAGGCACAGAGCAGGGCCGATCAGGGGGTTGGGGCGCCTTCCCTTGTCACGAACAGAGCAGGGCGGATAGGGAGGTTGTGGCCCCGCCCCCTGTCACACACAGAGCCGCAGGGTGATCAGGGGGTTTGGGTGCTGCCCCCTGTCACGCTGCTCCACTGATCCCCAGTGCTGGGAGGCCTCGCTGCTCCACTGATCCCAGTGCCAGGAGGCCTCTAAGGCTCCGCTGATCCCAGTGCTGGGAGGCATATTACCCTTTTTATTATATAGGATAGAGGCCTGGTGCATGGGTGGGGGGCTGGCTGGTTTGCCCTGAAGGGTGTCCTGGATCAGGGTGGGGGTCCCGCTTGGGTGCATGGCCAGCCTGGATGAGGGGATGATGGCTGTTTGCAGCTGGTCACACCCCCTTCAGGGTGGGGGTCCCCACTGGGGTGCCTGGCCAGTCTGGGTGAGGGGCTGAGAGCCGTTTTCAGGCTGGCGGGTGACTGAAGCTCCCAACCTCTCCTTTTTTTCTATTTTCTTTTTATTCTGGGATTTATTTACCTTCTATGGCTGTCACTGTAGCTGAGAGCTGGCTTTAGCTCTGAGACCTTGAAAGCAGGTATCTGGTTTGTTTGGCTTCTATAATTGAAACACTGTTGCAACTCCAGCTCGGCTGGCTGGCTGAAAGCATGGGTTTTTTTTAGCTTCTATAATTGCAACATTGTTTCTTAGAGTGCTAGCTCAGAGTCCAGCAGCGGCAGGCGGGGAACCTTGGCTTCCTCCTTCACTGGAGCAAGCAAGCCTCCTGTTAGCTTCAGCTGCCTGGCTGCCGGCTGCCATCTTGGTTGGCAGTTAATTTAAATGGGGTTTGTGGCCCACCCAACAGGGTGGGACCAGGCAGGGGGAAGGGCTTCAGGAGTTTGGCTGGCTGGCCCTGCCCCTATTGGGGTAGGGGGGTGATCAGGGGCAGGGCTGGCTGGGGAGAGGGACTGCGGGGGGGCCCATGGAGGGGGCCAGCTCGGGGGAGGGGCCACAGGAGGTTGGCCAGCCAGCCCCACCCCCTGATTGGTCTGGTTCGCTGGCCACAGTGGGTGTCATAGCGACCATTCTGGTTATTACAGCGTTCTGGTCGCTGGCTTTTGATATATAGAGATTATGTTCTTGGATTATTCTAAACAAGCCTCCACTATTTCTATTTTATAATTTTAAATACTCTCAATTTTCACAGCACTTTCTCCTTATCACTCAGGAAGAAAATATATTTAGTTGTTTTCATTTTTCTTTATAAATCAGTACCTCTAGGGTCTTAATCTTTAGCTGTCTCTTGGCTTTAAGTTTCCTTTGTGAACAGTTGCCTGATATTTCCTTATTGGTACTATAGATACATAAAACAAATATACATAAAGAATGTAAGATATTGAAGTTATAGTTCACACCAGGGGTCCTCAAACTTTTTAAACAGGGGGCCAGTTCACTGTCCCTCAGACCGTTGGAGGGCAGGACTATAGTTTAAAAAAAAACTATGAACAAATTCCTATGCACACTGCACATATCTTATTTTGAAGTAAAAAAACAAAACAGGAACAAATACAATATTTGTATTTGCATGTGGCCCGCGGGCCGTAGTTTGAAGACCCCTGGTTCACACTTTCATCAGAAGATTCTGGAATCCTCCAGCTTAATCAATGTGATGCTCCCACATAAATTCTTTTTAAAAAAGTTTCAAAAGTTTCAGGTATTAAGTTATTAAGCTGCACTCCAGTATTATTTTATTAGGTGTCTGTGGTTCATACCATTGAATTTTCAAAATTCACTCAAATGGTGATAGGTCTATTCAGTTAATGAAAAAATTTATTGAGAGGTTTATTATTACCTGAATTTGCCTACAGAACAGGCCCATATCCTCTACAGTAACTTAAAATTTGTAAAAGCATGCTCTTAATGGGTCTGAGTCCTGTTTTCCAGCATCAAAATATAGAGTTTCTCGTGTTTTCCAAGATATTTTAAGAGTGTGTTGTGAGCAAACAGCTTCACCAAACTGTATGATATATATATATATTTTTTCATCGTACAGGTGTCTTTAGTTAGACCAAGTGCACTAAGCCAACAACAAAAGCTGGCTGCTTTGCCCATGATACCAGTTCATTTTAAATACTAAGAATGATTTGTGGGTCCTAGCTGGTTTTGCTCAGTGGATAGAGCATCAGTCTGTGGACTGAATGGTCCCAGGTTTGATTCCAGTCAAGGGCATATGCGTAGGTTGCAGGCTTGATCCCCAATAGGGGGCATGCAGGAGGCAGCTGATCAATGATTTTCATCATTGATGTTTCTATCTCTCTCACCCTCTCCCTTATTCTCTGAAATAAAAAAATATTAAAAAAGGACTGATTTGTGGAAGTGACATATTCAGTTATGACCAATATTGAGTATGCTTAATATTAGTCTGATATTTGGGACGCACACCTAAGTTAAATATTTTGTCAAAAAGAAAGATTATAGATATTAGTTATAAACAGAATAAAATCTTTGGTACTTGAAGGAATTAAAGCAGGTCATGAAGAAATGGTGAATTGATACTTTATATCCAGAGTTTGATGCTACAGGATATTTTGGCTGTCACTTGTCTCTTTCAAAGTTTTCAGTATTATTTTATTTGTTAATACTTTACTTTGTATTTCTTTTTCTATGAACCATTTCTTCATATTTTTGGCCCATTTGTCTATTAGGTTGTTATTCTTTTTATTAGATTGTTAGAAGTATTTATATATAAAGGAAACTTCCTTTGTGTCTGTCATTTGGTTTTCCTTTTGACTTTTGTTTAATATTTATTTGCCATAATGAAGTTCTAAATTTTTATGTAATAAACTGTTTTAAATTTTTTCTTAATGGCTATTAGGTTTTGTATCTTGTTTAAAAAAGATTTTTCTCAACCTAAGATTATACAAAATTTTATCTTAGTTTTCTTCTATATTATGGTTTTATATTTTTATCTTTAAATATTCAGTAAACTTGTTTTAATAAAGAGGGAAATAACATTCCTGCTCAAGATTTTTTTCAGACATAGATTTTTCCCACACTATTGAAACACCCACCTCTTCTCACCTATTTGAAATGCCATTCTTATAATATACCTAACACCTAGGAGTAGTTAGACTCATTTTTTAATTCCCCATTTTGTTGCATTGATCTCTTGTTATTACTGAGAAGTCACAAACTATTTTAATTAATATAGTTTCATAAATGGATTTAATATCTAGTTGGATTATCCATCCTTCATTACTCTTTCTTCCCCCAGACTTTCTTTGTGGTCTCTCATAACAGTCTTTTCATATGAACTTTAAAAATCAGTTTTTCATGTAAAAAATTCTATTTGCTTTGTGATTAATTTTATATACTTTCTTTTGAAGAAATACCTTTTTTTCATTATTGAATCTTATTTAAAAAATCAAAAAAAATAATTTTGGTTGACATTTAATATTATATTCATGCCACATGCACAGCATAGTGGTTAGACATTTATATAACTTATGAGATGATCCCCCGATAGGTGTAGTACCCATGGTGCCTACAAAGCCATTACAATATTATTGAGTCTTATTATTGTTATAACTTTGTTTCACAAAAGATGATGGGAGTAGAAAGGCTCTTAATGCATTCTCTTACATTTTGACAAAAAAGGATTGAGAAGAGGCTGGTAGGATTAAAGCAGAGCTATCATGGTTAAAGGGGTAAGTTATTACTTATTGAAATGAACTATATGGTAGGATATCATCCTTTCTGAGGTTGGTATCAATATTCACATTGTTATAGACGAGTAATCTGAGGTGCCGACTGGGGTGGGTAGTAGAGAGGGAACTGGAAGTATCTAAGCACTAAAAATGATCTACCTTAAGACATGGACTGGAGGTTTCTGGAGATGATGGGGGCAATGGGGTGACCTGAGAGCCAAAAAGACTCATCAGAGGGGAGCAAGCTGGGAGTGAAAT
Organism: Myotis lucifugus; assembly: GCF_000147115.1. NCBI lineage: Eukaryota > Metazoa > Chordata > Mammalia > Chiroptera > Vespertilionidae > Myotis > Myotis lucifugus. The sequence goes on along the minus strand of NW_005871169.1, from coordinate 3,643,468 downwards.
TTTGAGAAGATACTCTCCAAGAGCATTTTGGAGGAGGTGTTATGTAGCATAAATTCATATTTCATTGTCTCCTCATGAGGTGTTCAGTAAAAACATATTATTTTTCATGACTTTGTGAATCTATCTGTTTTCAGATTTGACACTGGGATAAACTGTCAATGAGTGAGTCAATTCTTTAAAAAATCTGGATTACATTATTAATGTTTACTTTTAAAAATAATGATTGTTTTTATACTTCCTAGAGGTTCTGTGATTTCTTTAGGATGGAAGCAAGTTTTTAATATGCCCCCTACAATGCTTTGCCTCTAATAGAAGTGCTCTAAAAAGTGTCAATATTTAAAATATCATTAAGAAGGGTCAAAAGTTTATTTAGCACAGATTTAAGCCTCCTAATAAATTCAACTGAAATCCATAATTTAATCCAGAATTGAGTGCTAACAATAAAACTTTAAAATTCTACATATTAAAAAATAATTTTCTTTTTAATATTTTATAATGTCTTTTAAGTGACATTTTTTTCTGACAAAGTAATGATTTATAACAGAAAATGTAATACAAAAATATAAAGAAAATTAAAATCACCCATAATCTTGTCATTTAGTAAATATTTGGTAGCATGTTGTTTTATACATATGTATATATCTGTGTTTTATGTATGTGTATGCATTTTATAAAAGTATATTTTTACCTGATGAATTTTTACATCTCCACATTTAAAATTATGCTTTTAAGTCATTCATAGTTTTAAAGACAATTTTAGGTAATTCATTCTATAATTTATAATTTATCTAACCAACCTTTACCTTATACATAATAATGGATGGATATCCTTGAATATTTGTATTTCTCTTTAGTTAAATTAATCTCATCCCCATTATCTCATAACTAGAAGTTTGGCAATGCTCTCTTAAGTGTTTCTAGTCTTCTCCCTTCTTCCATCCTACCCATCCAACCCACCAACACAAATAAGCATGTTGTTTGCCTTGATTGTTGCTAGCTTGCTTCCTCAGCTAAGGGGCTGTCATCTGGCTCCACAACTTTCTAAGTCTGAGATGCTAAAATCAAGCCTTAGTACCCTTAGTTGTTGATTCAGTAGGTGATTAAAAAGCGAACTTAGCCTTTTGCAAGGCATTTAGTAAATAACTGTTGAATGGATAAAAGCTTACTTTGAGCTTGATGATTTAGATCTTATTCATATCAGAAGCACAAAGCCTACTTGATTGGCCTTTCTTTGGTTCTCTGTGTGTGTGTGTGTGTGTGTGTGTGTGTTCTCTTAATTCAGAGAAACAGATTCTAGCAAACGTGCCCTTTTCTCCCATTTAGTTAGCATGTAGCAATTAAAAATTGTATATTTATTTTACTTAGCTCTTTATTAGAATTAGAAAAAAGGATGACAAAATTACAGAAACAATTTAAAACTGCTCAGAATTGCATAGGGATTTAACTTGTTTTATCACAATTATGATATAATATTAACTGTATCTATCAAGAGAAGGTTGGCTGCTAAATTATTTGTAATTATTTACAAAGCTAGTCCTTGAATTCAAGAATTTCAAAAACTAATCCTATATGCAAAATCCTGAGAAAGAATGCAGAACTAATGAATTAAAGAATTATATTCTAATATCAAAATTACATTTACATTATGCTAACATGATAGAAAAATTGGGCACTAGAACATTTTAGGCTATAAAAGGATAGATAATACACTTTGGAAGGTTTGAGTTTTAGAATTAGCTGTATTATTTCCAATTAACAGTGGAAACATATTGATATACTTTCCATTAATGCAAAGGTAAAGGTATTTCTCCACTAATAATAATAAATGGTAGCATTTAGCATATAAATGGTGCAGGATCTTAAATTACCTTTACTTTTGCTATGTAAGGGCAGCTGAAGGAAATTTAATGCATTTTTTACATGGTGTAATTTTATCTTGCTCATACAATGTGAGAAGAGTAATAATGATATTATAATATTAATATAAGTACAAAATATACATATTGATGAATAATAGCCATGTTTGTCGGACCTCCTTGCCAAGTCATATTAAAATGACAAATAATTGCAATTGCTTCACAGAGAAATGGTGCAGGATCTGTAGTCAAAAGCACATTAGGGACCAACAGGACCCATTTGTTATCCTTTGTCAGGAAAACATGGCTCCTAATGAAAGTGAATGAAAGAACACTGATTGAGGACAGTGACACTAAACCTCTTTCTCGGCAAGAGTCATGACATGGGTATTAATGAGAAGATTGAAAGTTAAAGGCAAAGCTTTGGGTCTTAACATCTCTGTATAATCCTGACTTTCTTTTTGTTTGATTTTTAAAAACAAAGCCTGATCATTTCGAGGTCCGGGGGAAATGTAGCTATGGGGAAGGAAAGTGCAGTGTAAAATGTAGTGGAGATATCCAAAGACATTTCAGGGTCAGCGTGTTCAGAATGGATTCCCCAGGTAACTTGGGGCAACGTTATTTAAAATCTGAACAGCTCTCAAATCAGAATCTGAATACTGCCTTAAAAAGAAAAACTGCTATATTTTCATTCTATCAGCTAAACATTCTTTTCTTCTTAATTGCTTCATCTTTGAAAATTATGGTCTCTCTATGCAAAATATTGCTGGATGAAGAATTTTTGAGTAGGCAAATGAGTAGCCTGATGAAAGGAAACAGGAAAACTGAATTCCAGTCTAGAAATCTCTCAACACAGTTTTAAGGAATTATGATGACTTTGTTATAAACCCAGGCATATACAGTTTTATTTCATTTTATACCTACTGATTCTATTACTGAAATATTTAAGATCAGCAGTTCCTGGCTGATATAGTGTAAATATGCATGTACACATCTATGAACATAGAGAAAAAGTGCCTTGTAATTTCTAGTATTTCATTCAATATTTATGTATAACCTATCACCGTGGTGCATACTGGGAATATCATTGCCCACAATGAAGCAGATGGATAATACCAACTCTCACTACTTGAATGCACTACATACCAGGCACCTTGCTGAGTTTTACAAAGGTGATCCACCTTATAGTCTGCACAGCCCTCTGGAGTAAATACTGCTATTATTGCTATTTTACAGGTAGGAACTCGGAGGCACAGAGAGGCTTACCATATTGCTTCAGGTCATATAGCTGGTATGTGCTCAACCTAGACAGATTCCAGAGCCTTTGCTCCTATTATCCTATATAATAAAGAGCTAATATACTAATTAGACTGAACAGCAGAACTACCATCAGGACGACCTTCTGGATGACCTTCCGGATGAAGCCAGAGCTGCGAGGGCCAGTCGAGGCAGGTGGGGCTGCGAGGGCCGAGCCCTTTGCACAATTTTGTGCATTGGGCCTCTAGTATCTTTGTAATATACAACATATTATATACGTGTATACATACACCACACACACACACACACACACACACACACACACACACACAGAGCTGTTATTCTGAGTTACTTCCCTGAGAATCTCAACTAGCTTTGATAGAGCTAAGGACCCTTAAAATGAGCAAAAAAGACCTCTGAGTACCCTAAACAATTTTTTCAGTCATAAAATAAGTGAGTTACTAGGTGCTCACACACAAATGTGGTCAAGACAGATTGAGTCCCAAGACAGATTGAGACCCAGAGCCTTTCTACTGAAGTGAGCGTACTTTCCTAATACAGGAATTCCTTAGGTTCTCACTTAGAGAGCTTTATCTCTTGACAACTTGCATATTATAAGCGGCAGGTTTCAGGACAGGTGAGTCGCAGTGGAGAAGGCTAGAGATGGGTACACTGATATCATGAAAAGGGAGAATAAAGATGGAAATAAGACTATCAAATTAAAAAAGAAGATTATTTAAAGCCAATTTTCCCGTATCTTTCAAAGACCCTAATTATATTGAAATATAACACATTATGACAATAGAGATTCTTAATGATTATTCTGAAGTAATAAACACTTACAAGAGAATGTGGTTATTATGCATGTAAAATATAATATACTTTAGTAAAACTTTTAACAAAAGATTGAAAGTAAATTTTGACATTTAAACCTGTTTAAAAGGATGTGCCATAATTTACTTATCATAAACACATCCTTTTGCAACAATTACAATATGAATAAGATGCAATTGTACTTCATATATTAAGAAAGGTGTGGTGGACATTTGGGTTGCTATTCTGTCTTTTGGGAATGACCCTGATATTTTGAGGAGGAGAGGGTGCATTTAACCCCCCGACCCCTGTCAGATAGTCTGGTGGAGGCTCTACCTCTAGTCCTAGGGTAGAGCATGTGATGCAGACCTACGCCAATCAAGGCATCACATTTTCCCTAGAGGTTATGTTCAGAGATGCAAACAGTTGATCTAGTCGGAGTGGACCTCAGAATTATTGCTTGGAATGTTAAAACAAGGCTCTGTCTCTTTCTTGTTAAATGTCAAACTAGAAGAATGTAGCCCCAGGAGTTACTGGCTTCTATGGTGTGACCTGAGGGGAGAGCTAATCTGAGAATGAGGTTCACAGGGAGGAGCGGATGCTGAGAAAGAGGAGAAACCACGGTTGATAATATTGTACAACTATGAGCGATCGATTCCTTTTTTGGTTAAGCAATCTAGTAGCTTTCTTTTGAAATTTGTAATGGATAGAATTCTAACTAATTCAATAGATAACACATACATAGCAAAAAATGAAAAAGAACTACAATGCCTATTATAGGTAGTGATGTGGGAAAAGTATACACATATACATTGAGGTAGAAATATAAAGTATTACAGTATTTATGGCAACATCCATTAAAATTTATATGTATATAAATAAATTATATACATGTACTAGTAAATGTGTTTATATATAATGGTATATATATCATTCATCTTACTCCTGGGAATTTATATCTTAAAAACAAAAAACATACATAGGACATGTATTTCTCATAACTGAAGTTGTTTATTGCAGCATTTTTCATAGTAGCAAAAAAGTGGAAACTATGAGTGAGATAATGGCTGCATATGTTATAGCACAGTCACAGCATGGACAGTAAGTGCTGTGATGTAGCCTTAAAAGAATGAATTAAGGGCATAGCAGATGACTTAGAAACATTTCCACAAGGTATCCAGAATGACAATCAAGATGTAGAGAAGTGGTGCACCATGACTTTATTTTTAAAAGCCAAGATAATCTCCAGCATGTGACTATGTATGACTACATAGGATTAGAGGAGTACAAAAATATGAATAGTATTAGATTTTTTATATATATATATTTTATTGATTTTTTACAGATAAGAAGGGAGAGGGATAGAGAGTTAGAAACATTGATGAGAGAGAAACATCAATCAGCTGCCTCCTGCACACCCCCTACTGGGGATGTGCCCGCAACCACGGTACATGCCCTTGACCGGAATCGAACCTGGGACCCTTCAGTCCACAGGCCAATGCTCTACCCATTGAGCCAAACCAGTTAGGGCAATAGTATTAGATTTTTAACATGGATTATTTGGGGGACAGTATTTGATGTCAATGAAGAGGGAAGCATAAGGAAGGAAAAGAAAAAGCAAAAAAGAAAAAAATTATACTTAAAATAAGCATGTGTATGCTCACATCTGTGTATTTATGTAAAATTATTCTAGTATATATGGATTACATTCTAAGTTATATTTATGTATCGATATATGTACAAAGAAATCAAATACAGATGGGCATTTTAGGTAGGTATTAATTTTACTATTATATGTAAAGAAAAGAGAATGAAATGTACTAGCTGACTGAGTTTGCGATCCCATTGCACCCATAGTGGAGGGTGGTCCAGGGCCTATGCTTTTAGCTTACCATGATTAGCTTCTCAAGACCTTGGCTTTCACAGAGTAAAATGGTAGTTTTGGATATGTTCATCCCATGGTAACCCCACGGGAGAGGACCAGAGGACAGACAACTGTCTCCAAGCCCACACTCCCGACACTGGTGCTATCCTTTCCTAGTTACAGTTACACATCCACCCAGGGTCATGTCCTGTCATACTCTCGTCTACTCATATTGTATTACAGTCTGCTCATAGTTTATTATACCATGTTATGTTACACTAGTTATGCTGCATTTTTACTATATTTTAGTATCTTGGGGGGTGATGCATGCCTTTTATTGATATTTTAAATTCCTAACTGCCAAATTTATGTTTTAGTTTTGTTTTCATTTAGGTCCTAGGTCTAGAGTATAATTATTTTTGATCTTGCAACTGCAATTTTCTTTTCATTTGTTAAAATAAATGGCTTATTGGGAGTTGAGATTGCTCTAAAAAAAAAAAACTACACATACCCATAAAACAAAATAAACATACACAGAAGCATGTGAGGTGATGGGGGGAGGAGGGTCTTTAGTATCAGAGGGCTGCTAGCATAGACCCAGCGGGCAAGAGCCAGGCCTTGGAGTAAGTCCTGTTTGCCACTCCAGGATGGTGAGGTGGAGATCTTGACGGGTGAAGGGGGAAACACAGACTTCATCACTAAGGAAGTGTCAGGCACCTTGATTCTCTTTCAATGTAGGGAAAACCATTTCAGGGGGCTTTTTTCCATCCAAAGCCGGAGGCTGGAGAGTTAGTGCCCACTGAGGGGAAGGGGATGCTGGTGGAGACAAACCAGTCAAAGGCGGCTTCTCACGTGGTGACAGCTTTACACGGGCAGAGGGCGAGAAGATGAAGGCAGGAACCCATGGAGTAAAGCAAAGGAGAAAAATATGGTGAGATAAAAGGAAATGTCCAGGAATGGAGTCTAGCTGAAGAAGCAGCAGGCTAGAAATTGCAGCAATGGCCACCACGCAGACTGCGTGTGGGAGCTGGGGCACGTGGGGATGGAGAGAATAGGGAGGGGGCAAAAAGTATCTGAGGTGGAGAGAAGGGGGTGATCTGCCCAGGTCCAGCACCACTGCAGGTATGGGGAGAATGACACAGGACTTTTCAGTTCTCTTAGCCTTTGAGACAGCATGGAGGTACCTGGAGAGAGTATTATACTGAGTGAAATAAGCCAGTCAGAGAAAGACAAGTATCACACGATCTCGCTCATATGTGGAATCTAATGAACAAAATAAACTGATAAACAAAATAGATTCAGGGACGTAGAAGCATGGAACAAACAAATCTTGGAGAAAAGGAGGTGTGTGTGTGTGTGTGTGTGTGTGTGTGTGAAGAGATTAACCAAAAATTTATATCCATATTTGCATAACCCACGGAGACAAACAATAGTATAGTGAAGGCATGGGAGTGGCAGCATGGAAAGGGTAAGGGGCAGGGGGGAAGGGGGGAGGAAAGGGACATCTGTAATACTTTCGAAAATAAAGATAAATTTAAAAAAATAATAAAAATATTTTTTAAAAAGCCTTAAGACCCGCTATTGGTTACACCTACAAGGTGTAAAGTGCTGTTGTTACCAGTCACCTTGCAGAACAGGTCAGAGTGGTCCATATGGACCAATAAAGTTTCCATCTTCCCCCTCTTCCGAGTCATTACTACTGGATGGGTCTCGTTCACACGGCAGCTTAGTGGGCTTGGTAGCTGAGGAGAGAAGCTGGGCCTGGAGTAGTGGGAGGGCCTGGTGGCATGGAGTGTGGCTGGGAAGGAAGGGGGAGCAGTCGGCAGAGCTGTGAGCATGGATGGGAGGGAAGGGGCTGTGAGAGGAGGATGGGGGGCTGGCTGCCCATCTGGCCAGAGGACCGGCCTGCAGCCTTAGCTGACAGGAAGGCAGCTGAGTGGAGAGCCAGCTGGGCCCCTCTCCGGGTTGGTGGTCTCACCGGACAGGGCCGGGCTTGCTCTGAGGGGGTTGCAGGAGGGGCAGCTGCGAGCCCAGGTTGCTGTGCGGGGTGGCCCAGAAGTCTAGCTGATACCCCGGGAAGAGGCAGGGCTGTCACAGGGCTTCTCAGGGGGCAAGTACTGAACACATGGCTTCTTGCTCGGGAGGCCAGAGAACCCTCCGCCTCTTGGACTGGCTGCAGGGCCTGTGTCTGCGGCAGCTGATTCTCTCTCCTCTCCTTTTTCCCGCTGGGGCTGTCCTGGGCTCAGCGGGTTGGGGAGCAGGTGGTGGAGCTGCCGCTCCTTCTCCTTCGGGGCCATTTCCTAGGACTTGGCCTGCCGCTTTCTTTCTTGCCGGGATTTGGGGAATGGCTGCACTTCCCTCCTGTGGGCACTCAGCCACCACCTGGGCCCTCAGCCCCTCCCCCTAATGAAGGCATTAAGAGGCTTCTTCACGTGAGGTTTTCTTTTTTTCCTCCTTTATTTTTTCGCCGTGACTGGTGATTTCCGGCTAAGGCTGGTCTCAGTCAGGGGGTGCTGGTTCTGCTTGACAGTGGGGGAGACCATGGCGGGTGGGAATCCCTGAGTCGGGCGGATCAGGATGGGCCGGAGCCACCAGGTGAGGAGAGAACCAGGCTGGACATAAAGGCATTCATGGTGCGGGAGGGGGGTGCCCATGCCGGAAGCCACCAGGAGGAGGGGAGCACAGGGCTGGGCTGCTGTGGGGAGAGCCAGCTGAGGGGATGGGGTTTGTCCGACGGCTCTGGGGGGCAGTGGGTAATGTGGAGACAGTTCATATGGGTGAGGGGCCTGGGGATTCCTGCCTTTGCATCAATGTCTGGGGAGAGATGTGGGGAGGGAATCCAGGGGAAAAGTGGCAGTTGCTGTAGGTGATGAGGGCGTCAAAGGGTGCATGTGACCCGAAGGCTGAACAACAGGAACTTCATTACACAAGTGCTGGGTGCAGAGGCCTGGCGTCCCTAACTGTGGCGCTGGAGGGGACATCAAGGAGGGGCCATTTCATCTGCGGGTACCTGCACACTCCTGTGGGACTCCACTAATGCACAAATTCGTGCACCGGGTCTCTAGTATATATAAAAGCCTAAGCAACCTTTATGGCGGAATGACCAGAACGATCGGTCGCTATAATGTGCACTGACCACTAGGGGGCAGACGCTCAATGCAGTAGCTGCTCCCTGGTGGTCAGTGTGCTACCACAAGGGGAGCACTGTTCAGCCAGAAGCTGGGCTCATGGCTGGCGAGCGCAGCTGTGGTGGCAGGAGCTTCTCCCAACTCCACAGCAGCACTATTGAGTGGAGGCAGCAGGCGCAGCGGGCCAGGATGAGTGCGAGTGGCAAGGCGCCTAGCCCCAGTTCGGGCTCCTCCCTGACTGCCTGCCACTTGGCGCACTGCTACATCCCTCTGGGGATGTCCAACTGCCGGTTTAGACCTGATCCCCAAAGGCCAGGCTGGGATCAGGCCTAAACAAGCAGTCACACATCCCCCAAGGGGTCTCGGATTGTAAGAGAGCGCAGACTGGGCTTAGGAACCACCTCCCCCCTTGCATGAATTTCATGCACCGGGCCTCTAGTCTTAGAATATTTACATCCCTTCCCCCAAAACTCCACAGTCATTAGCAGTCACTCTCATTTCCCTCTCTCCGTCTTGGCCACCACTAATCTTTACATCATTGTCTTTTGTGACTGGCTTCTATCAGTTTCATATTGTGTTCAAAGTTAATCCATGTGCTAGTATGTACTAGAGGCCCGATGCATGAAATTTGTGCAAAAATAGACCTTCCTTTCCCCGGCTGCAGGCACCGACTTCCCTCTGGTACCTGGGACCCAGGCTTCCCTTGGCTGCCAGCAGATACCTGGAATCTGGGCTTCCCTCTGACCACCGGCAGGCACCCAGGACCCGGGCTTCTCTGTGGCCATTGGAAGGCACCTGGACATGGGCTTCCCTCTGGAACCCAGGACCCGGGCTTTCCTTACAGCCCTGGCTTCGTCCTGAAGGATGGAAGGACATCCAAAAGGACATCTGGTCTAATTAGCATATTACACTTTTATTATTATAGATTAGGGCTTCATTTGTATTTACTGAGAAGTAATATTCCATTGTGTGGTTATGCCACGTATGTTTATCAACTCATCAGTTGATGAACATTGAGGTTGTTCAACATTTTGGCTACTAGCAATGCTGCTATAAACATTCATGTACAAGTTTTGGTGTGGATGTATTGTTTTCATTTCTGACATATATATCTGGTAGTGAAATTCTAGGTCTAATGGTAACTCAATGTTTGACATTTTAGGAAACTGTCAAACTATTTCTCAAAGTTGCTGCACATTTTTATAATCCCACCAGCAATGTATAAAGGTTCAGATTTCTCCATATCCTGGCCAACAATTAATCTCTGTCTTTTTTATTGTAGCCACTCTAGAGGGTATGAACTGCTATATCCGTGTGGTTTTGATTTGCATACCCTAATTATGATGATGTTTAACATCTTTCCATGTGCCTATTTCCTTTTGTATGTCTTCTTTGGAGAAATACTATTTAAATCCTTTGCCCACTTTTAATTTGGATTGTTTTTCTATTATTGAGCTTTAACAGTTCTTTACATATATGGATATAAATTTCTTCTCAGATATATAATATTCAAATATGTTCTTCCATTTTGTGGGATGTCTTTTCAATGTTTTTCTTTTTTGCTTTTGACCATAATTGTAAGGGTTTACTTCTAAACTTTAAATTCTATCCCAATGATTTATATATGTATCCTCATGCCAGTACCATATTGCTTTGATCACTCTAGCTTTGTACTAAGTTTTAAAATTGGGAAATGTAATTTCTCTAACTTTGTTTCCCACCCCAAAGAAAATTTTGACCACTGGATCTCTTGCATGTTCACTTTGTGAACTTTAAAGGAGGCAGCTAGGCCTGGCTGGTGTTGCTTAGTGGTTGAGCATCAACCTATGAACCAGGTGGTCAGGGTTTGATTCTCCATCAGGGCATATGCCCAGGTTGTGGACTTGATTCCCCGTGTGGGGCATGCAGGAGGCTGCCGATCAATGACTCTCTCTTATCATTGACTAGAGGCCCGGTGCCTGGTGCATGGCATTCGTGCATTGGGGCGGGGGGGACATTCCTCAGCCTGGCCTGCACCCTCTTGCAGTCTGGGCAGGGAGTGGGCCTAAGCTGGCAGGCAGACATCCCCCAAGGGGTCCTTAGCACTGCTGCAGAGGCAGGAGAGGCTCCCACCACTGCCACTGCACTTGCCAGCCAGAAGTCGGGCTCGCTGTTCCTTAGTGCTGCCTTGGAGGCGGGAGAGGCTCCCACCACCACCACTGTGCTTGCCAGCCATGAACCCAGCTTCTGGCTGAGAGGTGCTCCCTCTATGGGAGCGCACTGACCACCAGGGTGCAGCTCCTGCATTGAGTGTCTGCCTCCTGGTGGTCAGTGTACATCAGAGAGACTGGTTGTTCTGCCGTTCAGTCGATTTGCATATTAGGGTTTTATTATATAGGATGTTTCTATCTCTCTTCCTCTCTCTTCTTCTCTGAAATAAGGAAAAATTGATTTTAAAAAATAAATAAAAGAGGCAGCTAGGATTTTGGTAGGAAATACATTGTATGTGTATATTACTTTGGGAGTACTGCCATCTTAATAATATTAAGTATTCTTACCCATAAACATACAATTTATTTCATGTGCTTAAGTCTTTAATTTTTCCAATAAGCCCATTAACTGAATTTCCTCAAGGGCAGTTTCTACTTACTCCTTTTCAAAATTCTCCTGTGTAGTTTTGTACAAGTCTCATAAGTTTTTGTCTTTGCAAGTCTCTTAATTTTTGTTGAATTTTGGACATCGTGTGGAAACCTAGAAATGAGATTCACTTCCCTCTCTAAAGTGTGTTTAGTGACATTCCTGGATTAATTTTGCAATGTGTGCAGTCACTGCAACCTCTCTTAGTTAGATTAATGGTCAGATGATAACATTAGAATATGTATTTAAAACAGAGACAAGTAAACTCTTCCTTACCCAGTCCAAACATTTAACTAATTTTCTGCACCAGGAAGACTAATCATTTCCTCCGGGGCACACTAACTTTCTATAACAGCAATTTTCAACCTTTTTTCATCTCATAGTACACATAAACTAATTAATAAAATTATGCCACACCAAAATATAGTTTATATTTTTGCCAATCTGACAAAAAATAGAGATACTTTTGATTCATTCACATTGGACAGCAATTGTTGTGTTGGCTCTTGTCATTTTTTTAATTTGATAATCTAAGGGAAAAGAGGTCAGTGCCCTGATTAAATAGTCAAATATTGCATGTTTTAAAAATTATTGCCGCACACCAGTTGAAAATGACTGTTATAGAATGTGGTCTAAATTGTGTTTTCAGGAAGACAAATTCTTTATTGATATATTAGAATTTGGACTCTTAGACCTCATTCATGAGGTGGGGGTGCAATATATATACTTTAGTCATAGGGGAATGCAGAACCACTTTCCTTGTTAAATAGACTCATACTAAGCAGAGAAAGATTGGGGTTTTGGTTCTGGCTATACAAGGAATTATTTGTGTGGTCTTGACAAGCCATCTGATTCCTGTCTTAGTTCCTTTTGCTATAAAATGAAGAAGGTAGTCAAATTACTATGGGCTTTTTAAAGAGTGCAGAAATCACTCTTACCAAAAATGGGTAACTAAAAGACAGAATTAGAGTGGTTATAAAGAATTGGTATGAGGATGGGTGAATAATAGAGACAATTCAGAACATTTTTTTTTTCAAGTAAGGAAGGCATTTAAATTCTGTTGTATGAAGATAGACTCATAGAGTTGGATGCAAGAGAGTACTTGTAGATTCCTCTGCTCTAACCTCTTGTTTCTGGGATCACTTATTGCTAAACCATTCTACCCAGGCTACTGCTTAATCACTTGGGTTTTTAGGGATAGATATCACATGCCTCCCCCCTCCCCTCCTCAGATAGTATCGCGGTAAACCTGACTTTTAACTTTATCATTATGGTCTGTTACTTACGTAAACAAGATTTTCAAATGTGTGGTTAAAATAGTGTTTGCTAGTTTTCCCATATCCTTGTTTTCTAGACAAGTGAAACCTTGAAAGAGAGGAATACTCAATGAATGAGAATCTTTCCACGATACTGTGTTTAAAAATAAGAAAGCAAATCTCCAAAAAGAAAGATAATACTAGGGGCTTATGACATAATCAGCTCCTTAAGATGTTCTAGTTTTATCCACATTTAATCCAATATTATACACCTTTTCCTCTAAATTTGTAGAATTTTTACAGTGATATTGAGGTGCAGAATGAACTTTTACAAGACCTTAAATCATCATAAAAATGAGATATGGAACTATACTACTACTTACTATACTAATTAATACAAAACACATCCTCTGTTAGAAATATCTTCAAAGTTAAGGATTGAAATAAAAAGGTCTTCCTTATAAATGTTCTAAAAACTCAATTAATTGAAAATTATTTTCTGAGAATTCTATGCTCTTTTTTTCTCCCTGATATCTTTCAATGTTGGCAGGCCATCAATTCTCTGCTCTTCCTTTTCCCCTGCGTTCTACAATCTTATTATCTTTCCGTCATTTGCTATCCCCTGTGTGCTTCTAAAACAACCACTCAAGTACCCCTGCCAATTCTTAAGTACCACTCACTTATGCATGTCATAAAATGAATAACATCAAGCTCTCATTTGAGATTGTCATTTACGTATGCCCCCTGGTGGCACCACCAGTGGAAAGACACTTCTAAGGATAAGAAAACCTCCAAAGCATGAACTTACCCAATGATAGTAAATGGTACAGAAGAACAGAGAAAGCAATTAATTAATGACCCATGACAACCTGTTTACTTCTTCACACATAAGTTATTACTCTTTCTAAGCAATATTCTACACAGTAATTATTGGTTATAAAATTATCCATAAAAACTGTTGAGAATCTAAATAATTAAAACTGCCTTTGGTCTTAACTGGATTAAAATACTCAAAGGTGATATGTTAACATTTTTCAATTTTGGATTTGCCTTAGACTTGAAAACTTAGCCTAGAATGAACTTGTTGAAAGTGATACAATTAAGTGGCATTTATATTTTTAGTGGAGTTGTTTTACTTTTAAATAATGGAATATTTAAAAACCACTGTTGTTCTCTAACATGCCTTTATTTTTGTATTACTGCATAACAACCCCTTAAACGTTTACTTGGATTTGTTTTATTTATATTTTGTTCTGTTGTAATCTTGCACTTTCCCTACTTTAATTTAATAGAAAAAAGCATGCCAGGATGCTATGCAGACCTGTTAGCATTTAATCTCTTTTTAGATAAATGCAAATATTGCCACTGATGGTATTGGATCCTTGTTCTGTAATCATTTGGGGAGCTTCCTCATCCATTTTTCAAGTTGTGTCCATTACAATCAGTCACTGAAAATTGTGATCCAGAATATTCGTTCTTGACGAAAACAATAGAATGAAGCTACAAGGCTCTGGAAAATTGCTTTTACATTCAAGCAGGACTTCACATATACAGACACCTTGTTGATGATTTTACTGCCTTGAAGAAAATATATTGCTACTGCCACCAGCCTGTCTTTTGGCACTTTATCACTTACAAGTAATGATAAAATTGCGACAAAGAGACTTCTTTTTAATCTTATAGGTCACTGCCTGCAGTCTGGACTATCCACTCTTTTGTCCTCTCATGTAGGTTAGATAAGGTGGAAAATTCCCTTTGGTTTTCTCTAAATTTCATTTAAGTGGTATGAAACACAGACTTTGTCTTCTGATTTTCAAATCCCTAAATCTTTTAATATATAAATTTTATTTCTTCATGTTTTAATTTTTAGAAAGAATATGGAATGTGTTTAAAATGGTATTATGAAACTGAGTCCCTGGATATATTTTGAAGGGTTCAAATTATGAAACATAAATATAATCTATTTGACATCATGAGAATCCTGACTGACTATAAAACAAATTTTTTTACCAAGTTTCCTTTTATGATTATAACCATTAGTTTCTACTAACTGCTTTTATAAGAAGATTTATATAGATATCTAATCTGGCAACACAGAGTTGGCAAAATATAGACATTTCTGAACAAATTTCACTAATCATTGAGTCCTTGTATAAGAAACAGTGAAGCAATGAGGACAAAAGCACACATTAAAAATTCCTCTATTTTTGAGCTATTTATTCCTTTTGCTCTTTGATTTCCGAACTTTCTCACAGGTTTTCTGTTTGGGATCCTTCTATGAAGCCACGAATGCATACTGTCATGGTTTATTTCTGTGCCACAGATTTTGTGTGTTATATTAACAATCTCTCAGCAATAAAGGAAGCCTTTGTGAATACACCAAGTCTTACAGAAGAGTATTTTATGTTATATAAGTAAAGAGAAAATTTACTCCCAAAGCAGAATTTTATTTATACTAAAACAGCAAGGATGCAATTCAGAATGTCTTTCTCTCATGTGGTCTCCCACAGTTTACAAATATAATTTTTTATCTCTGATTTAAATATACTCTCTGGCCTGTTAGTCTCCTTTTATAGGTGGATAAACTATCAGAAAGGAATGTTAGCAACTTTTAATGTTTTTAAATCAAGATATAATGTATAGACAACAAAAACAGGCAGTGGACGAAGTCTTCCCAAAATACTATTAGTGCCTGGCCAGTGTGGCACAATGGTTGAGCATCGGCCCATGCACCAGGTGATCATGGATAGATTCCTGGTCAGAGCACATGCCCGGGTTGTGGGCTCAGTTCCAGGTAGGGGGCATGCAGGAAGCAGCCAATCAATAATTATCTCTCATTGATGTTTCTCTCTCTCTCTCCCTTCCACTCTCTGAAATAAATAAAAATATATTTTAAAAAATGAAATGCTATTAGTGAGAACTTCCATTCACTGAGAATTTCATATGGCAGGCACTATGCTGGGAGAATTATGTACATTATCTGTAGAACTGTCTGCATTCTGGGAAGATATGCATTATCATACCCACTTAACAGATGAGAAAAGTGATACATAGGAAGGGTAGTTGTCTGGCTGTGAAGGACAGAGCCAAGATTCAAGTAATGCTGTATTACACACTAATAATTAGCTAAGAGACCCATATTGTACTTCCTTGTGCTAACAAACAGCACAAGGAAAGCTTGGCAATGAAGCAGAACTAATAAGAACTCAGGGACACTGACATTGGGCTCCCATCTTTTGCCATGCTCTCTGCAGGGTTGCCATTGACTTTCAGTTTCTACATCTGTACTCTGTCCATAATATCTATTTGGATATCATGCCTGAGACCATATTCTAAACATGTTTCTGGATGAGTAAAAACATTTTGGGGAGAGGGTTTGTGGGAAGAGGCAACAACCTATTTTTTTTTAGTTTTTATTTCATCTTGAGTGCAGGGCTCACATCTTCTGTGGTGGTCCAAATAAGGATGTTTTCTCACATTGTGGGCATGATATATACTCCTGCCTTTGTAGAATTGTACCCACTCTTTTCACCTTACAACAGGTGGCTCTGTGTAAGCATCTCTGTTGAATGACTTACAGACTCCAATATAAAAAACAAATAAGCGTTTTACTCAGCAGTCAATCCCCTTTCTTATAAACAGCACCATGAAGTCTTGTCCAATAAACTGAAAAAGAGGACACCTTCCCACCCCCACCCCCACCCTGTCTAAATCTGCAGCTTTTGTACCTACACTCAGAGATAAACAAGACAAGCAGACTCATTCTTGGCCTCTCCATTGGTGTGTCCATGACTGTGTGACACAACTGTGTGCAGTGCCTATAACTGCACTCTGTGTGCAAAATCATGGAAGGGCATTAAATGAAACTTAGGATGCTAGAAGATTGTTAGCACCTCCACCTCAGGTGGTTTCTGTTTACAGATACAGGCTTCAGGCTCACAGTTTTATTCTGGATAGAGTGCCTGCAATTATAACTCAGAATTTAACCTCCCCAAAAGCTGGCTTAAAATCACAGAAGGACTTGTAAGTCCTAAATAACTTTTCTGCTGTGAGCAAAGGGTTTTATTTTTGCTTTTAACAGCCTTTCTGGGAATTTTCCCCATCTATCCTATATAATAAAAGGCTAATATGCAAATCAACCAAATGGCAGAACAACCAGTTGCTATAATGCGCACTGACCACCAGGGGGCAGTTGCTCAATGCAGGAGCTGCCCCCTGGTGGTCAGTGTGCTCCCACAGGGGGAGCGCTGCTCAGCCAGAAGCTGGACTCATGGCTGGCAAGGGCAGAAGTGGTGGCAGGAGCCTCTCCTGCCTCTGCGGCAGCACTAAGGATATCTGACTGACGGCTTAGGCCATCAGTCAGGCATCTCCCAAGGGCTTCCGGACTGTGAGAGGGTGCAGGCCAGGCTGAGTGACCTCCCCCCAACCCCCCAAGTGCACAAATTTTGTGCACCGGGCCTCTAGTATATATATAAAAGCCTAAGCTACCGAACGACCAAAGAACCGATCAACCAGTCGACTGGTCACTATGATGCACACTGACCACCAGGGGGCAGACGCTCAATGCACAGGATCGGGCTCCCTCCTGTGTGGATTGGGCCTGCGAGGATTGGGCTGAAACTGGCTATCCAACATCCCCCAAGGGATCCTGGATTGCGAGAGGGCACAGGCCAGGGCGAGGGACCCCACCGGTGCATGAATCCATGTACCGGACCTCTAGTATAATTATAAAAATGCCTATATGTGTGACCAGAAAGTCTTTAATGATAAATGTTTAAAGATTCTAAATGAGGAGTAATTGGGTCATTTGTAAAAGTATCACAGCATGACTTATTAAAGAATGTTTATGCAAATGGGTAGGTACTCTTAGGATTTCTCTAAGAAAATGAATAGTTCCACAAGGAAATATAGCAAACGCTTTAAAATAAGACTCTTTGTGCTGAAACTTTGCTTGAAGAGAAATTATCTTTATGTTGGGGAGTACGGGAGAAGGCTGGTGTTCAGAGGCATAGGGTGGTGGCATGGCTTCATAATTTTACCAGGAACTAAAGTTCATTTCTCTTGACTTCCAGGTTTAAGAACTGGATTTCACTAGTAAAATCAAAGATGATTTGATTCATAATGGACTTAACTGATACAAGACATATAGAGGGGTTTATAATTGTGAGTATGGAAATACAGAGTTTATCCTTGTAATGTTATTTATTAATTATCCTATTATTTTCTGTGTGAATAACTGTAAACTTACTTAAGCCAACCCATGTATAAATCAGAAAGTTCATTTATTAATTTTAATGTGGGAGTTTCAGCAACTGGATACATATATCTCTTAATGAGGTCATCACTTTTTCTAATGTCAAGATTTCTGAGACGCAAAGTAGAAATTGCCTTGGTGAGCACAAATTAGGCAAACCCTTAGCAATATTTCATAATGAAAGTTATAGAGATATACTTTCTCTATAGAGCATAAGAGGTCTCTCATATAGGAATACTTTCATACCCCAGATTCAGACTTTCTTTCATCTATACTATGGTAGACACAAGGGTCGTTTATGGCATATTAACTGGCAACAAATTACTATTACTATTATTATTGTTGCTGTCCTTGTTGAATCTATGCTGTAACTTTTTTTCTGTCTCATCCCTTATATTCAGGCTGTGTTACCAGTTCTTACTGATGTCAATTTGTTGCCTTTAATGTCTCCCACTTCTAATGTATTGCTTTTAACTTGCTATAGACAGAGAAAGCAAAGCAGTTAAAATTATGTTTAAAGTTTGTTCTAGGTAGAGAGAGCAAAGGCCTAAATATTTCTTCAATGAGCACAGAGCTCATAAAATTTGGCCTGTATGTTACCTGTTTTGGCTATTCAAATACTGTATTACTTTTTTGTTTGTTTTGTTAATCCTCACTCAAGAATACTGGTTGCCTCCCACAACTTAGGTACATGCCCTTGACTGGGAATTGAGCCTACGATCTGTTGGTGTGTGGGTCTATGCTCTCACCACTAAGCAATACCAACAGGG
Source organism: Myotis lucifugus (assembly GCF_000147115.1). Taxonomy (NCBI): domain Eukaryota; kingdom Metazoa; phylum Chordata; class Mammalia; order Chiroptera; family Vespertilionidae; genus Myotis; species Myotis lucifugus. The sequence goes on along the minus strand of NW_005871169.1, from coordinate 3,624,654 downwards.
CTCAAATACTGTATTACTTTTTTATATTTGTTATTTTCCAGATAATTAAAGTTATTAGATAAATAACTTTTTTTGTGTTTGTAAATAACAATTGTTGTATTACTGTTATACACGGTCCGTTCTCTGCAAGAGGCCTCAGTAGGATATGTCATTAACTTACGCAATAAATAGGTCTCCATTCAAAGAAAGGGTACAATACATTTTCGTTGGGGGTGGCACACAAAAAAGAAATAGTTCTTCAACATTTCTTAGTTACTATCCAGCTTAGTTCAGTCCTGAGGCTACTACAGTCATTTTAACCTTAAGTTACAGCTTTTGCCTAGAGAAAAATATACTACACTTTAAAAATCTCAAAATATTGTCAAATGCACATCAATCAGGGTCCTAAGGTATTTATGATTTTTATCCTTTTGCATAATTTTGTGCTACTATTTAAAATAGAGTAGCTGAAGCTGCCAACTTCCTATTGGCTCCTCTTCCCCCACTGAGAAGCTGCTCTACTTTTATACCTCCTCATAAAACTTCATCATATAATCAGCAGAAGGTCAGGAGAAGTTGAATCTAGTAATCAAATGGTTCTCAGGGGATGACTTATTTTATCCAAATACTTTTTTTATAGATCTTTATTATTCCTGGGACGATTCAGAAAGTTTTCTGTTGGACATTCATGACACCTATGGAATATTTCTCTCCTATATCTATGATGGTAACATCATTTGTTTTCACTTTTCCAATGAGAGGCATTTTGAAAAATCAGAATATAATTTCTACATTTCTTTGGTGATAATATACCTACATAGTATATTTTGAGGTCAGTGATTTATAAATAAGTGACTTTAATTCATTCCTCAAGTCATCTGAGCAATTTGTTCTTCTTTTAAATCAAATTTACTTTTAAACTATATTCTACAATGTAATTCTTTAATAGAGGCTCTGGATCAATTCAAATTTGCTTTTTAGAGAGAAAAGTGTGAACAAAGTTATTCTAAGTAATGTGTTTCCAAGAAGTTATATGAATTATGGTCAAATCAAGATTTCATTTACCTTTGAAATCCCTTTAACTATATGATTTAGAACAGGGGTCCTCAAACTACGGCCCACGGGCCACATGCAGCCCACTGAAAACATTTATCCGGCCTGCCGGGTGTTTTTGCCGCTGCTGCCTGTTGCTTAGCAGCCGACTAGTTTTTTTTTAAACTATAGTCCGGCCCTCCAACGGTCTAAGGGACAGTGAACTGGCCCCTGTTTAAAAAGTTTGAGGACCCCTGATTTAGAATAACAAACATATATTTTCCCTTTGCTCCAAGTCGCCATCTTACTTTAAAACCAGTTGTATTTATGTGTAGAATTTTCTTAGCAGCACATAAAATAATTTTAAAATTATTTTCTCAGTTTATTTATATATCTGAATCACATACAATTTTTTCTTATAAAAATAATTATAAGAACTTACAAAACATTCAAGTGCCATAAAAGTGCACCCAGTAAAAAGCCTAATTCCTTAGGTCTATTTAAATCCTACAATGTTTGATGAATATATTGATAATAAAAGGACCCTTAGTTTAAGACTTTTTTTTTGCATTACCAAAGGATAATGAACTTGCTTTTTCACCAAAGAACAAAATGTTAGACTTGTATGTGGATGTCAGCTAACATGAGCAGATCTGAGCATTTGAAATTTGTGCCTTAAAGCCTAAAAACAAGTATACTTGCATGCTGGAGACTAAGATATGAGAAAAAAAAATTGGCAAAATGACCTGGAGAAATGTAATATGATCTGTATCTCAGTGCATCTGCCATTATTTAGGGATATCCATTCTTCCTATCTGTCTTCCTAACCTAGTGTTCTTCTTTTTCCTTTAATAATACTAAATTTTGTTTTTTCTCATGTGTTTGATTTATTATTCTTTACTGTTTATAGAGATAGAGATCAGAGCATCCAAGGAGTCAATTAAAAAAAAGCAAACAAAAATTCTAGAAGATAAGGACAGCTATGGGGTGTTAAGACCCCAAAGCTCATAATCAGATTTCATTTGCTCTGACTATTGATTTGATGCACAGGATGAACGTGGAGTGTTCATCACTCATAGGCGGCTGTTCCAACAGAGTTCCTGAAAGCCTCCCTGTCCAAAAGTATCATGATCACACTTAAAAGGCAAAGAGAAAATCATGAAAGCTATTTGCAACATTTATGACAAAAAGCCTCTTAGTAGCTAAACATCAAATATTCAAACCAATCAGAAAAAACATGAACTGTCCCAATAGAAAATATTTATAACAGCCTTGGCTTAAAGTAGTGAAAAATTGACACCAATAGAAATGTCTGAAGTAGGATATCGTTTAATGTTTAACAGACAAGTAATATCTTACTAATAAAAGCCTAGGTGGTCCTCATGCTGTCACAAGATGGCTGCACCCACAGCGGAGGTGGAGTTCCTGCGGCCCCATGCACGCGCCACAGGAGCTGGACCCGGCAGCCACTCTGTGTGGCTTCCGCCCGGGTTCCCGCAGCCCCAAGCCCGCTGCGAAGGTGGGTTCCCCGGCTCTGGCCTACTTCTTTGGGGCAATCCATCAAGGAGCCCTGGATGGGTGGGCGGGGCCTACCTCTTTGGGGTGACGATTGCGGGGCTCCCACACTGTGAAAGGGCACAGGCCAGGCTGGGGGACCCCCGAGTGCACAAATTTCATGCACTGAGCCTCTAGTCCTATTAATAAAAGCCTATGTGGTCGTCACGCCCTCACGCCATGATGCCCTCATGCTGTGATGCCCTCACGCTGCAATGAGCAATCACCAGGAGGCTGTGTGTGCAGCAGGTGCACACGGGTGGGCGGGGCTGCACGCACACGCAGGTGAGCAGGGGCTTGATGTTGCGTGCGCGGCGCAGAGGTAGGGCCCACAGCTCCGTGCAGTGAGGCCTGGGGGTCCCTCAGCTCCACGCGGCGGGGAAGCAGGGCCCGCAGCTCCGGCCTACCTCTTTGGGGCAATCCATCGAAGAACCCAGGATGGGTGGGTGGGGCCTACCTCTTTGGGGCAATTCATCATGGGACTCCTGCATTGTGAGAGGGCACAGGCCAGGCTGGGGGACCCCCACCCCAGTGCACAAATTTGGTGCACCAGGCCTCTAATAGTGGAATATTATACAATCATTAAAACAAGCATTTAGAAATGTATTCACTATTGTTAAATCATAATATGGTCAGCAGGGTCTGACCATAAAAGTGTTCAGTTTTATGTACCCTCTAAGAACACAAAAGCAGTTGAGTCAGAAATGAGAGCCCCTGCCTCTCTGAGAAGTCTTTTTGATATTTGTTATTTAAGGCATTTCTTATCTAAGACATAAGTAGGCTTCTGGTTGGTGGTCAGTAATGCTATTCAGCACTTTTCTAGACCTGGTAGGACTGCACTGTCCTGACCCCTTCAGTTAGGATTGATCATGTAACTTGTTTTAGCCAATCATATGTGAGCAGAAGCAGTAATGCCAGTTCCAGGAAGAAGCTTTCTTACCCAGTGTGATATTGCTCTACTTTCTTTCCCTCTACTCTGGTGACTGGTAGTGTTCCATCAGCCTGGTGCAGTCTTGAATGAAAGCAGCACAGCATAGGATGGATATGTAATGTAGCATACACAACAAAGAAATTTCTGTGAATTTAAGTCACTGTGATTGTAGGGGTTGCTGTTACTGCTGCAGAACCCAGCCTTTCCTTACTGATGCAGCATGCTTCTGAAGTAAAAAACTTAGTGTTGACTGGAATACTTCCATCTAGGTCCTTATCCTGGCTATACCTCTGTGATCTTGAGTAAATTATCTAAGTGCAAATATAAGCCTCAGCCTCCTTACATGTATAAAATAAAGATACTAACACTATTCTGTAGGGTTATTGCAAAGATTAAATACAAAAATACTTAGCATAGTTCTTGGTATGCAGTAAACTCTCATTACACATTAGCTATTATTATTACTATCAAAATGAGGACCTTAAGAAACACACCTCTCTTCTGATGGGCAGGAGTTGGTAGAATTGTGTGGGTAGGGGAACAAATTCTATAAGAAGCCTGAGGCCATACCCTAAGATACAAATATTTGTTTGAATAGTGAGATCGCATTCTACTTCATCATTTTCTTTTTAGAACAAGTAACTAAAGAGGGCCTCATGCTAACTAAGCATTATGCACAAGGACAAAAAGCTAATATCCATTTTCAAGCACACCGAACCCAAAAGAGGATTTTGAGAACATTTCAGTTTGGTAGCATGGCAGGAAATGAGGAAACACAGGAAGGTAGTGTTATTACTTTCATTTCCCTTTCTCTGTCCAATAAACAGTAAATAGTATCATTCCCCACCTTTTTTATTTTCCAGTGTGATGCTAGGAGTGGTCATATAATTTTTTCCATGTGTGTGGCCTGAGGGATGATGGTATAAGATGCCCTGTCCAAAGCCCAGCTTGCTCAGAGATGTCTGGAACAGCACGCACACACTGCCAGTGATTCTTTCCAATATATCACTGATCCTCATTATTTCCAGACTTGCATTTGTGAATTTCTCTTCGCTCTAAAATTTATTTGTAATCCCCAAATCAAATGTGACACTTGTAGTTCATCATGGACAACTGTAGAGTGGCAAAAAGTTTAAGTCCTCTGATGCTCATTTCACCAGTTGAAGTTGACAAGTATACTGTTAACAAGTATATTTAGTGCTGTATTTTACACATTTTCATGCTTCTTGTTGGAGATTTTGCTGTTGAAAATGGCCTACAAGCATAGCACCGAAGTGCTAATATTTCTAAGCACAAGAAGACTATGATGTGTCTTATAGAGAAAATATGTGAACTAGATAAGCTTCAGTGAGTCATGAGTTATAATGCTGTTAGCTGTAAATTCGATGATAATGAATTAACAATATATCCTAAGTAAGGAATCTTTAAACAGAAACATATATAAACCAAGATTATGTATTGATTGGTTGATGAAAATGTCATGACCTAGGCTCATAGGAACCTAACCTGTATTTCCTCTGGGAGCACTGGTTCAATAGTCACTAATTCAGTGTTTATACAATATAACAACCACAAATACTATATTGAGAATTGACTATAACTTCTTTCAAGTTTCTGTTAAATTATTTGAGAAGGCACATAAAAAGACACACACAAAAAAATGGCAACATAATATGGAGTTAAGGCCAACACTTAACCATTTTCTGGAGCCTAGTAGGATTTCCTATGAACTACAAGGTGGATGGAGACAGATTTCAGAGTCCTCACTGAACATAGGTCAAATATTTTCATACACTGTCAATATTCTTACTCTGTCAATGGACATAAGAGAGCCCCAAGAATTGATTGAGCGAGGATGATTAGAAGGAAGTTTGAGGGAGGAGCAAACTGTAGAAAATATATTTTTGCATTTCAGGGTCTCTGAGTGTCTGGACTCATAAGTTTCACTTCTACTTAATGCTGAAATGCTGCTGAGTACACCCAGATTTGAGGTTCAGCAGACAGAGAAAGCTCACACTGTATGATGCACAGCTCCATTTGCGTGAACGCCAGGTATTACTCAACAGGATTTCAGTTTCTGACAGAGCCCAGTCATAAGTAAGGATGTTTCTCAAAAGAATAGCAGTTATGCATCAGAGAGGTCTTATTTTTGTCCTTCAAATCCAACAGCTCTCATTATAATTATTTTATTGAATTTACCATATAACACACACTGTACCTGATACTAATGAAGCAAGAACTCTAAATTTCCTTGAGTTGAGTCATGGGCACTCGACAGCAGGCCAGTTAATGGTGTAGCCTGGATTACCAGAGCAGTGATGGCGAACCTATGACACGCATGTCAGAGGTGACACGTGAACTCATTTTTTTGGTTGATTTTTCTTTGTTAAATGGCATTTAAATATATAAAATAAATACCAAAAATATGTCTTTGTTTTACTATGGTTGCAAATATCAAAAAATTTCTATATGTGACACGGCACCAGAGTTAAGTTAGGGTTTTTCAAAATGCTGACACGCCGAGCTCAAAGGTTCACCATCACTGACCTAGAGAGACTTCCACTGCTCTGGCCACTTGAAGAGGTAAATGATTCAAAGAAAATCTAGCAGAAAGGACATTCAATCTTTGAAATCCAAAGTTACTCTGCAGTTGGTGGGTAAGAAGCTCAAGGTGTCCAACTTGTTTTTTTCCTTGGATGTAAAATCCATATATGAGCCCTTGGATCTCCAGAAACATCACTAAGATTGTAGCTTCCAATCCTAACTATACTAATAAAAGGGTAATATGCTAATTAAACTGGGTCAACAAGACATCTTCCGGTTGCCATCCTGACTTTCTTCTGGACAAAGCCAAGGTGGCAGGGGCCGAGGCAGAGGCGGTTAGGGGCGATCAGGCTGGCATGGGAGGGCAGTTAGGGGTGATCAGGCCGACAGGGGGAGGGCAGTTAGGGGCGATCAGTCCAGCAAGCAGAGGGCTTAGGGGCGACTAGGCAGGCAGGCAGGTGAGCAGTTAGGAGCCAGTGGTCCCACAGGGATAGAGCCTAAACTGGCAGTAGGACATCCCCCGAGGGGTCCCGGATTGGAGAGGGTGCAGGCTGGGCTGAGGCCCCCCCACTGTGCACAAATTTCATGCACTGGGCCTCTAGTATGTTATATATAGAAATTCAGGAGGCTTGTCATTTCTCCAAAGGTAGCCATAAATATAGGGGACCTGGCTGTATACCTAATATGGTCTGTACATCTGCTAATATAACCATATCTCTATATATTTCCAACATTCAAAACCCTTCCACTGTGCCCTCTGGAATTCACAGTTTATCATCAGCAAAATCCTCTTCATCCTCAACCTCATTTTCTGATGTTCCCTTTACCTTCTCACCTTAAGTGAAAGCTGGCTCTACTCCAGGACATTGGTGTGGTGCTCTGTACCTCAGAAAGTGGCTATATTCTCTCACATTGCTTGTACTATTGGGCCTTTTTGCTCTTCTCAAATTATTCACCCTTCATTCCCCATAATTACAAATGCTCATCATTTTCAAACGTGTGCCATAATCTGAGTTCATGTCACCTACTAAACCCTCTTTGTTTGAGCCATTATAGACTACCAGGTTTCCATGCTCATTTTTTGAGGATTTAAGGTTAAGGATCCTTGTTATCTGTAATGCTACTTTAATAATTCATAGTTATTTTAGTATGTAAATGATGCTGCCAATACCTTGGCTTCCAGTACCTGACCTCCTTTCTGTGAATGACCTTACTCTTCCCCTTAGACTTTAATATTACCAATAAGTGCACAGCCTCCAGAATCTCAGTTTCTGGTATCCACTGTTTTAACACCACCTTCTATTTTGTAGCTCACATTATTTTGTATCCTATATCCAACAATCCCTCTACACCTCTGGGTCCTGCAATTCATTGGCTTTATTAAATCATCAATGCCCCTCAACCCTGCCTTATAATCACCTTTCTTCTTAGCCAGCTTGGATTCCAAGATCCATCATTACAACTCCATTGCTTACACTCCCAGCTATCATGACACTACTCCATTCCATTGTCCTCAGTAGTAAAACCTCAACCCTGGTTAACCCCAAGCTTGGTGTATTGGAGGCTTAGACCAGGCTGGGGAAAAAAAAACCCAAAATGCTAACTAGACACTAACCTCAAACAGCTGGGAAATGCTGTATTTCCCTTTCCATTCTCTCTCTCTCTCTCTCTCTCTCTCTCTCTCTCTCTCCTGACAATTTTATATTTAATTATCTCTTCTCAAACAATTGACATACTCTGAATTATTTTTACTTTCAAATGTTTTATTTCTTATCTCCCTGACAAAACAGAAACAATCAGAAGAGAGCTTCCACAACCTTCTATTTTGTCTTGCCTCCTGTTTCCACAGATGAACTCTCTGTGTTCCTACCTAAAGCCATTCAGGAGGCTTGCCATTTCTCCAAAGGTAACCTCCCCTTGTATTTTGAATCCTATTCCTTTTCATCTACTTAAAGACATCACCACAACAATTATCTCTTTTCTTTCCTTTTAAAAAAGAGAAACTTCTCATGCTTCCATATGCCTCATGGCAGATCGCCGTTTCTCTGTTCCCTTTGCAGCAAAACTCTATGGAGGAGTTGAATCTGTTTGCTTCTCTCTCTCTCTCTCTCTCTCTCTCTCTCTCTCTCTCTCTCTCTCTCTCTCTCTCCTTATTGGTATTGGCTGGAAAAATCCTCCAAGGCTAGAATTCAATGACAAGAAAACAAAAGTGGATGAGGAAAAAAAAGAAGAGATTTGTACAAAGTATCTGCAAGTCAGATTTCCACTAAGTACTTATCTTTTTAAATCCAATCCTAATAAATAACCAGCTACTTCTCCTACCACACGCACACATCTTCCTATCCTACACTTTCCTACCACTGAGAGAATCCTTATGTCAGTGCCTGAATCACTGTTTTAAGGCCACTGACCTAAACCTTTCTGGACAGCACCAGAAGTAGACTCTTTTAAGCAGACAATAAATCCCACGTAACATATTTCTCAAAGCTTTTGTTTCCTTTTGCCATGAAAAAAAAATTATGAAATCACACAAATTCAGTTTTGGGGGAAAAAACAATTATTTACCTCACAAAATTAAATGAGCACAGATTGTTCTCCAGTTTATTTTTGGGATTTATGAATGGTACCGCTTCTTAGCTATAAAGAATTATGATAATTAAACAGGCAGTTCAGAAGGATGTGTTTTAAAGTTAAAGACTAACAAATAGTTTTTCCAAGGCTCTTTGTGTGTTTACTTTCAAAATTCACAGACTGTGTGGGTAGTTCCATTCTCTGTACAGCAGGCATTTTATGTTCACTTAAGCTTTCTATGGATTAAAATACTCTCACCCTTATTACTAAAATTCTACAGTTTTAGCCTAATATGATTTGCAAATTACTTTGTTTAATGAATTATGTATTTTCTCTATAAAACCTTCGAATAACACATTCCCTTTTCAAGGTCCCTTAAATGACCCTTACACTACCCTTGAAAACTTATTTTTAGTCTGTCTAATCTTGAATGATGAAATATTTGAAAACATCTAATCACAACATTCAGAAAACTTTCTGAGATGAATTTGCAAAGTCATATATTTTGCTTTCTTTGACCCCAGAAAGTTCAATTTATGTGTCCTGGATTTCTCTTTGAAGAAAAGGGAACCAATTAGTCACATGATGATCAGACTTTTGGGTTGAATGTATAATGCATCATTTTTTTAAAATCAATCATTAATTTTTATCCAAGAACCAACTGTGACATAATGGGTTTAAAAAGGGATAACAAGAAGCAGGTCCTACCAAGAATGAAAGAAAATCCGTATATTTTTAAGAAGCTGCCTGCTTCAAGAGGTCCTTCTTGTATTGATTCTCATTCTTCCATGTCTACATGTCTGGGCTCAAATCCCAGAGTTTCTGTTCTCACCATTAAGGTTTTGAAAATATCTTTGGACTTTCAAGGCTCAACATCTGCCATGGGCAACTGTACCAAGGAAACGTACTGAGAAACTTAACTAAATATCACCAGGCCACCCGAGGTCTATTACCACTGTGAAGCAAGAGTGCTTATTTATATCATTCATTCATTCACTCATTCACTCATTCTTTCACTCATTTGTTCATTTATTTCTCTACTCAACAACCATTTGCTGAGAATGTCAGATTCTGTACCAAAAACACTAAAGACACACCTGTGATTGAGCTAGAGGTAACACCCTCAAGGAACTAACATTGAGTAAGACACATCATAAGTAAATAAATAATGAAATGCAATCCAATCTGGTAAGAGGTGATTGCGTCTCTGTCTCTGGGTGTCTCATCATAGTCCTGTCAGGATCATCTACCATTCCTTTGTCAACCCACATCTGCAATGTTTCCATTCTGAGTCTTGGTAGGCGGGAGAACCTGTATCCCACTGTAAAAGTTAAACGTGGTAGAGCTTTCCTTTCCCAGGTTCCCGTGCAGTGAGGTTGTGAGGACATGACTGGCTTCTCCAATGGAGTGCCTCTGTCCTTTATTTTGAGGTGGGAGCCATGTGGTGGCAGCAGTTGGTAGTGGTGCCAGTGGCCACATGGTGGTTAGTGCTCTGGGCACTGGGAGTGCAGCAGCAACTACCAAACTGGTAGGCAGTTTTCTTAGCAGCACTGTCCTGTGCCTCGATCCTCAGTCCTCCTACCTGTTATGTGGGCTACTTTCTATCCTTCTAACGAGTTTCATTTCCACTTATTGTCAGGCAGATCCCTGACTTTTTAAATGCATTGGCAAGCCAATTTTTTTTTCTGTTTTGGGGGGATTGTTTTGTTTTGCAAGGTAATGACCTGGACACCAAGTCAACAGGAGATGTTTATATTGTGACATTATTTAGAATTCAAAATAATTTGGGTTAGTTCAGAGATACTCTTAGATTCTTTACTTGAAGATTGTAGTCCCCATAACAATGACATTTGGAAATTATTTATCAGAAATGTCCATAGGCTTTTACACTAATGGTCTTGCTAATAATAAAAATAATCTCCAAAATATTGATAGTGCTTATTATTGGTTTTAGACATTTTCTTAAAAAATCAGTTTGATAGTTTATACTATAAATCTGGTTCAATGTTTTGTCCTTTTTTGGTTCTCTCTTTGAGTGTTTAAATTTTTTTTTGTTTCAGTTTATTATTATTATTTCTCACCTGAGAACATGTTTTTCATTGATTACATATAGAGAGAAAGTGAGAAACAGAGAGCAAGAGCAAGAGTGAGGGGGAGAGAGAGAAAGAGAGAGAGAGAGAGACATTGATGTGAGATAGAAACATTGATTGGTTGCCCTTATATGTGCCCCAACCAGGGATTGAACAGCAACCTGGGTATGCACCCTGATTGGGAATCAAACCCGTGATACTTCAGTGCACTGTTTAGCGGAACATAGCAAAGATAATGAAGGTCCATTTACATATCATTTTAAATAACACTTAAGGCAGCGGTTCTCAACCTGTGGGTCTCGACCCCTTTGGGGGTCAAACGACCCTTTCACAGGGGTCGCCTAAGACCATCGGAAAACACATATAATTACATATTATTTTTGTGATTAATCACTATGCTTTAATTATGTTCAATTTATAACAATGAAATTTGGGGGTCACCACAACATGAGGAACTGTATTAAAGGGTCGAGGCATTAGGAAGGTTGAGAACCACTAACTTAAAGTGATTTCAAAGGCATAGGAGATCAGGGAAACACTGACTTTTTCAACAAATTATATCTAAAACTCCAATTGACCATCTAATTTGGGCGGTTATGATTTGAATTATATCTCTGATTACTGCTCTATTAATATTGATATTTATCATAAATTTTATTTCTTATTTGATAAGGAGGACTTAACACAAGGTACAGTTTTTAGTATACTTAAGTGTGAGAATTATTATTTACAGAGGGAGATACTAGCTCACTGTCTGAATAACTTTTTTTGTGTTAATCTTCACTGGAGGATATTTTTTCCATTGATTGTTTTTAGAGAGAGTAGAAGGGAGGGAGGGAGGCAGGGAGAAAGAGAAACATTGATGTGAGAGAGACACATTAATTGGTTGCCTCCCTCCCTGACTAAGGCCAGGGGATTCAACCTGCAATCCTTCAGTGTGTGCGCCTACACTCTAACCACTGGCCAAGGGTGAATATAGTAACTTTTTAAAACCTTTCTTCTTCATATAATCTTTGAAAAAAATACTAAATAAAGGTCACAGACTGTCCTTCAATCTGTTCTATTATTTCCTGAGTGTTTTTCTCTTAGTAGAAGTTAATAAAATTTGTGTTTTAGGAGCATTTCATGGTGGATCACATACTGTTCTATACAAGGCTCTAGGATTCCAGTGGAAGAATTCTGAATGGTCACCTTCTGTGTCTTAACTCTTAGGCCATTTAAGGGGGAAGAGTTACAAATATATTTTTATTAGGAGAAAAATAAATCATGAACTTATATTAAAACATTTTGATAATATATTTTACTTATAGCTGTATCTCATCTCATACACTGATCATATTTTATACTAATTATATTAACATAAGTATTCATTTTAAACTATAATAGTTTTTAAAATTTCTATACAGCACTACTAATAGTACTACTAATAAGATACTGGATGCACTTTTGGACTTCTGGGTTCTTTTGCTTTAAGAGTATAAATGATTAAAAATATAAAGTCTGAATCTTATGCTTTAAAATCAATTAAAGAAATTCAATTGTCACTGTGGTTATCTCATCAAATTTTTTATCATTTGCATGTGAAAAATAATCTAAGTTTGTTTTTAATATTTAGGAGTTATTTTTATTTCCTTTTGATCATGTATTGTTTTTAATTGCGCAGAGCATTTACATGATTCCAAAGCCAAAATTATGAAATGAAGTATTTTCACAGAAGAGTCAATTGATCCCTTTCCCCTCCATCCTGTTCTTTCTCCCAATGTAGGTTATCAGTTTTATTAATTTTTACTCTATAATTTTCAGTAACATTTTAAATAATATAACTGAAATATGTCTATAATAAATATATTAATATTTCCCTAATTTATTAATTGAGGACACAATTTTTTGCCTTGCTTTTCCACATAACAATACATTTTGGAGATTGCCCTGCATCAGTATTGAGAGATCAGCTGCTTTCCTCTTTATAGCTATATAGTTTTCTAATTTGTGGATGTACCATAGTCTATTCAATTCCTTTCTTTTTAAACATTTGAGCTGTATCTAGTCTTCTGTTATCTATACTAATAAAAGGGTAATATGCTAATTAGCCTGGATTGACCGGACATCTTCCAGACATCCGAATTCCTTCTGGACGAAGCCACGGTGGCGGGGGCCAAGGAAGAGGTGGCTAGGGGCTATCAGGCCAACAGGGGAGCAAGCAGTTAGGGGCGATATCAGGCCGGTGCGGGGGAACAAACAATTAGGGGGTGATCAGGTTGGCAGGGGAGGGCAGGTGGGGGCGATCAGGCTGGCAGGTGAGGGAAGTTAGGTGGCAATCAGGCCGGCAGGCAGGCAGAGGCGGTTAGGGGCAATCAGGCAGGCAGGCGAGTGGTTAGGAGCCAGTGGTCCTGGATTGTGAGAGGGCTATTTGACTGCTGGTTTAGGCCCGATCCCTGTGGCAGTCAGACATCCCCCAGGGGGTCCCAGATTGGAGAGGGTGCAGGATGGGCTGAGGGACAACCCCCCATGCATGAATTTTGTGCACCAGGCCTCTAGTCTATATATATAAAACTAATATGCTAAGTGTCTGACTGTCTGACCGGTCGCTATGATGCACACTGACCACCAGGGGGCAGATGCTCAACACAGAAGCTGCTATGATGCACACAGAGAAACGGCACTGCGGATCTGGGGTCCACAAAGCAACATTTGGCTTCCTCCAAGTGGGAACAGGCCCTGCCACCACACCAGAGCAACAGCCCACCAAATCACAGCCTACCCTGCTGAGACTCCATGGTGCAAAATGCAGCCCACAGCCCAGCCCGGAAACTGTCACTGTGGGTGCCGGGTAATGACATCACATAGCAATGCTAGGCTCCTCCCCCTAGTGACGACTAGCCTCTTTGCAGTTTCTTTAGTCCGGGAATACCACTTACTTTATAGCCAGGCGGAAACATTTCACACTTTAACCAAATGTCTGTGAAGCATTTTTCCGTGCCTCACCTCATTTGATCTTCATAGAAGTCCTGGAGTAGGTAGATAAGAGACCTGGTGGAATCCTATTTTCTTTTCATTAGCTGGAAAATGGAGATTTAGAAAGCTTAGAAACTTGACCCAACTGAAAAGAGGAAATGGTGGACCTTGAAAATGACTTAAGGTTTTGTCACTGCACAGAATATAGTCAAACACTGCTGCAGTTAAATATTTTAACCTTTGTTCTCCCTGCATGATCTACAATAATAATCTGCTTCGTGTTGATATTTACTGCTGTGTTGCTAATAATTACCTGAAAGAGAATTTGGGTGCTTCACTGGGCTGGAAAAAGTTTAGCTAAATCAGAAAGCAGGTCTAATTAAGCAAGTTTATTCTCTATATATAAAAGGTTAAGTTGACTCGTGCATGCGCAATACATACTAGTAGAAAGCTCTCCCTGGCACCAATCGCACGCTTGTGTTTCCATCTGTCATTGTCGATTGTGAATTCGGTTGACACTTCTATTATAGAGAAAGGGCGAATAGCAATATTAAAGTATTTTTTCTAATTAATTTCCTTTCAATGTGCACAAATACGTGCAGTGGGCCACCAGTTAGAAATAAGAATACATGGTTGCCTCTTGGATGCCCCCTCCAATGAGGGATCAAATCTGCAACCTAAGTGTGTACCCTGAGCAGGACTTGAACCACAACTTTTCAGTGTACCCGACAATGCTCCAACCCACTGAGCCACACTGGTCAGGGCTCTTTAACTTTTTATTTTGTAACATGACCTTCTTGTTCTTGTCCATATATATGTGTACTTTACATAATTTCACTCATATTTACAAGGATTTTATATTTTATATTTACATTTAATATAATTGTTTATCTGTGTCTATACCTCTTTACAATTATTTTTCATCATTCTGTAATAGTCATTGAAGAATATTTTAAAATCAACTATCTTCTATTTATTTCTGTCCTGAGTAACTACTTAATAGATAGGTGTTAAGCCAAAGAGGATCAATAATACGTTATGTCTACATAATGTTCATGAGGAATTGTTTGTGTGCATATGGATACATATGCATAACAACTTCTATGTATCTCTCAGAACACCTGATTGCCTATACATTTTTAATTTTTTAAATTTTATCATGCAAAAGTTTTCAGACAACTGGATTTCAAATTAGACCAGCTCATCTTGTATTATATCAATCAGCTAATAAAGAGATGGACTTGGTCCATGTCACATATTTTTATACAATTGGGGCATATAAACTGACCAAGGCCAAGAATTCACTTATGAAATTAGAAATAACCCAAATTCACCTCCCACCACATATTTCCTTCTTTAAAAAAATATATACATTTTTATTGATTTCAGGGAGGAAGGGAAAGGAAGAGAGCGATAAAAACATCAACGATGAGAGGGAATAATTGATCAGCTGTCTCCTGCACGCCCTACACTGGGGATCGAGCCTGCAACCCAGGCATGTGCCCTGACTAGGAATCAAACCATGACCTCCTGGTTCATAGGTTGACACTCAACCGCTGAGCCATGCTGGCCGGGCTTACCTTGTTGGGTAGATGTGCTATGGGTTAAGAGGAAGAATTGCTTTGTTGGGCCTGATCCACTGATCCCTTGCCACGGCACTTGAAGCCCAGTACCCTTTTCTATGCATATGAGCCTCTGGGACTCCTTTTGTGCCTGGACTCCTTCTTTTGTCCTCTCCATTTATCACAGAAGTTATATTTAAAATTAAAAAGCAAGTTACCGAAAAGTGTACATTGATAAGATCTAGTTGGTTTGACATCAGAATGTCCATGCAATTTAGGAGGTAAGTTTTGCTAAATTCTCTGTATCAGTTTTCTACTTATATAGCAAGAATCCCAAAATTAAAAAAAAGAATCCTGAAAATTAACCATAAGTGAGCATATCAAGAATATTTTAGCTCTTGAACTATAGTATCTTTTATAAGTTATTTTCTGGGCGGAGGATGGGGAGGTGGATAAATGCTGATGGAAGGAGACTTTGGGTGATGAACACACAATACAATATACAGATGATGTATTGTAGAATTGTACACCTGAAACCTGTATAATTTTATTAACCAATGTCACCCTAATAAATTCAATAAAAATAAAGAAAAATAAAATATACTTTCTAAATCTAATTATGAACACTTTGGGATATTTAATTTTACATTTCTTAATCTAGCTTTGAACTATTATGATTTTTCTTGGAAAAAATAGAAGCACAATTTGGTTAAGCCTAAAACAAATCACTCAGCTATTTGTTAACAAATGATTACACAGTACAGAAAGTCCTACATATTCCATAGCTATTTTGGAATTAGAAACTTAATGTCCTGCAAAAATCCATAGTTTTTAATATTAAAATACATACCATAAAAACAGAAATGTAGAAACATTTTATTATAATTGCTAGCCTCACACTTTAATGGTAAAATAATTCAAAATTATTAACACTGTCACAAAAGCTAAGACAGATGTATTCATTATAGATGAACAGATCCATGAAAATTATGTTAAAGTGAATGGGAGAATCACTTAAGATTATTTACAATACAATTACTGAGGACATTTCAACTAAAAAGGAAACAAAAAGGACATAAATGAACTAAAAAAAAAATGACAAAAGAAATCCTTTTTTTGTTTGTTTGTTTTCCTTAAAGGGAAGCCAGTAAATAAGGGACTCAGAAGCATTTAAAATGTAATAGAGCCATGTGTGATTTTTTCTGGGAGCCTGAGCCACAGTATTATCTGGTGAAAAATGAACCTGAGACATTTATTGTTGCCCGGGGAATGCCTAGGCCGTCAGTGATAGGTTTGGATTGAGGCTTCGCTTGAAGGTTATGTGAAAACTTTGTCATTCAAAGTCACACCACTGACAAGCACTATCCTCCATGGGCTACAGTGAACTCCAGTGGATAAACAAAGGGGCAAGATGTATTAGAAAGTGCGGGGAACCCTCTGCCTCCTCACGATTACTCATTCAGATTTATGGCTTATGATTTTGACTCACTCTGGCCAGGTCCCTGATCATGCCGTAAAGAAGCTCAGGATCAATAAATGCACATTGGTCACAAGTGTTGAAACATGCACAAGCTGGCACAGATATCACAAAAGAAAGCTAGTCTTTAAATTGTGGCAGTCATTAAAGTGTAGACCCCAAACAATCACTCTCTATTTTGATCAACCACCGTTTTCAGCAGACCAGTACTAAATGATTGTTTGGCTGTTTCTAAAAAGCAAATCCATCCTCACAGACCAGAGATTTACTGCTCCACAGGATATTGAGAAAAAATATTCTGCAGGTTTTGATAGCAATCTTTAAAAAGTCATCCTAAACTGATTTTGAAATGCCAGCATCAGTGGAATAAATGAAAGATTTCCCAAGATGATTACTTTGAAATGGACAACTCTAATTTGGGATTTATATCAGTTCTTTACTCTTGATTCTGTGCCCACCCATAAAAAAGAGGATAATTCACCCATTAATCTTCACCATTTCAGCAAATGACCCCTCCACTAATTTGTCAGTCCCAAAGACTTATGGTCATCCTTGACTCCTTTCAATTTTTTATAACTTACAACTCATCTAACAGTACATTTGACAAGGACAGCAAAGTAGTTTTGGTGTTTAAAGAAATCTCTTCAGGTATATTATGCCTAAGCTAGTGGCCCAGTACACAAAATTCGTGCACATTAAAAGAGGATTAATTAGAGGAAATATTTTAATATTGCTATTTGCCCTTTCTCTATAATAGAAGTGTCAGAGAGGAAAGAAACTTAGTAAAATGTATATGAAAATCTTCCTCCTGTCAGAGTCTGGGCGCAACACGGGACCCAGAGTCAAGTCCCTGCCCACCCATGTGCACCTCAAAATCGCATGAGACCCAGACCTGGCTGCCCCATCCCCATTGGGCTAGATCCAGACCTGGCCGGTCTCACCCTTGTCAAGCCCCGCCAGGTGGGGGGCACAGCCTCAGGTGCCCTGGCCCAGCACCGGGGCAAGAGGTGTGACCTGAGGTCCCCCATCAAGCCATGCCAGGTGGGAGACATGGCCTGAGATCCCCTGTCAAGCCCCACTGGGTGGGAGGCGTTGCCTCAGGATCCCTGGCCCGCCACTGAGGTAGGGGGTGCAGCCTCAGGTCCCTCAGCCTGGTGTCAGTGTGGGAGTGCGTGGCCTGAGGTCCCCTGTCAAGCCCCACGAGGGTGGGGGGCACAGCCTCAGGTCCCTGCTGATTGCTCATTAAGGCTCCTTACGGGAACTTGGCCTCTGCTGTGGGTGCAGCCATCTTGTATTATAGAAACCTCGCCTCCACTGTGGGCACTGCCATCTTTGTGGTGGAGTGATGGTCAATTTGCATATTCCCTCTTTATTATATAGGATTTTAGCTCAAATACAATTTGCTAAAGTACAGTTTGAGGTGATGCAAAGTAAAACAACTATTTGTAGGTCAATCATGAAAAGAATACACAGATCCCGAGTATTATGTTTGCCCTGAGGTAAGCACCCAGGTGCCCAAACCTTTTGATGGGTCACAAGAGCAGGGAGGAGTCAAATGAGAGGTCTAGGAATGGTAAGAGGTTGGACTGGAGACTTGGCCATGAAGCCTTTGTATAACATCATGGCAGGGATCAGAATGAACAAGGAGGACATAGAGTTTCTTAAGAGTCTCTTACCACCAGCTCACCTTCAGGGGGTTTAGGGCCTAAATTCATATTACATGTACGGCCCTTTCAAAACAAGCAAAACTTATCGTCATTCCTCAGGATCCTTTGCTGGTTCATCCTCTTCTCCCTGACCACTTAGGCCTGAGTGCTTAGTTCTTATTTTTCTCTATACTTGCTTCTTGGTACATATTCACTCATAAATGTATGTTTTCCTCCTGCTTAAACTCCAGCTTCATATATCTACCTGCCACTAGGCATCTCCACTTGAAAATCTGTAAAGCTTCCTGTTTGGTCTGATCAAATAATTGAATTAATACCCCCGCTCCTGGGAACTGACCTTTAAACCACTTCACAACTGAGATTTCCTATCACTTAGACCACATTCCACTTGCTAAGACCACATCCACTTACTAAGACCAGTATCTTTCCCTTCAGGACCTGCCCAGAGAATTATCTGCCCAAATAAAGCCTGCCTAGAGTCCTTTAAAATCTCTGACTCCTGTCCCTGGATGCTGGCACCATTTTGGGGCTCAGCCCATCTGGTTTTCCAGATGACTTAATAAATTCATAATTCTTTACCCCTTTCAGCCTTGTGCATTCCTCCTTTGGTGACCCTAACATTTGGTCCTTAAATGGCATAGGCCAGTAAGTCAGGACAAGCAGAATAGGGAAATTGAGATAGTTACAGCAGTTTGCAACCATCTAGGAAATCTAGATACCAAGCAGTCTGCAACCATCTAGTAAATCCTGTCTTCCCTAAACCACGGATACTTGATAGTGAATGGTTTGTATTTTTCCTCCTTAACTAGAGGGTAAATATCTTAAATCAACCTACTCAGGGAAACAGATAGCAGAAACCCAATTAGTGCCATTTGCTGACCACACCCAAGTACAAATGAAGCTAAGAGAACAAACCTCATTTTCGTATATTAGACTAACACCCTTCAAACAAATGTCTCTTTCCTTCCACTAGATCATTTGTCATAATTCTTGTTGTTCTAGCTTTTGCCTCAGTAATAGTAAAATTTATAAAACAGTTTGTCTCCACCAGTTTACAAGCCCTACTTGTACTCAGAAAATACCATCCTTAGACACCATCACAACCTCTTTTTGTGCTCAGGCCTCATCATCCCTCTGACAGCAAGGATTTTGGCTCTTAAGGAAACGTCATCTCCTTTCATCAGGAAGCAGCTAA
Organism: Myotis lucifugus; assembly: GCF_000147115.1. Classification (NCBI taxonomy): domain Eukaryota; kingdom Metazoa; phylum Chordata; class Mammalia; order Chiroptera; family Vespertilionidae; genus Myotis; species Myotis lucifugus. Next base: position 3,605,097 of record NW_005871169.1, on the reverse strand, counting down.
GAGCCCTGCACCTTTCTTAAAAAATCCTAGAAGGGGGGATGTAGACCCTGAGATCCCCAGAGCAAAGACAATGGGCCAGGTACAGGTATAGAAACTCACTGGGCCAGAAAGCTCCAAATGCCTAGCAAGGGGGGAAAACAAGAACCTTGCCCCCAGGGTAACATATCCTCCCCCTTCATATTACTAGTCAGGCAGTTTAGACCCCCGATCTTTCCCTCCTAAAGCTAACATCTAGGCCTCCATTGTTTTTCAGCCCCAGCCCCAGAGAAGCAGCAAAACCAGAGAAATGATGATGTGGCAGCCTCAGGACCAGCTTTTACCTCCTAAGTCACTCAACAGGACCACTTTCAAGCCTTCACCAACCAGTCTCTTGGGGGAATCATGCTGCTGCGACCCTTCACTCCAACCATGAGAAATCTATACATTGTTCCAGCTGACTACAATCAAAGTCCATTGCTTTATGATGTCAGCATCCCCCCTCAGCAGGAAGCAACTATGGAAGGTATGTCCCTATTCCATAAAACAAAAAGGCTGGAATGTTAGGTCTGATCAAATCATTGAATGGATACCCCTCCTCCGGGAACTGACCTTTAGACCACTTCACAATCGACATCCCCCTTTGCTTAGACCACATGCCACTTGCTAAAACTACATTCCACTTGCTAAGACCAGTATCTTTCTCTTTAGGACCTGCCCAGAGAATTCTCCGCCCAGAAAAAGCCCGCCTAGAGTCCTTTAAAATCTGACTCCCTGTCCCTGGGTGCTGGCACCATTTGGGGGCTCAGCCATCTGGTTTCCCAGATGACCTAATAAATTCATAATTCTTGCCAAAACCGGTTTGGCTCAGTGGATAGAGCGTCGGCCTGCGGACTGAAAGGTCCCAGGTTTGATTCCGGTCAAGGGCATGTGCCTGGGTTGCGGGCACATCCCCAGTAGGAGATGTGCAGGAGGCAGCTGATCGATGTTTCTCTCTCATCAATGTTTCTAACTCTCTATCTCTCTCCCTTCCTCTCTGTAAAAAATCAATAAAATATATTTTAAAAAAAAATTCATAATTCTTTACCCCTTTTGGCCTTGTGACCCTAAGACTCTCTATAACTGAATTTCTGATTTCTCCCACTCCTCACCAAACCTGCTCCAACTACATCTTCCCCATTTTACTTGCTCAGACACAAAACTTGGGCCATACTTCACTCCTTTCTTCTTCCCACATCCAATCTATGAGGAAATTATGTTGGATCTACCTTAAAAACTATCATTATCTGAGCAACTCTCACCACCACTACTGCTACCTTCCCTAGTCTCTTGCTTGGATTACTGCAATAGTCTCCAGCTTCTCTGTCTTTGCCTCCTTGCATGCTACTCTCAGCACAGTAGCTGGAATCATACTCCTAAAATATAAGACAGCTCATGTCATTTTCCTGCTCACACCTTACAATAGCTCCTGGCTTCCCTCAGCGTAAAGCCAAAGATCCCACATGACCTGACTATACTTGCCCCTCTGACCTCTTACCTCACTACTCTTCCTCACTTACTCACCCAGGCCCACTGCCATCCTGGACGTCTGTGGAACACATTACAGACATGCCCACCTTAGGATCCCTGCAGACACTTTTCTCTCTGTCTAGAATGCTCCTGCCCCAGATAGCCACGTGGCTCACTTCTTTACTCTCTTCAACGCTTTCCCCAAAATGTCCCTTCACAATGACAGCTCCCTTAGCCACTCTATTTGAAATTGTAACTTGCCCCCTCCCTTGTGTACTTGGTCCTTTTTTTGACCCTATGTTTTTCTTTCCATAGCATACATGTTGTAATGTACCCTGCGAATCACAGAAAGACACCTCAAGAAGTCGAATTAAAGAGTCACATTTATTGCAATCCAGGTCTATGAGGGGCCATTCCCAAATCTCATAGTAATAAGATGGTGGCAAAACCAGACTTATATAGGCAAAAATCACAAAGGTATTGATTACATCCCAGGGTTTGGAATGAGGCACCTGGCTCGCAAAAAAGCAGATTACAGAAGCAGAATTAAGCATGTTAATTACAATTTCGGGTCTTGGGGTCACTGAATTGACAGAAATACATTATCTAGAGCCCTCGGGTAACCTGGGTTAAACTTAGGCATGTTATCTAAATTACAGTTTTGGGTCTCCGGATCACGCATTATCTAGAGCTCTCGGGTCTCCCGACCCCTGAGTTGTCAGGACAATTTAGAGTAATTGTGCTGTTCTGGTCTCGGGACCACTGAGTCAGATGGAACGCACCACCTGTGGCCACTAAAACAATTTAGGGTAATTGTGCTGTCCTGTTTCCAGGTACAGAAGAATGTGCTCTCTAAGACCAGTATGACCCCAACCCATGGGATATTCACATTACCATCAATAAGGCATTTAATTGAATGGGATGATTTATATAATTCAGAAAATCAAAATAACCTGTCCACTGTTAAACAAAGCAAATAGGTACCATACTTCATATATCCTCTTCTAATATACTATATAGTCAAATTATTCACTATGCTTATTATTTATTATCCATTTTGCTACATTCTGTGGATGTAAAAAAAAATATTTTAAAAGCCCACATGCTAACCGAACAAGCTCAGGGAAGGCCTGCAGTCTTGCAAACTCAAAGACCTAAAGTAAGCACAAAAGACGGTATGAAATTAAAACTTTAACTAAAAGCAGTTTATGGTGGGTAGTCATGTCCTAGGTTGGTATCTTCCCTGACAAAGGTCAGTCTTTACCTTAACTGAGACTATTGTCTTTTTGCATATCAGATCACATCCCTGAAAAATGTCAGAGTAACTTGTAACTTCCCTTTTTCCAGCCCCCTCAGGGCACAACCAAATGTGTGGGTGCCAGAATGGAGACATAAATTCCTTCATTGTTATTGTTATCATGTTAATTGTTGACTTTTAACTATCCTGAACCCACCTAAGTAAAAGAAGTATGTGTCTATGATTTTACTTTTTATCCAATCCCAGAGGTTTCCCTGCTTTGCTTTCTCCTGCCTCCCTAATCCATCACCAATGGATTTCATGTAACCCACTTACCTCTCTTCCTTTAATTGTAATGTATGAAACAAGGTGAAAAATTGCCATTCTCCAGAGCATTATCCCAATACGTTGAGATTCTGCTTCCCGGAAATTGTTGACAGTTTGGCTCAAATAAACTCACAAAAATTCTTTACAGGTTTGAATGTTTTTATGTTAACAGTTCAAAGGTAAACTCAACAAGGGCAGGGATTGTGATTGTTTTATTTGTTAATTTCTCCAAAGTACCAGACCATTGCTTAACATAAAAAAGAAACTCAAAAAGATCTAATAAAGGAATCAAATAAACCTAGAATAAATATGATGCCCAAATATGCAATGGAAAATGTGAGAAAAAAGTCACAGGTCTTTCTCATTCATAAAAATATATGTAAAACTAAACACATAAAAATAAATAAAATGACAATTCAAATCCTCCGATGTATAAAATTTAATTTGCATGTAGTGCTGAGACAAAAAGAAGCTAGGTACAGAGGAGCAGAACCATGGAAGGAGCAAGTGAAACCCAGAACCAAGTTAGGCGGAGTTACTATGGCACCCAACTGGGCAGGGAGGAAGGGTTAAGGTGAGTGGCATAAACTTTAAAATGTATGGATATTACTAAGACAGGCAGTTTGCAGATAACCAATCAGGAGCTAGCAAGACTGTCTCTTCTCCCCCCACCCCCAAATTAAAAGCACACGCCAGCTTCCTCTTTGCCCCCTTCTCCCTGTGCAGCTCTCAATGGGTATCTGGCATTCCCGTTGTGGTGGAGCACATCCCCAGTGCCCACGTGGCTTATGACCATGTGGGCCTCCACACATGAGCTATTGGACTTTAATTAGCTTGGATACTAAACTACTCCCAACTGTCACATGGAAAGGAAGCTCTGGACACTGGGCTGCTCCTGGAACCCCAGCTGCACCTTTTCCAGGACTGGCTTCTCTCAATAAATGTTGGTTCCATGAATTATTTTTGTCTGAGACTTCATTCTTCAATTTTTGTGAGACAAAACACCCACATTTTTGGTTTTAGTATCAAGATGCAAAGCTGTTTCACTGTTTAAAAGTTCATAATTTTCTTAAGGTAATATACTACATGATTATCTCTTAGACAAGAAAACAGCATTTTATAAAATTCAGAGTTCATATGTGTTTTAGCAAACTAGGAATAGATGAAAATATTCTCTGCTCTTAAAGGGACTACATTAAAGTCATACTCAATAAGTAATTTCAAGAGCATTTTCCTTAAAACTGAGAAATAAAAATAAGGAAGTCTGCTATCACTATTTATATGCAACATTTTTATGACTAGAACTATGCAATAATGTAAAGATAAGAATTCCCTCAAAATAAATGTGTGATTAAATACATTTCTTTTTATTTATTTTTATTTTTTAAAATATATTTTATTGATTTCAGAGAGGAAGGGAGAGGGAAAGAGATAGAAACATCAATGATGACAGAGAATCATCGATCGGCTGCGTTCTGTACGCCCCCTACTGGGGATCGAGCCTCAAACCCAGGCATGTGCCCTTGATTGGATATCAAAGCCGGGAATTTTTAGTCCACAGGCCAATGCTTTATCCATTGAGCCAAACTGGCTAGGGCTGATTAAATACAGTTCTAATTAAAATAGTTACCATTTATTGTGGAATTTGATAAGTTGATTCTAAAATGTATTCAGAAAAGGAAGTATATATTTGAAGAAAAACTGGGAACAAACCTGCCATATCAGTTAACAAGACATTATAATGCTACAGAAATTATGAAACTATAGTAATATGTAGGAAATAGCATCAAGGCAGGGGTGACAAATATACCAATGGAATACACAGCCTAGATCAAGCCCACCTTTGTGTTGAAACCTGATATATGATAGAACTGGCATTGTAGCTCGGGGTGGAAAGGATGGACAGTTCAATAAACTATATTCTGACAATTTCTTTCTTTTTTTTTAAATATGGAATGCTTCACGAATTTGCGTGTCATCCTTGCACAGGGGCCATGCTAATCTTCTCTGTATCGTTCCAATTTTAGTATATGTGCTGCCGAAGCGAGCACCTGACAATTTCTTATCCACATGGGAAAAACTAAAGTGGTATCTTCCTCCATAACATACATACAAATCAATTCTAGATGGTTCAAAAATTTAAGTGTTAAATGCAAAATATTAAATTTCAAAAGATACAAATTTTTATATTTTGAGGAGTAGGGAATGATTCTTAAATAAGATCCCAAAGCAAAATAATAAAGAAAAACCCCTATAAATTTTACATTAAAGGCAACTTTCTCTAATTATCAAAACACATGTAAATAAAACAAAAACAAAAAACTGGGAAATATATTTGCATATCATATAACTAATAAATGACCAGGCTCCAGAAAAACAAAGAACTCATAGGAATTAACTAGACAAAGACATTCAGCCCAATAGAAACACATAACAAAACCATGCACTGGCCTTTCTCAGGAGAGGAAACAGTGATTGCTACTATATATATGAGAAATTTCTTAGTTTTATTAGATCAGTGGACTGCATATTAAAATCATAATAAGATGCATTTTCACATCAAATAGGTTGAGAAAAACTGAATAAACTGAAAACACCAGACATAGTATTGGTGAAGATACAGAACCAAAAACTCTACATTATTGAGTGGCATGCAAAATGGTTTAACCCTTTTTAAAAACAACTTGGCATTAACTAGTGAAGTTATAAGCTAGTTATTCTTCTTCTAGGCATTTCACCTAAGAATTTATTGAACCAGTGCTCCAAGAGGCATATACAAGAATGTCTGTATTAAACCATCAAGTCCGGAACTTGATTATTTCACCCTGCTAGCAAGCTGACGAGTTAGCCAGTCAGAGATTCATAGATTCTGGCAGAAAGAAACAAGCCGTTAGAGTTAGAAGCAAGAAAGTTTATTATTCATAGCAAAAGCAATGGTCAGAGTAACTTGTAGACCCCAATTCCCTCAGGATGATGTGGTGAGAGCCAGGTGTTGCTTGTACAAGCAATGAAAATGCATTACAGAGAGAAACCCCGAGACAAAGAGACCTGGTTTTATTTAAGAGTTGCTGACAAACCTGCTTATTCTTCCTTCCAGAGAGTGACAATACCTTATTAGGCTGAAATATAAGCAATTCTCGGGGGCGGGGGGGGGGGGGGGGATAAAAGGTAGGCATCTCTGTCTTTATTATCCTGGGATATCTTTAGGTAGAGGGTCTCTCTATCTTTATTTTCTGGGAACATAAATAAATGAGCTCCAGAGCAGTCCTTATTCCTATCTTTTTAGGGGTGTTTGCTTACACAAATATTCCTAAAAGGATAACACTGGAGCAAGTTGGCTGTTAGTGCCAGATGTTAAGCAACAGGTGAGATGAATAGGGAGTCATACCTGACAGTTTGTAAGAGCATGGTTTATAATAGTAATACAAAGCCAAACAAAACTACATGCTTGACGACAGAAGCCTGGGTGAATATTTTGTGGACTACCCAAACAAAGAAATATTATGCAAAAATTTGAAAATAAAATGAACTACAGCTTTTTTTCAACATGCATTAATCCTATGTTAGCAAACAGAGAAATACATAGAAACATACACATTTCGCCTAGAACGCCAGGAATCGGGTCCCTGAACCGAAACTGCTGTAGCCGCGGCTGAGCCGAAGGATAATGGATGCTGTGGGCAGCTGGTCAGACGCCTGTTCTCCATGGCCAGCGGCAACTGGCTGTCTGGGAGCAGGAGCAGTGCAGGATCCGGGACCCTAGGCCCCACGGAAGCCGTCATTCGCACGAAATTGGAGCAGGCCCTGAACCCAAGTGCTGGAACTACATACAGAGAGCGGCGGCCCCGTGGTCCCACCAGGCAGCGAGACACTCCCGCGTGGCGGTGGTGAGCTCTGGCTTCCAGGGACTGAGCTCCCTGTAGTGACACTGGCTTGTCCACGCTGTTCTGGCCGAGGAGCTAGCTGGGCCCGTCCACACTCTGGTCATACAGATGGAGAGAGAACCCTCAACTGGACTTGAGCCACCACCTCCCTGCACCACCCCACCCCACCCCCACCTCCCGCCTGGGTGGGAGCAAGAAAACGCTAGGAATCCCCTGCACCCCAAGAGAGCGAGGACCAGGATCTAAATGGGTTGGGTGAGAGTACACTACCAGGGCCTTCTTCCCTTCAGTACAGTCCAATATTTGTAAGGGATGAGGACCGCTGGGCCCCCATTCAACCGGCCTACACATTACTGTCTGGAGGTAGCAACTCATTTCAGATGAAAACTAGCCCAAGGAAAGAGTAGAATCACTCATTACTGCTTTTGCACTGGACTATTCAGGAAAAGCTGCCCACTGGCTTCATGTTAAATTCTGACTAAGGAACTACCAGATCTGATGAGTTGGAAATAATCCTATACATTACAAGAGAAATTATCGTTAAAAACTGTATATGTTTCTATGTATTTAGTAAAACTAGTAAAATAGTTTAATTTGAGCTATACACATTAGAAATAAAATTATAAAGGAAAATAAGAGAACAATTAATATAAAATAGTGTTTAATTCTGAGAGGAAACAGGGGAGATGTGTTTAGAGATAAACACAGGATATTCCAAAGATATTGACAACATTGTACTTGCTGACATTGATGATGGGTATTAGTTTTATTAATACTCTTTCAACTGTACATAAAAGTTATAGACAGTATTTTGTAACACAACAACAACAAAACTAAGTACCTGTTTAAAAATTTGACAAAGGACCTAAACAGACATTTCTCCAAAGAAGACATACAAATGGCCAACAGTTATATGAAAATGTGCTCAACATCACTATTCATCAGAAAAATGTGAACCAAAACATAATGAGCTATCACTTAATGCCTATTAGGATATCTATTATAAAAAAAAGAAAGAAAGAAAGAAAGAAAGAAAGAAAGAAAGAAAGAAAGAAAGAAAGAAAGAAAGAAAGAAAGAAAGAAAGAAAGAAAGAGGAGAGAGAGAGAGAGAGAGAGAAAGAAAGAAAGAAAGAAAGAAAGAAAGAAAGAAAGAAAGAAAGAAAGAAAGAAAGGAGGGAGGGAGGGAGGGAAAAAAATTAGAGGCTGAAGGGGAACCCTGATAAAATATTGGTGGAAATGTAAATTGGTAAAGCTACTGTGGAAAAAAGATTCCTCCAAAAATTAAAAGAACTACCATATGAGTCAGCAAGCCCACTCCTGGGGATTTAGCCAAAGGAATTGAAATCAGGATCTTGAAGAGATACCAGCACTTCCATATTCATTGCAGCATTATTACAATAGCCAATATATGAAAATAACCTAAATGTCCATTGCAGATAAATGGATCAAGAAAAATGTGGAAAAGTGATGTTACCAAGATGCTGACATAAGTTATTCTCAATTTTGTTCCCACTCACAAGAGGCACAACTAACAACTCTTCATGAACAAGACACCAGAAGAAAATTCTAAGAGGTGAGACTGAACTTCCCCTTGCACCACAGAGACCAAGAAAGACTGCATTAGAAGGATTAGAGGAGCGACTAACATGGACCACACTGCCCCTCCCACAGGCTGTCACAGAACCACTCTGAGAGGTCTCCCATGAACCTATGGTTTCTTCAGTGGAAAAAGAGAGCCCAGGCATGACATCTAGCTCCCCCAGAATTAGTGGTAGCTTTTTGAGAGTCCCCAATTCAGTCTTGACTCATGAGGGTCAGGGGGAAACCTGGTGTGCTTGATTACTGGGAATCTGATTCTGATGAAAAAGAGGAAGGGAACTTGCAGCAACCAGTGCTGAGATCTTAGCATTTTCTAATATAGACTATATGTTCGATCCCAAAACAAGGCTTACCAGATTCTAGAGATTGAAGTTACACCAAGTTTCTTCTCTGACCACAATCATATGAAATTAGAAATCAATAACAGGTGGGAAATTGGAATACCATGAATACATGAAAATTAAATAACAGTCTCTTGAACAATCAATAGAACAAAGAAGAAACTAAAGAAAAAATAGAAAAGTATCTTGAGACTAATGAAAATTTTCTTGAGAAAATGGAAACACAATATACCAAAATTTATGGGATGCTAGAAAAAAAAAGCAAGAAAGATCTTAAATTAAAAACCTAAGTCTTCACTTCAAGGAAAAATAGAAAGAACAAACTAAGCACAAAGATTGTAAAGAAAAGAAATAAGAATAGAGTGGGAATAAGTGAAATACAAAATAGAAAAACTAAGAGTTGGCTCTTTAAAAAGAAACAAAATTGCCAAACTTTAGCTAGACTAACCAAGAAAAAAGAGAGATATTCAAATCAACAGAATCATAAATAAAAGAGGAGATATTACAACTGATACCACAGAAATAAAAAGAATCATAAGAGGGTATTATGAACAACTATATGCCAACAAACTGAACAACCTAGAATAAATGAAAAAAATCTAAGAAATACACAACCTACCAAGACTGAATCAGGAAGAAATAGAAAATCTGAATAGTCCTAGTAGGAGAATGAATCAGTAATAAAAAATAAAAAAGCCTCCCAATGAAGAAATGCCAAACACCAGACAGTTTTACTGGTAAATTTTACCAAACACTTACAGAAGAATTAATACCAACATTTCTCAGACCCTTCTAAAAAATAGAAGGTAGGACAGTCCCAAACTCATTTAATGAGGCCAACATTACTTAATACCAAAGCCAGAAAAGGACACTACTAGAAAAGAAAATACAGGCTGATAATCCTGATGAATGTAGATGCAAAATTTCTCAATAAAATACTAGTACTAGCAAATTGAGTTCAGCAGCACATTAAAGGATCATTCACCACGATCAAGTGGATTTCATCCCTGGGATACAAGGATGTTTCAACATATGAAAAATCAATTGATGTGACATATCACATTAATAGAATGAAAGAAAAAAATGATTATTCATCTTAACAGATACAGAAAAAGCATTTGACAAAGTTCAACTTCTGTTGATGATAAAAACTCTTAGCACATTAGGCATAAAAGTAACGTACCTCAACATAATAAAGGGCATATATAACAAGCTCATAACTAATATCATACTTAGTGGTGAAAAACTGATAAATTTCCCTCTAAGGTAGAGAATAGTACAAGGGTGCCCACTCTCACTACTGCTATTCAACATGGTATTAGATGTCCTAGCCAGAACAATCATGTAAAAAAAAGAAATAATTCGCCCTAGCCAGTTTGGCTCAGTGGATGGAGCATCGGACTGCGGATCAAAGGGTCCCAGGTTCGATTCTGGTCAAGGGCATGTACTTTGGTTGCAGGCACATCCCTAGTGGGGAGTGTGCAGGAGGCAGCAGATCGATGTTTCTCTCTCATCGATGTTTCTAACTCTCTATCCCTCTCCCTTCCTCTCTGAAAAAATCAATAAAATATATTAAAAAAAGAAAAAGAAAAAGAAATAATTCAACAAAATTTGAAAGGAAGAAGAAAAATTGCCCTTATTTGCAGATTTCATGATTTTATATATAGAAAATCCTAAAGCTTCTACCAAAAATCTGTTAATCTAATTAATTTATAAAGTTTCAGGAAACAAAATCACTATACAAAAATCAGTAGTGTTTATAAACACCTAAAACAAATTATCTGATAAAGAAATAAAGAAAATGATGCTATTTACAATAGCATCAAAAACAATAAAATATTTAACCAAGAAGGTGAAAAATTTCTACACTGAGAACTTGAAGTCATAGGTGAATGATATTGAAGAAGACACAAGTAAATGAAACATATCCTATCCAGTCATGGATTGGAAGACTTAATGTTATTCAAATAGTCATAATACCCAAAGCCATCAATAGATTTAACGCTTTTCCCATCAGGATTCCACTGGCAGTTTTTACAGAAGTAGAAAAGAATCCCAAAATATATATGAGACTACAAAATACCCTGAACAGCCAAAGCAATCCTGAGAAGGAGCAAAGTGAGAGACATCAGACACACTGATTTCAAACTATATTACATAGTAATAGTATACAAAGCAGTATTGCACTGGTATAAAATCAGAAACTTTAGCCAATGGAATAGAATTGAGAGACAGAAATAAACCCATGCATATACAGTCAAATAATATTTGATAAGAGAATAAGCAATGCTCAATGAAAAAAGAAAGTTTCTTCAATAAATTATGCTGGAAAAATTTATATTCTCATGTAAAAGAATGAAAGTAGATCCTTATACCAGTCATAAATATTAACTCAAAATGTATTATTAACGACTTAAATGTAAGACTGAAAATCATACAATTCCCAGAAGAAAGTATAAAAAAATACTTCTTTTGTTATTGAATATATTGGGGTGATATTGGTTAATAAAGTTATATAGGTTTCAGGTCTACAATTCTATAATACATATCATATATGGTATTTTGTGTTCACTGCCCCAACTCAAATCTCCTTCCATCACCATTTATCTCCATTTCCTCCCTTCTATTTTCCCCTACCCCTTTTCCCTCTGGTAATCACCATATTGTTGTCTGTGTCTATGAGTGATTTTTTTGTTTGATTGTTTATTTAATCCCTTCACTTTTTCCCTCCCCTCTAACAGCTCTCTCAGTCTGTTTTCTGTATCTAAGAGCTATTTCTATTTTGTTTGTTGTACATTAGATTCAACATATAAGTGAAATGATATGGCATTTGTCTTTTTCTAACTGGCTTATTTCACTCAGCATAATACTCTCCAGGTCCATTCATGCTGTCGCAAAAGGTAAGATTGCCCAAATGACATCAGTAGTTAAGTGGATAAAAAAGCTGTGGTACAAAAACAACAAGAAAGCCCATTGCATGGGAGAACATATTTGCCAATGATATTTCCGATGAGGATTTAATCTCCAAAATTTACAGAGAACTCATAAAACTTAACAAAAGGAAGATAAACGATCCAATCAAAAAATGGGCAAAATGTCTAAATAGACACTTTTCAAAAGAGGACATACAGAAGGTGCAGAGACATATGGAAACATGCTCAAAGTCACTAATATCCAAGAGATGCAAATCAAAACAACAATGAGATACCATCTCAGACCTGTCAGAATGGCTATCATCAACAAATCAACAAACAACAAGTGCTGGCAAGGATGCGGAGAAAAAGGACCCTCATGCACTGCTGGTGGGAATGCAGACTGGTGCAGCCACTGTGGAAACAGTATGGAGTTTCCTCAAAAGTAAAAAATGGAACTCCCATTTGACCCAGTGATCCCACTTCTAGGACTATATCCCAAGAAACCAGAACCCCATTCAGAAAGGATATATGCACCCCTTTGTTCATAGCAGCACAATTTATAATAGCTAAGATTTGGAAACAGCCTAAGTGCCCATCAGCAGAATAGTGGATTAGAAAACTGTGGTACATTTACACAATGGAATATTATGCCGCTAAAAAAAAAAAAGGAACTTTTACCATTTGCAACAGCATGGATGGAACTGGAGAGCATTATGCTAAGCAAAATAAGCCAGTCAGAGAAAGATAAATATCACATGATCTCATTCATATGTGAAATATTATGATCAACATAATTTGATGAACAAGAATAGATCCAGAGACAAATGGTAGGGGAGGGGGGGTTAGAGAGCAACCAAAGGACTTGTACTAGTATGCATGCATATTAGCATAACCAATAGACACAGACACTGGGGTGGTGGGGGCTTGCCTGGGGTGGGAATGGTTGGGGGGGTGTCAATGGGGGGAAAAGGAGACATATGTAAAACTTTAGACAATAAAAATTTTTTTAAAAAAAGCAAAAAAATTTCTGTGGTACATTTACACAATGGAATACTACTCAGCCCTAAAAAGAAACAAACAAACAAAAAAAACCTTCTTGACATGGACTTTGGCCCTTTTAATGTACTGCTGAACTCAGTTTGTTAGTATTTTATTGATTTTGGGGATATGGCACCTAAAGTACAAACACCAAAATAAAAACAAGTGGGACTACATCAAACTAAAAAGCTTCTGCACAGTAAAAGAAATGATAAAAAAAAGACAAGCCTTGGAAAATAAAAAATACTTGCAAATCATATATCTGATAAAGGGTTAATATCTAAAAGATTAAGAACTCATATAACTCAACAGCAAAAAACCAATTAATCCAATAAAAATATGGGCAGAGGACCTGAATATACATTTTTTTCCAAAAATACACAAATGAGTGACAGGTACATGAAGAAGTGTTCAAGTTCACTAAGCATTAGGGAACACATAAAAAACACATGAAATGAGTAGTGTGGTGAAGGCTTGGGGCCAGGGAGAGAGGGGTGGGTTAGAAGGGATCAAGGGGGGGAAAAAGGGGGACATATGTAATACTTTGAACAATAAAGATTAAAAAAATTAAATTAAAAAAAAAACAAACACATGAAATATCACCTCATGCCTGGTAGAATGGTTATCATAAAAAAGACAAGAGTTAACAATGCTGGCAAAGATGTGAAGAAAGCAGAAAACTTGGGCACTGCTAGTGGGAATGTAACTTGGGGCAGCTACTGTGAAAAACAATATGGAAGTTTCAAAAAAAATTAAATGTAGAACTATCATTTGATCAGAAAGTCCACTTCTGGGTATTTATTAGAAAGAAATGAAGACACTATGTAAAAAAATATATGTATTTTGCAGCTTTATTTACAACTGGAGGCCCGGTGCATGGATTTGTGCACCAGTGGATTCCCTCGGCCTGGCCTGCAGGGATTGGGCCACAACCGGCTCTCTGACATCCCCCAAGGGGTCCCAGATTGCAAGAGGGCAATTCTCAGGTGATGCACCCCAGAATCAGTCTCCCTCCTCTCTGGTTCCCGGTGCGCCACCCGATAATCGCAGCTGCCAAGTCACCGCAGCTCAGCAGCATTGAGCATCTGCCTCTGGTGGTCAGTGTGCATCATAGCTACCGGTTGGATGGTCGAACAGTCAGATGGCCGCTTAGGCTTTTATATATATTTCAGCCTGCCTTCTGCATAGTCTGGCTTTGTATGTTCCCAGGTTCACCATCAATATCCAAGCATAAAAAAGAAACATCAAGAAGAGTGGCAAAGACAAATTAAATCAAATTGTAGAGTTTTATTTATATTTTCCACCCTACCCCTGTGATGTTTACACTCCATGCTTAAGCCAGTATGTGGTTGCTGGAGGGCTTCTACTTTAAGACAGTGATAGATGCATTAACATTAAAACATTTGTGAAGTGTTGGGTGCTTGCCTGGAAGAAGAGAAGACAGTACAAGGGAAGGACATCTGATCTCGGACAGCCAGCCCAGACAGCCCAGACCTCCAGCTGTGCTCTCACCTGGCTGTCTCATTCTTCCTGGCAAGAGGCATCTTTTCTATCCTGTAAGAAAGGGTAGTTCCAACAAGGACACTTCATTGTCTAATTAAACCAAAGAGAGCAGGAATCATGAACCATGGGATGGGTTTTTATCAACTTGAAAGAGTGCAATGCATCTTTTGCAGGTTCTTTCCCCGCAAAACAGTAAATACTTCCAGCTGAAAGTAATGTCTTTTATAACTGGGAGGTGAGCTCTGCAAAGTTTTGTAGGCTTCCTAGAAACACCAAAGATTTTGTAGGATAAATCTTGCATGTGAAAGATTTCTGTATATGACTTTCTAAAAAAATATTTTGTATTTATTTAATTTTCCTAAATGAGTATGGAAATCATGATAGGGCTTTTATAACTTCACATTTAGGTTTGGGGAAATTTTCCTACAGCTTCTTATTACATCTTTTTAAAAATATATATATATTTTTATTGATTTCAGAGAGGAAAGGAGAGGGAAAGAAAGATAGAAACATTAATGCTGAGAGACAATCATTGATCAGCTGCCTCCTCCATGCCCACCACTGGGGATCAAACCCTGACCTCCTGGTTCATAGGTCAGTGCTTAACCACTGAGCCACAACAGCTGGGGATTCTTATTACATTTTAATACCATTCCTTTCTTGCTCCATCTAGTGTTTCTTTCAGCTCCTTTGCAGCTCTTCTTTGCAATCTCTTCTTTGAGCTCCTTCCATTATTGTGATAAAATCTTCATGTCCTTACTGTCTATGAACAAAAGTCGCACTTTTCTAGATCCTGCTACTTCTTTTACAACTATCTTTCCTTTCCCCTTTGGTTGTCTAACTTAAAATATGATGTAACACCAACTACCTTTCTTTCTCTTCTCAAGCCCTTGGTAATCTGGATTTTGCCAAAGTGATTCTTTGAAACTGCTCTTATAAAAGTCCTCACTCCCTAATTGTTAAACCCTTTGGGTTTTTATAATTTTCTCAACATCATTGAATTTTATCCTTTCTATACCTATCTCCACCCCTGAATTTTCTTTTGGTCTTCATTCACTTGTTTTTCCCATTGGCCTGAACATGTAGTACAGACACTCAGTGTGGTTTAGAGGATCTGCCATTATCTGGTAGATCATTATATTTCCAGTCTTATCTTTTTCAATTTGCTGCCTTACACTCCATACATTAGCCAGGCCAAATTACTGTAGCTCCTTAAGTATACCAGTCTTATTCTGTCCCACCTTTACCATTTCACATGCTGTTCCCCCTTCTGGAACATTCTCTCATATTTACTATTTTTATTTTTATTGTGCTATTATTACATGTTTATTTATCTCTGTCCCATCTTAGACTCCAAGCTCCTAGAAGCAAAAGCTATATATTTTTTCACACTTGTATCTTCATCACTTAATGCAATGCCTCTCCCTGAGTAGTTGTTCAGGGATTGACTGCGTGCATTATGCAAAAATTAACGCAGCATTTGATCCTCCCACCAGTGCCCTCAAGGATCCTTTTATTTCTTTTCCTATTGGATTTAGTCTTGTTTACTCCCCTTATATCTCTTCATGCATCTCAGTGGCTTCTTGTCTTACCTCTGTTCCATAGTCTTTCTCTCCCACTGTTTGGCACACAGCTCAGACTGTTGTTCACAAGGTACAATTCTGACCATGCCACTTCTTCGCTAAATAATTTTTAATGATTCCTCAATGCTTGTATTATAAAGGTCAAAGTCCTTACCACACAATTATAAACTTACAGGCAGCGATAATATACTTCCCTAGTCTTGTCTTTCACTAGTCTGTTCTACTGTCACTCTAGTAAGCAGACTGCTTGCTCCATGATTTCTGTTCAAGCTGTTCTCTTCCCTAGTCATTAGAGCGACTTTCTCTCCCGCTAATGAAATCTCAGCCATGCTTCAAGGCTCAGCTCTGTTGCCACTCCTCCATAAAATTTCCCTAACTCCTCTGGGAGACATTACAGTTTCTTTCCCCTGTGATTCCAAAACACTTTGTTTTTACCTCCTTTGATATTTGTTATACCCTACCTTCTGTTAAGGACTTTTTAAATGGGGATTTGCAATTTGGTGATAAGGTAAGAATGGGTCTTATTCATTTTTATATTACCCAGAGTTTCTTGTCCATATGTGTTTAATAACTGTTTGTTGAATGAAGTGTGGTAATTAATTAAATATATTAAGACTTAATGCTGAGGTTTAAATCACAGTAAGTTATATATTTTACTTTTTATCCAAAGAAACTGTGGATGGTAACTACACTCAAAAACTAGTGGTAGTTATGTTAGATAGAGTTCTTTAATACTTTTCTTTAAAGCAATAAGACTATCCCTAACTTATACGAAAAAAAAAGATTAGCTTAATCTTAATTAATCAGGATAAGAAATCTATGAAGCCTTTAAAATATCATAATAAATAACATGAATATTAAATATGCTTCCTATGTGTAAAGATTAATTTAAAAATAGAGTGGCTAAAGCATTCAGGAAACCAATGAGGCTCACGTAGCATTTCAGAAAGTGTCCTCACTTATGTCTTCAAACTCTTCATATGCTGCAAGGTTGTCCAAGATACAAATGGTCCTTATGTCATATTCTGCAAGAGTGACAATTCCTTTTGGACTCTGCACTTCATATAACAGTGCTGCTTAAACAAGCGCTGGTGCTGCAATGTAACAACTGGGGATCCATAATTTTCTTTCAATTTTTTCATTCTGTGTGTGACCTTGGAAAAAGTTGTCTTACCTCTTTAGAAGGGAGATGGCTCATTAGTAATATGCAGATACTAACACCTTATCTGAATGAGAACAGGGAGCTTGCTTAGATGAGCTACAATACTCTCTTATTTGTTACCTCCTCTGAAACTCTCATCTAGTCATGGGTACCTTAATCCTCAGAACTAATTCCTCCAACATTACCAGTGCCATCATGATCACGAATGCTTTAATGAAGGTTGAGGAGTGCTCAAAAGCTCAGGATTGCATGGAGCATACTGGTAGACTTCATTCTCTGCCTGCCCTAGAAGCAGTCTCTAGATAAGACAAAGAAATAAGGAAAGGTTGCAGACAAGGCAAAGATATCTATGCCCTTGTTGTGTCTAAGGATGGTCAAACATCATAAGAGATTAATCTTTCACAAAAGATTGTCTTTCAGATAAAGGAATTCACTTCAATCAACAACCCCCAAGGATGGACTCAGGCCAATCTGGCATCTGCCACAGAACAGGCACATCCCCGTGAGCTGCTTCAGGTCAATAGTCTGGAAGTATTTCTTCTGCTAGAATGAAACTCATGTGGAAGTCTCCCCTGAAATACAAGCCCCAAACATACTGTCTTCTGCAAGCGACAAAAATTATATTTGCTCATTAGCAGAGTTAATAGTCACTTTCAGTAGGTCTTATTTCAAATTGTGTGTTCTCAGGTATGAATGAAGGAGCTTCTGAAATTTAATCAGGCACAACAAAATTATATGCACTGTTCCCATTTTAACTGTGTGGACTTGATAGAGACATTTTAAAGCAAACTACATTTTAATTATCTCAACCCCTTTTCAAAGAGATCCATAGGAAACCACAAGTGGACTTGAGCAATCAAATCATCATTTCCTAAGTGGCCGCCGCCCTTGCCAACCCTAAACAGTTATAGACAGCCACATCTTTTGATCCACTTTCTCTAAGGAGGCACTATGTTTGAGGAGATAGCATTGAAACACTGAAACATTTCTTCTTTCCAGTGGGACTGATAGCTTCTGTCTCCTGAATGGGGGAGAGGCTGACAAATATGGAGATGAAACAAAATCTACCTGGGATAGCCAAGAGGTTTTCTGTGCGATGCTTGGGTGAATGGATATTTACAACAAATCACAGCTTGACAGAGGATATTTTTTATTTACTCATGGGCAAGTAGAGTACAACAGGACTGCATACATTTCTTCTTTTTTCCCTTTTATTGTGGTAAGAACACTTAATATGGGATTTACCTTCTTAACAAATTTGTAAGTATAATTTTGTTAGCTATGGGTACAATTTTGTACAGCAGATCTCTAAAAATTTTGTACAACTATGTACTTATTTTACATAGTTGAAACTTTCTACCTGCTTAACAATAGCACCCATTTCCTCCTCCCCACAGCCCCTGGCAACCACCATTCTACCTTTTGCATCTCTGAGTTCCATTGACTAATCTGAATGCTCACAGAACTGGAACCATGCAATATTTGTCCTTCGGTTACAGGTTTATTTCACTTAGCATTCTGTCCTTCAGGTTCATTCATGTGGTTGCATATGGCAGGGTTTCCTTTCTTTTTAGGTTTGAAAAATATTCTATTGGGTGTTTATACCACATTTTATTCATTCATTTATATATAAATGGGCATTTCGGTCGTTTCCATATCTTAGCTATTGTGAATAATGCTGCAATAAACATAGGAGTGCAGATATTGCTTTGAGATGCTGCACAGCACATCTTTTCATGATCCTGGTGACCATTTGTGTCTTCTTTGCAGAAACACCTATTCAAATCCTTTGTCTGTTTTAAAAATATTTATTTTTTTTATTGATTTCAGAGAGGAAGGGAGAGGGAGATAGAAACATCAATGATGAGAGAGAATCATTGATTGGCTGCCTCCTGCAATCCCCCTACTGAGGATCAAGCCTGCAACCTGGGCATATGCCCCTGACCGAAATCGAACCTGGGACCCTTCAGTCTACAGGCCAACGCTCTATCCACTGAGCCAAACCAGTTAGGGCCCCGTTGTCTATTTTTTAATCAGGTTTTTTTTTGTTTAGTCTTTTTGTTTTTGCTATTGAGTAGTAGTAGTTCCTTATATACCAATCCCTTATCAGATATATAATATGCAAATATTTTCTGCTATTCTCTAGGTTGTCAATAGCTTGTTGATTGTTCCCTTTGCTGCGCAGAGGATTTTTGTTTAATATAGTCCCACTTGTCCATATTTGCTTTTGTTGCTTGAATATTTGGAGTCATACCCAAGAAATCATTGCTAAAACCAATGTCATGAAGCTTTTCCCCTGTTTTCTTCTAGGGATTTTATAGTTTTAGTTGTTAAGTTTAAGTACTTAATCCATACTGAGCTAATTTTTGTGTAGGGTGTAACATAAGGGTCCTATTTCATTCTTGTGAATGTGTATATCCAGTTTTCACAAAGCAATTTGTGGAACATACTAGCCTTTTTCCATTGTGTATTTAAAGATCAAATTGGCTATATATGCATGGGTTTATTTCTGGGCTATTTATTCTGTTCCATTGGTCTATATGTCTAGTTTTATGCCAGTATCTTACTGTTATTGTTTTTAAGGTCATTTTAACTCTTTATTAATCTCTTGCATTCATCCATATTCTTTTTTCCCCATTTTAAAATCATTTTTATTTTTCAAATGCAGTTGACATACATTTTTATATTAGTTTTAGGTGTACAGCCCAGTGATTAGAAATTACATAACTTACTAAGCGATTATCCTGCTAAATCTTGCACCCATCTGACACCATACCTAGTTATTAGAATATTATTGACTATATTCACTATACTGTATTTCACATCCTCATGACTATTCTGTAACAACCAATTTGTAGTTTTTAATCCCTTCACCTTTTTCACCCATCCTCTCAACCCCTTCTCATCTGGCAACCATTAAAATATTCTCTGTATCTCTGCATCTGTTTCTGTTCTACTTGCTCATTTTGTTTTTAGATTCAATTGTTGATAGATATGTGTTTATTGCCATATTATAGCTTATACTTTTTATCTTTTTTCCCCTTCTTCTTAAATAAGAACCTTTAATATCTGATAAACACTGGTTTAATGTTAATGAACTCCTTTAGCTTTTTCTTATCTGGGAAGTTCTTTATCTGTCCTTTTATTCTAAATGATAGCTTTGCTGGGTAGAGTAATCTTGGTTGTAGGTCTTTGCTTTTCATTACTTTGAATATTTCTTGCCACTCTCTTCTGGCCTGCATAGTTTCTTTTGAGAATTCAGCTGCCAGTCTTATGGGAGTTCCCTTACAGATAACTAAGTGCTTTTATCTTGCTGTTTTTAAGATTCTCTCCTTATCTTTAACCTTTTTCATTTTAATTATGATGTGTCTTGGTTTGGTTCTCTTGGGTTCATCTCATTTGGGCCTCTCTGTGCTTCCTGAACTTGTATGCCTATTTCCTTCACTAGGTTAGGGAAGTTTTATGTCATTATTTTTTCAAATAGGTTTTTGATTTCACGCTTTCTCTCTTCACCTTCTTGCAGACCCATGATGTGAATGTTGGTATGCTTGAAATTGCCCCAGAAGCTCCTTACACTATCCTCACTTTTTTCTTTTTGCTGTTCTGACTGGATGTTTTCTACTTCCTTTTCTTCCAAATCACTGATTTGATTCTCAACTTTATCTATTCTACTACTGATTCCCTGTAAATTATTCTTAATGTCAGTTAATGTATCCTTTATTTCTGACTAGTCCTTTTTTTATCCTATTGAGGTTATCACTAAGTTCATTGAGCATCCTTATAACCAGTGTTTTGAACTCTGCATCTAATAGATTGCTTGTTTCCACTTTGTTTCATTCTTTTTCTGGGGTGTTTTTTGTTTGTTTGTTTGTTTTTTCATTTGGGGCATGTTTCTTTGTCTCCTCATTTTGGCAGCCTCCCTGTGTTTGTTTCTATGTGTTAGTTATAACTGGTTTATCTCCAAGGCTTAATAGAGTGGCATAATGTAGTAGGTGTTCAGTGGCACAACCTCCCAGATCACCCAAATTTGGCACTTGCGGTGCACCTCCTGTGTGGGCTCTGTACACCCTCCTGTTATAGTTGAGCCTTGATTGCTGTTGGCATGTCAATGGGAGGGATTTACCCCCCAGGCTGATCAGATGCAAGAATTAGCTGCAACCATTGACCTCTGACCCCCTGGAGGATCAGCTGTGCAGGGGCCCACTCCACAGAGCAAAACTTACTTCTGTGGGGCTCTGGTGCCAACTGAGTCTGTTCCTTGAGTGTGTCACTTGTGAAAATGGTTGGGTGGTGGTGCTTTGAGTTGTTTTGAAGCTGCCCACTGAGTGTGCTGCCTCTGAAGCCTCTCAAGAGATACCAGCCAAGGTCAGTCACCACCGGTGTTCTGCCTGGGGCCACCCAGCATGAGCTACAAAGCAATCTGCAGATGGCTGCTAATTGTTCTGGGCTTGGAGGTGCCCAGTTTAGGCCAAGCTGCCAACCAAAGTTGGCTGCTGTTAATGCTGAGCCTGTAGCCATTTAGCGAGGGCTACCAAGCACCCTGAGGCCAGATGCTGCTTATGTTAGAGATTTTAGTAAAATCTGAAGCATGAACCAAGACAGGCCACTCTTATGTTAAAGACTCTAGAAAAACTTGGGTGGGTCTGAAAGTTGGGTGGAGCAGGGCCTCAGGGAATAATCAGAGCAGAGTGAACAGTGTGAGTCAGGTTGATGGAGACTCAGATATGGTGCTCACATGCTAGCTCTGTGGGGGGAGGGCTCATCAAAGGAATAATGGCCTCTGGTAGCACTTCTGTCTGGGAGAGAGCTGCCCACTCCCCCATCTCTTACCCTGGTATCAGACAATTCAATTCCTCCCTGTATGTCTCTGTATCCTTACAATCTGCTGCCCCAGTGCTGAAGCTCAGAGGAAGTGAGTCTGAATAAGTACATGCACAGCCCTTTAAGAGAAGCTGCCTGCTACTCCAGCAGCCTCCATGTCACTGAACCACAATCCTCACTGGTGTTTACAGCCAGAAGTTATGAGGCCTTCTCTTCCTGCCACTGGAACCCTGAACTGGGAGTCCTGGCGTGGGGCTGGGTCCCTTGCTCTTCAGGGAGGGGGACCTCCAAAACTAACATATCCCTCCCAATTTTTATTGGGACCAGCCCATTCCACGTCTCCACCCCTCCTACTAGTCTCAATGTGTCTTCTCCTTTAATTCTCTAGTTGTAGGACTTCCATTCAGCCAGATTTTAGGCAGTTCTGAATGATGGTTGTTCTGTAGTTTAGCTGTAATTTTGATGCGGTAGTGGAAGGAGGCGAGTATCATGTTTACCTATGCCACCATCTTGACCAGAAAAGTACCATATTGTTTTAACTCTTATAGGTTTGTAATATATTTAGAAATCAGGAAATATGGTGCCTCCATCTTTGTTCTTCTTTCTCAAGATTGCTTTGGCTATTTGGGGTATTTTGTGTTTCCAAGTGAATTTTAGGATTTTTATCTCTGGGTAAAAATGTCATTGGGATTTTGACAGGGATTGCAATGAATCTGTGATTGCTATGGGAAATACAGACATTTTAACCACATTAAAACTTCCAATCCATGAGCTTGAGATGTCTTTCGATTTATTTGTTTTTTATTTAATTTATTTTATCAGTATTTTATAGTTTTCAGTGTATAGGTCTTTCACCATTTTGGTTAAGTTTATTTCTAAATATATTATTATTTTAGATACTGTTGTAAATGGGATTGTTCCTTCATTTCTACAACTGTGTTTGATTTCTTTCTGTGAGCAATCTCTATATCAGCAGAACTCACCCTAACTGGTAAGTGGCAAAATCAAAATGCCTATTTGTAATGCATTAATCTTTACCTCTTTTAAGGGGAATCTACCTGTCTGGATGTCAGAAAAAAATACCTTGAGAAATTACTTCTTAATTATATTTTAAACAGTCAAACAATCATAATATTTATGAATTTTCATTAAACATGAATTGATTATGCTATTTGCCTGACATTCCTTTTAGGCCTGATGCACCTCAAAAGAAATATTGAAAAAAGCAAAGCATTATTAAACCACTGTGTCCATTACACAAGGCTTATTGATACCTTTGGAAAACAGGAAAAGATGTTAAGTCACTGGCCTGGCCAGTTGCTCAATGGTTAGAACATTGGTCTATGCACCTAAGAGCTGTGGATTTGATTCCTGGTCAAGGGCATGTACCTCAGTTGCAGATTTGATTCCTGGCCCTGGCTGGGGCCCATACAGGAGAGGAACCAATCTATGTGTCTCACATCAATGTCTCTTTTTCTCTCTCCCCTCATCCCTCTTCCATTCTCTCTAAAAATAAATGGAATAATATCCTCAGGTGAAGATTAATAACAACAACAAAAAGATGTTAAGGCATTGGTTTATGCAATTATTAAGATCTTGCCTATGCCTTTGCTAGAGCATAAGAGCATAAGAACATAAGAATTTCTATTCAAAGCGAAACAACAACGAAACAAAACCTCATTATCCAAACAATCATGTTAATCAAATACAATAAGGCTTAGTTAAGTGCAAAAAATCCATACAAAATGACAGCTAAAATTAGGAATCTACTACGTGTGTAGGAATATCATGATGTATGGTCTTTGATTCAAACTTTAGAGAATCAGTTAAGAAATAAAATATAGAAGTAGGATTCCAGAAGTCATGAAAATCGCAAACTACTATATTTCTTTAAAAAATTATCTCAGTGCAGCTGAGCTATAGAGTGAAAGCACGTTGATTTGTGTTGAAATCTATTACTGGGTGCCAATTCTGAAGACACCGAGGACTCTGTAGGTTGCTTATTAGTGGGTTTATATCTAATTTTAGGGACCAGAACATTTCTGTTCACTTCACCATTTTTCTCACTATACCAAAAAAGATCAAAGTAAGGGCCATTTTCTGAGAACTAACTGATAGCTTCCCCAGGTTGCAATGTTTTAATTAGAGAGACAAAAAGAAAAAGCCACATTCTGATGTTCAATAAAAGAAGTCCTTTGTAAAAGCCTTATAAAAGCATGAGACAGTTTTTTATTTGATAATGAGAAATAAAATGTGTAAAAAAGAAAATGGGGGAAAATACTTTAAGCAATAGAGTAGTACTAGATGGCTTTTCTTTTCTTTCTCTTTTTTTGTAAATAACTTTAGAGAAAATTAGCACATTTCAAAATTAGATTTACTTTTACTATATGGAAAAGCATCAAAACCTTTTGGAAATGCCTAGATTGATAAATAGGGTACAAAAACGGACTCCTCTGTGGTTTAAAACATTTGCTTTTGTTGCTTTCCTAGTTTTTTTTTTTCATTCTGGAAAAAACTCTGCATAAAAATATATAAAGCTTGGCCCAGTTGGCCAGCATTGCTCAGTGGTTGAACATTGACCTGTGAACCTGGAGGTCATGGTTTGATTCCTGGTCAGGGTACATGCCCAGGTTGTTGGCTCCATCCCCAGTGTGTGAAATGCAGGAGGCAGCCAATCAATAAATCTATCTCATTATTGATGTTTCTATCTCTCTATCCCTCTCCCTTCCTCTCTGAAATCAATAAAAATATATATTTAAACAAATATTTAAAGCTTGGCAGTTTATAAGAAGGAATGCATTATTTTTATATTTTGATTATTCAAAAACACTAACACTGTATTTTAGTTGTATGAATTTATTTGTGACAACAAAAGTGATTGAAACTATAAAAAATATTTTCTTAAGCCAATTTTGTGCAAAATAATGCATACAATAAAATTTATAGAAATTTTATAAAAATAAGAAATTTGCATTTATATTAAATTCCCAACTCAGTTTTAATACTGTACTTGTCAAATTTTAAACTATAGATATGACTGTCTAAAATATATATTAAAAAGAAAATAATTTTCTCATGACATCTGTGAAGAAAGGTCAGACAATTTTACATTTTCTCAGACACTCACTGAAATTAAGTAAAATTAAAAAGAACATTGACCTTTTCTGTTTCTATTCTCTTTTGCAAATATATAGCCATGTCAATCTTATTCAATAAATAGCCCAAAAAGCAAGGCGAATAAACAAAAAAACCAAATTGTACTTATTCAGTTGATGTCCTTAGACTGTAACCCTGGACTAGGATCTGGATGTTTTGGAACAAGAAGCCAGGTCTGCTTTGCCTTCCTATCTAACACACACAGAGTTAGGACAATGCTGGCATGTCATCTCTGGGGGCGTACTGTGCAAGATTTATCTTCCTGTGTTCAAGCAAATCATTAAATTTATCTTTTTTGGTATCATAGGTCTTCATTGAGTCAAATAAGCCATATTTTGTTTACTACACTGGAAAGATATAAATGCTAAATACTGTTTAACTTTATTTTATGAGAGTGAATATTATATTCTTCTTTCCAGTGACCTTTTATTGCCTCGTGAATAAAGAAATAGTTTGCTAGACAGAAATAGCAGCAAGAGAGTGATGGAATTTATGAGCAGACCAACTCTCCTAAAAATGAGAGATAAACATGATAGTTTCAGAATAAAAATACAGAATTTTTCTGTACCCCATTCTCAAAACTTTTGGTAACTTTTTATCCTACAGTAAATAATACAGAAGGTTTAAAAAGTAGACGATGCATTAATCTTTTGTAATAAAAATGAATTCAAAACTAGTGATAGGATACTTTGCAAAACTCTTAAGCATTTGTTCTTTTAACGGTGTCAAAAAAGGAACACAGAAAAACAGGGAAGGAGAATACCCTTTACAAGAGAAAAAATAATCCAAGCATACCAAAAGGAAGGAGTACAGGTGTTTCTAAAACTTTACAGAACATTTATAGTGGTGTGATATTGGGCAAGTCGCTGCTTTCTGAAGCTCACTTACCCCTAGTATGAGATGGAGATCATAGTTATATGTTCCTATCTTATAGTGGTGGTAACATAATTAAATGATATGAGAGATGTGAAACACCTTGCATTGTGCCTAATACATTTCAAGCACTTGGTAAATGTTAGTCGTTTTTATTAATTTTATTTAACATCTGAACTTTCTTACCATGAACAAATAAATTGTGATTGCATATGTAAAATTTTGGCCACTCAAAAATTGTATAACTCAGCCAATCAATCTATTTTCCAATCTCTCTTGAAGTATTCTAGACAATACCCTTCTGAGATTTCCTAGTTTTGACATTGTATCAGAATCTTGTACTCTGAGAGAAAGTTAAAAATCAAGTATTCAAGGATTCTGCTTAAGATGAACAAAGCTGAAAAGAATACTGTTGCCACCATTCCAATAAGAAAAAAATGACTAACCTATAAAATCTTAAAGTTTCCTGAATATAGTTGTGGTCACAGCAAAAGCCTAAGGCTGGTAGTAAAAAAGAACCATTAATAAAATACTCCAGAAATAAAGCCATTACCATAGGCACAAAGTGCCACCAGAGGAATCTGAATCCTGTGGTGCACTAAGGGTGACCATAGTAAAAAACAAACCCAAATCGAAGTCAAGTCATTGGCTACATTGATTCAACACCCACAGCAATAACCTACCAAATGAAGATGTGTGCCCATTTCCAGGCGTGAGTACTCTTTACCTCAGACACCACTGTTCAATAAAAGATAGCATTCAATTACAAATTATAAGAGAAGAAATAAAGAGACAAGAAAAAAACAACACAATATAAAGGATAGCAACAGAATCAGTCTCCAATATTATGTGGATGTAGGTGCTATCACATAAGGAATTTAAAATAATCATAATTAATGTATTAATATGTTCAATAGTAGAAAAGGTGGATAACATATATTAACAGATGAAGAGTTTCTACCAAAGGAAGAAACTGTAAACAAATTCAATCCTATATAATAAAGAGCTAATATGCAAATGGTCTTCATGCCTTCGCACCCTCGCACCCTCGCACTGGGGCTGGGAGACCTGAGGCCGCGCCCCCTGTCCCGGCGCTGGGCCGGGGGACCTGAGGCTGCACCAGAGGACCTGAGGCTGTGCCCCCTGCCTGGTGGGGCTTGATGGGGGAACTGAGGCTGCACCCCCCACCCTGCGGGGCTTGACAGGGGTGAGGTCGGCTGGGTCTGGGTCTCCTGCAATTTCAAGGCGTGTGTGGGTAGGCAGGACTTGACCCTGGGTCCCGCAACACACCCTAGACTCTGACAGAAGGGAGATTTTCATATACATTTTACTAATTTTCTTTCATCTCTGACATTTCTATTATAGAGAAAGGGCAAATAGCAATATTAAAATATTTCCTCTTTCTAATTCCCTTGTACTGTGCATGAATTTTGTGCACCAGGCCACTAGTGTATAAATAAAATACACAGTAACAGAAATGCAGGAAGTTTTTGATAGGTTCATCAGAAGGAATTTGACACAATTGAGGAAAGAATTTTTGAATTGAAAATAGATCAATAAAAATTACTCACAACACAAAAAGCAAAAAGAATGAAAAACTAAACAGAACATATAATAACTATTGGACAATATCAGTCAAACATATGTGTAATTGGAATCCCAAAGGAAAAGAGATAGAATGGGAAAAAAAATATTTAAAGAAATAGTGGCTGAAAAGTTTTCAAATTTAATGAAAGACACCAAAACACAATTCAAAAAAGCTCAGAGGAAATCAAACTTGATAAATAAGACAGAAATACATACATATGACAAAATTGCTGAAAACTAAAGACAACGACTTGAAAGCATCTAACACACACACACACACACACACACACACACACAGTACATACAGAGAAACAAAGTATAGACATGCATCAGATTTAAAATTAGAAATAATTCAAGGGGGAAAAATGTTTATTAAGATCTTTAAAGTGTTGAAATTTAAAAGTAAAATTAGTTAACCTCAATTTCTATACCCAGTGAAAATATCTTTTAAATGTGAAAGGGAAACAAAAAAGTCTTTAGACAAAACAACACTGACAGAATTCTAATGAGAATGCATGTGCTATAAGAAATGTTAAAGGAATTTCTTCAGGCAGAAAAAATATGATACCAGGCAGAAAATAGGTTCTACACAAAGAAATCAATAGTCCTGGAAGTGGAATAAATAAATGTACATATAAAATTTATTATTTTTTAATATAAATTACTCTAATAGAAAATAGTCTAAAATAGATAGCAATAGTGTATTGTGTATTAGCATTGTGTGTATTGTATAGCGCAAACTTAAAATCCATATGGCAACATAACCCACAAGATGGAAATATTTGGGAGTACACTATTTTAAGGTCAATACACTACATGTGAAGTTACATATTATCAAAGGTAGACTGTGATGAAAGATGTATATGTAAACATTAGAGAAATTATAAATGTCTTTTTAGAAAGTTATAAATAATAAGCTAATTGTGGAGATAAATGTGTAACATAAAGTTCTTAAAGCAATAAAAAAACAGAAAAATAGGAAGAAAAGAGAAAAAACAGATGAACAAATAGAAAAGAACTAGAAGGATGGTACATTTTTATTAACAATATAAATAATTATAATAAATATAAATAGTACAAGTACATCATAAAAACATTGTCCAGTTGAAGTACAAATTCAATTACCTAATTGTATAGTATCTATGAGAAACGCACTCTAATTACACATAATTTTTAAATTAAATGACTGAACTGTATACTATCTATAAGAAACCCACTATAATATAAAGACATAAATAGGTAAAAAGAGAAAAGATCCTATAAAAATGAACCATTCAAACAATAAACAAAATAAAACTAGTTATACTAATATAAAAAAAACCTGATTTTATAAAAGGCAATATTTTTGTGGGATAAAGAAAAATATTATTTAACAGTAAAAGACCAATGTACAAAGAACATGTTAAATATAAACATCCAAAATGTGTATGTATTTAACAATAGTGCTTAAAAATACATGAAGCAAATACTTAAAACTGATAAGAGAAATAGACAAGGCCACAAAATTATGATGATAGACTTTATGTTTCTCTCTCAGTAATAAAAACAAGAAGGCAGGAAATAAGATATAGATGATGTAACAACACTATAAACCAACTTGATCTAACCTAATTGACATTTATAGAACGCTCCACATAACAACGGAATAAACATTCTCCTCTAGTGCACATGAAACTTTAAATAATATATTCTATACCATGAAAGAAACATTGAAAATTTAAAAAATCAGAAATCATGCAAAGTAATATTTAATTATAAAAAATGAATTAGAAATTGATAAAATAAAGATAATAGAAAAATTACAAATACCTGATTCTAAGAGTTAATATAAAGAAACAGAAATCAAGACATTGTGGTATTGATTAAAGAATAGACATTTAAACCACTATGCTGTACAACTGCAACAAATACAAAATAATACAGAATGCAAACTTTAATTGAAAAAAATGTAAAAATTAAAAATTACTACTCAGTTATAAGAAAAGATGAAATACTGACATTTGCAACAATGTGGATGGACCTTGAGAATATCACACTAGGTGAAATAAGTCAGTCAGAAAAAGTTAATAATCATAAGATTTCAGTCATATGTGGTGATTACCAGAGGGAAGGGTGTGGGAAGATATTACACAGTAAAGGGGCCAAATATATGGTGATGGAAGATTATTTGACTTTGGGTGGTGGGCACACAATACAATATAGAGATCATGTAACATAGAAATGTACACTTCAAACCTGAGTGATCTTATTAAACAATGTCACCCCAATAAATTTAATTTTAAAAATAGACATATAGATGATCAGAACAGAACAGAATCACACATATATAGTCAATTGATTTTCAACAGAAGGGGAATGGTAATTCAATGGAGAAAAAATATCCTATATAATAAAAATCTAATATGCTAAGTGTCTGGTCAACTGGTTGGCTGTTCAACCAATCAAAGTGTAATATGCTAATGATATGCTAAGGCTGCTCAACCACTCACTATGACATGCATTGATGACCAGGGGGCAGACAGTGGACCGGTCGATCAGTTGCTATGACGTGCACTGACCACCAGGGGGAAGATGCTCCAACTGGTAGGTTAGCTTGCTGCTGGGGTCTGGCTGATCAGGACTGAGTGTGATGGCCAGACCCGCCCTGGAGCCCTCCTGCAGTCCCTCCTCAGCTGGCCAATCTCCTGCATCCCTCCCCGGCCCCAATCATGCACTGGTGGGGTCCCTCGGCCTAGCCTGAACCCTCTCGCAATCCAGGACCCCTCAGGGCATGTTAGAGAGCCAGGCCAAGGGACCCCACTGGTGCACGAATTCATGCACTGGGCCTCTAGTACAAAATAATATTGAATATAAACTGTGATTGAAAAAAAAATAAAATTAGCAAACTGGAAGACATGTCCGTAGAAAATATACAAATTAAGATAAGAAACAAAAAATAAAAAGAAAGAAAAGAGCATAAGACACATGAGAGGCATAGAAAAATTTCTTTAAAATTGTGTATTTGGAGTCCTAAAGAGGGAAAGATGAAATATAGTTGAGCATTTTTTGAAGATATAATGGTCAGTATTTTCCAGTACTGATGAAAAAAATCAACCCATAGACTCAAGAAGCTCTATAACCCTCAAACAGGATAAATAAAGAAAACTGGTCTGGCCTGCTTGGCTCAGTGGTTGAGTGTTGACCTATGAACCAGGAGGTCACAGGTTTGATTCCAGTCAGAGCACCTGGTTGCTGGCTCAATCCCCAGTGTGGAGTGTTTGAGAGGAAGCCAGTCAGTGATTCTCTTTCATCATTGATGCTTCTATCTCCATCTCCCTTTCTCTTCCTCT
This sequence comes from Myotis lucifugus, assembly GCF_000147115.1. NCBI lineage: Eukaryota > Metazoa > Chordata > Mammalia > Chiroptera > Vespertilionidae > Myotis > Myotis lucifugus. The sequence goes on along the minus strand of NW_005871169.1, from coordinate 3,574,257 downwards.
CTGAAATCAATAAAAATATATTTAAAAAGGAAAAAGAAAACTGCATGTAAGAACATTAGTCAAAATACTGAAAATTAAAGACAAAGAGAAATTTGAACAGTCATAGACCATTAACTTTAGAGAATTATAAGAATTAAAACTGGATTTCCCAACAAACCATATAGATGTCAGAGAAAAATACAATGACATCTTTAAAATGATGAGAGAACATTGCAAATTTACCTCTATAAGCAGAGAAAAAATTTCTTAAATAATGATCTCATTTTTTAAAAAACTGAAATGAGACAACCTTTCATCAGTTGACCTACACTAAAATAAATTGAAACAGTACTAATTGAAACAGTACTTCAATGGAAATAAAATGATACCAAACAGAAATTTTACAATGAATAAAGAGCCCTGAAAAGTAAAAAAAAAATCTATCTACACTAATAAAAGAGAAACATGGTAATTAGCGTACGACCGCTACCCTTCCCATTGGCTAATCAGCATATCCTTATGCAAATTAACTGTCAGCCAAGATGGCAGCCGGCAGCCATGCACTGAAGCGAACAGGGAGGCTTGCTTGCTCCAGTGACGGCGGACTCCAACGTTCCCCGCCTGACTTGCCGGCCTCTAGGCTGCAACTCTAAGCAACTATGTAACAAATATAGAAGCTAAACAAAACCCAAGAAACCTGCTTTATTCAGCCAGGCTTCAGCCAGCTGGACCGCAACATTGTATCAATGTTTTCAGCAGCGAGGCCTCAGAGCTAAAGCTGGCCCAGAATTTAAAAAAAAAGGAAAAAAAGGAGCTGTTGGGAGCTTCAGTCACCTGGCCAACCAGAAAACGGCCCTCAGCCCCCCCAGCCAGCCTGGCCAGGCACCCCAGTGGGGACCCCACCCTGATCCAGGACACCCTTCAGGGCAAACCAGCCAACCCCCACCCATGCACCAGGCCTCTATCCTATATAGTAAAAGGGTAATATGCCTCCCAGCACCGGGATCAGCGGAGCAGCGAGGCTCCCGGCACCGGGATCAGCGTGACAGGGGGCAGCGCCCAAACCCCCTGATCGCCCTGTGGCTCTGTGTATGACAGGGGAAGGCGCCCCAACCCCCTGATCAGCCCTGCTCTGTGCCTGATAGGGGGGGAGCTCCCCAATCCCCTGATTGGCCCTGCTCTATGTGTGACAGGGTGCGGTGCCCCAAGCACCCCCCCCCTTCACGGGCCCTGCTCTGTGTGTGACAGGGTAGAGCCATAACCTTTCCATCGGCCCTGCCCTGAGTGTGACAGTGGCGGTGCCCCAACCCCCTGATCGGCCCTGCTCTGTGCCTGATAGGGGGGAGCTCCCCAATCTCCTGATCGCTCTGCGGCTCTGTGTGTGACAGGGTGCAGTGCCCCAACCCCCGCCACGGGCCCTGCTCTGTGTGTAACGGGGTAGAGCCATAACCTCCCCATTGGCCCTGCCCTGAGTGTGACAGTGGTGGCGCCCCAACCCCCTGATCAGCCCTGTTCTGTGGGTGATAGAGGGTGGCGCCCCAACACCCCCCTCCACGGCCCTGCTCTGTGTGTGACAGGGTAGAGCCATACCTCCC
>NW_005871169.1:3532578-3572583 GCF_000147115.1 Myotis lucifugus | reverse complement strand
TGAGGGACCCCCCCCTCCCCCCCAAAGTGCACAAATTTTTGTGCACTTGGGCCTCTAGTCTATATATAAAAGCCTAAGCAACCATTTGACCAGTAGCTATGACGCACACTGACCACTAGGGGAAAGACACTCCAACCAGTAAGTTAGCTTGCTGCTGGGGTCTGGCCTATTGGGGATGGGAGCGATGAGCCGGACATGCCCTGGAGCCCTCCTGTGGTCCCTCCCCAGCCCTGATCGTGCACTGGTGGGGTCCCTTGGCCTGGCCTGCACCCTCTCGCAATCCAGGACCCCTTGGGGGATGTCAGAGAGCTGGTTTCAGCCCAATCCCACAGGCCAGGCTGAGGGACCCCACTGGTGCACAAATCCGTGCACCCAGGACTCTAGTATATGTAAATATAAATGACTATTCACTTTTTAAAATAATACATACTATCTTGGATATTTAAAATAAATATTGCACAGCAAAATAAACAATTAAAAGACAACTTTTAAAATTGAAAACATATTTGCAAACTATCTATATATATAAAAGCCTAAATGACTGTCTGACTATTCGACCATCTGACCGGTAGCTATGATGTGCAATGACCACCATGGGGCAGATGGTCAATGCAGGAGCTGCTGAGCTGCTGTGACTTGGCAGCTGCAGTTCTTGGGTGATGCACCTGGAACCAGAGAGGAGGGAGCCCGATTTCAAGGTGCATCACCTGAGAACCTCCCTCTCAAAATCCAGGACCCCTTGGGGGATGTTGGAGACCGATTTCAGCCTGATCCCCACAGGCCAAGCCGAGGGACCCCACCATTGCACAAATCCATGCACTGGGCCTCTAGTATCTATATATATAAAAGCCTAAGCAACCATTACAATCGGACGACTGGGTGACTGGCCCACAGCCAAACTCCTGCAGCTGGCCAACCTCCTGCAGTTCCTTCCCCTGGCTGGCCAGCCCCTATTGGCCCAATTGGCCCCAATCGCTGGCCAGGCTGTGGGACCCCACCCATGCACGGATTCATGCACTGGGCCTCTAATATTCTATGAAGGACTCATATAACCCAACAGCAAAATCATCATTATCATCATTATCATCATCCCATTAAAAAATGGTCAAAAGCCCTAGCCGGTTTGGCTCAGTGGAGAGAGTGTCACCCTATGGACTGAAAGGTCCCAGTTTCGATTCCGATCAAGGGTGCATGCCCAGGTTGAAGGCTTGATCCCCTGTTGGGGGGCGGGTAGGGGCTGTGGGAGGCAGCCAATCAATAATTCTCCCTCATTATTGATGTTTCTATCTCTCCCTCTTCCTTCTCTAAAATCAATAAAAATATATTTTAAAAAATGGTCAAAGAACTTGAATAGACATTTTTCCAAAGAAGATATGCAAATGGCCTATAGGTACATGAAAAGACGCTCAACATCACTAGTTACTAGGGAAATGCAAATGAAACCACAGTGATATCACCTCATGCCTGTTAGAATGGCCATCATCAATAAGACATGGCTGTGGGAAAGGAGGGAACTTGTGGAGTTGGTGGATTGTATATTGGTGCAGCCAATATACTGTGGAAAACAGTACAGGGGTTTCTGAAAAAATGAAATAGAGAACTACCATATGATCTAGCAATTCCATTTATGGAAATACATTCCAAGGAAACAAAAACACAAATTTGAAAATATATCTCATGTTCATTAAAGCATTACAGTAAAACCTTGATATAATGGACTAATTCAGTTGAAGGGGTGTCAAAGCTGAAAGTTCGTTTTATAAAACAGTAGGTTTTCTGAATGTGTGTTAAAAACTTGACAAATTAGTTAGTTTACCTGTTTTTACTTATGAGACACATTTGTGTAATTAAAATTAAGTATGTATAAAAAGTTTAATTTCATAGAAGTTTTCTATATGTGTTACAGTAATTTTAAACTTATACTGAATAGGTCTAGTAAATGTGTGCACTTACCAGCCACTGAGAATAAACAAATGCACAAGACTGGGGCTGGCTTAGCACACGTGGAAACATTGACCACATGCGTTAAAACTGCTGCAGAAAGTCACATGACACACAACAGAGCCAATTGCTTGCAATGCAGTGTGATCACATGCTAATAATTAGCCCAAAATTGTTTATGAGAGGTGACTCTTGGATTTAAATATGTAAACTAGTATTGTAGATATGTAATATTTATTTATGTAGCTGAAATTATTAGTGCTTTTTTCCAACATATGGCCTATTTGCTAACATTTATTAAAAATAACAGTGAATTCATTTAAAAAATAATAACCCGTTAAGTTAATTATAACCAAATCTTGGTTAAAAGCATTTTTAAATTAACCAAGTGTTAATTTTCACATATGACATCTGGACTGGAAATTTTGTCCATTAAATCTGAAGTTTGTTAAATCAAGGTCCACAAAATCTAGGGGTAACTGTATTTACAATAACCAAGACATGGAAATAACTTAACTGTGCACTGATGGATGAATGGGTAAAGAAGTTGTGGTATGCAAACAATGGAATATTATTCAGCTATAAAAATGAGGAAAATCTACCATTTTGCAACAAAGTGGATGGACCTTCAAGGCATTATGCTAAGTGAAATAAATCAGACTAAGACAAATGCTGTATGATATTATTTATAGGCAGAATCTAAAACAATACACCAAAGTCATGAAAAAAAGAGATGAGATTTATGCTTACCAGATGAGGGGGGGTCGGGGGAGGGAGAACTGAAGGAAGTGGTCAAGGGTACAATTTTCCAGTTAGGAGATAAGTATAGGAATGTTATGTACAACATAAAGACTATAGTTAACACTGCTGCATGACATATAGGAAACTTAAGAGAGTAGATCCTAAGAGTTGTCATAACAAGGGGAAATATTGTCCCTCTTTATTGTATCTATATGAGATGATATAGGATAACTAAACCTATTGTGGTAATCATTTCCCAATATATGTAAATCAAACCATCATGCTGTACACCTTAAACTTATATAATAATGTATTTTAATTATTTCTCAATAAAACTGGAAAAATACATGTGAAATTAAACTGTATTACAACACTAACACAAAGATGTGAGAGTGTAAATGGAGTTGATATGGTCTAAAACTCTAGCAATATCTCAGAAGTAAGTGATCAGGTAATTTACATAAGATTATATTAAATAAAATATCAATATTTTAAGATAGAAGGCACCATTAAAAGAACAGAAAAATAATGTAGTGTGAACTAGTTAATAGAGTAAAAAATTAAATAATAAAGACACTTATTACTTAATAAAATAGGAGAGGAAGTAAAACAGAAAAAGAAATATAAAATTGGAGGGGATGCAAATAGGGCAAACATTTTAGGTTTTAAACACAAATAGAGTTGTAAGTCATTAAGTTTACAGGGGCTTTGTAATCTAATCTGAAACTAAGATTGACAGACTGGTTACAGAAACCAAATTCAATATAAGCTGCTTAGAAAAAATATCCTAAATATAAGAACATAAAAATGTTTGGAAAAAATAATGGAAAAATATAATCTATGCAAACACTAGCCAAAAGATAGTTTCTATAGCCATAGTAATAACTATCATAGAAAACTAAGGCAAACCTATAAATAAATAGAAATATTTAATAATAATTATGCTTAATCCATGGTGAAGGTAACACAATTCAAAATCTGTATATACCAATAGGTAACTTTAAAATATAAAAAATAAAAAATTTACGATCTAAAGGAGACTTATTATAAATTCACAATTATAATGTGATGGCAACGTCTCTTTCAATAGCTGACAGAATGAGCAGAAACAAATTCCAGTGCATCTATTGGACAGACATGGAGCGATGACTGCTGGTTGCTAGGTTTCCCTACAGCTGCAAGAAAAACAGTGTCTTTGCCTTTCTCTCTGGTTGTGGCAGCCAAGACTGAATGGAGAAGTAAATATATGAATTACAAAAGCATTGAGCAGGTGAGATAATTTTTACAATTCAGATGTAGCCAGTAAACAGTGAAGAGCCTGTTCTATTAAAGTAAAAAAAGGAACCTAAAATTTGAGTTTAAATGAAAACATAAAATTCAATAAAGAATTAGAAAATATGAACAACACAATTAATACACTGTACAAAATAATGGCAGAAAATATAGTTTTTCTCAAGTATGTATGCATTATATACCAAAAATGAGCATATTTTGGGACAGAAAGGAAGCCTTAATACAGTGGTTCTCAACCTTCCTAATGCCGTGACCCTTTAATACAGTTCCTCATGTTGTGGTGACCCCCAATTTCATTGTTACAAATTGAACATAATTAAAGCATAGTGATTAATCACAAAAACAATATGTAATTATATATGTGTTTTCTTAGGCGACCCCTGTGAAAGGGTCGTTCGACCCCCAAAGGGGTCGCGACCCACAGGTTGAGAACCGCTGCCTTAATACATTTTTAAAAATTGAAATAATTTATAGCATGTTCTTTAACCTCAGAATAATTAAGCTAGAAACTGATGTCACCTGAACCAAGAAATATCAAACTATTTAAAAATTAAATAATACACTTCTAAATAACTCAAGGACAAAGAAATAAAAGTGGAATTTAGAAAATATTTTAAATGAAATATTTCCAAACTATGGCATATAGAGAAATCAGGACCTAAAGGGAAATTTATAATCTTAAATAAATGTATTTCCTAGAAAGACTAACAATGAGTTAATTCACTTCTATCTCAATAAGCTAGGGAAAAGAACCCCTATAAACAAACCCAAAGAAAGAAGAAAGAGGTGAATAAAAATAACAGCAAAAATCAAAACAATAGAAAACATAAAGTAAAGAAATTAACATAACATAACAAACCATCACATCAGGAAACATAACCTAACAAACTGTAACATCAGGAAAGAAAAACTGGATGGTTTTGTGGATACAATTGCATTAGAAGGATAATACGGACAACATCATGACAATAAATTTAATAATTTAGATGAAATGAAAAAATGTCTAAGAAAATAGAAGAAATAGAAATTTTCAGTTATTATATACTAAATATGTTAAGTTATTTAAAACTATTTCATAAGGGATAGTCCAGAACCAGATAGCTTTCCACATATTTAAGGAAAAACACACACCATCATGTACAAACTCTTGCAGAACCAGAAAGAACACTTGCCAATTCTTTTTATGAAGCCCAAATAAACTTGATAGTAAAGTCTGCCAAGGATTTTACAAGAAAGTGAAATTAAGGCTAATCGAAGCCATGACTTTAGATGCAATAATCTGAACTACAATATTAGTAAATTTAATGCAGAGATAAAGATAATGCAACAGTACCAAGTGACACTCCTCTCAGGGACTCAAGGTGACTTACCTTTTTATAATTAATTTAATTGATCATCTTACTGACAAAAGGATAATATAATCAGTTTTATAGAGGAAGAGGAACACTTGACAAACTTTAATGCTCATTCATGATAAAAATTCTTGGTAAACCAAGAATACTAATAAAAGGAAAATCCCTATATTGCTAAAGAGTAACTACAAATAAAACCAATAGAAAACTTCATGGTTAATGGTGAATTATTGAAAGCTTTTCTCCTGAAATCGAGGTGAGACAAAGTTGTCTGTTATTATTAGTTCTTTTCAATATTATACTTAGTACAGTAAGGCAAGACTAATAACAATTAGAAAAGAAGGAAAACAAGGCTATTATTTGCAGATTATAGTTTTGTACCTACAGACAAACTATTGGAATTAATAAATGAATCCACAAAACTCACTATGTATAAGGTTGCATTTCTATATATCACTAATAAATTAAAAAAATAAATTTACAAAAAAATTTTACAAAAATGATATAATTTACAATAGTATCTAAAACATCAAATAGGGATAAATTTAATGAATGATGAAAAAAATCATATCTTATTACACTACTAGGGGCCCAGTGCACGAATTCCTGCATCTTGAAAGGAACTGTGGGCCGTGAGGCTGAAGGGGGCACAGATGTGGGTCTCAGCCCATCCTCTGCGCCCCCCCCAGCCTCTCCCACCACAGCCCCTGGTCCCCTGTCTGCCAGCATCCCTGCTCCCACCACCGCTGCTTTCATGTGCTGATGGCGCTGGTCCCGCTCGCACCCACTGATGGCGCAGAGTAAGTGGGGCCTGCGCCATCAACTGCTGCTCTGATCGCCCTTCAGAAGCAGGGGGAGGTGAAGAAGCCCTTAGGCGGTTTTGCTCAGTGGATAGAGCATCGGCCTGTGGACTGAAAGGTCCCAGGTTCGATTCCGGTCAAGGGCATGTACCTTGGTTGCGGGCACATCCCTAGTAGGAGATGTGCAGGAGGCAGCTGATCGATGTTTCTCTCTCATCAATGTTTCTAATTCTCTATCCCTTTCCCTTCCTCTCTGTAAAAAAATCAATAAAATATATTAAAAAATAAAAAGAAGCCCTCAGGGATGATCAGGGCCAGCAGCCGCTGCTCACACCTGCTGATGGTGCCGAGTGATTGGGTGGGACCACCACACACGGGAGCAAAGAATTTTCAGTAACCACCAGAGGCTCACCCCAGTGACAGTGACTGGCACCCTGCCTTGGTCTGGTGCCCCTGCTCACCTGCTCCACCATCCTGCCAGGGCCCATGCCTGCCATGTTCTGTGCACGCCCCCTGGTGGTCAGCACACGTTATAGCGACCAGTTGTTCAGTTGTTTGGTTGTTCCGCCATTCAGTCTATTTGCATATTAGCCTTTTATTATATAGGCACAGCTACAAAAATTATTGTGAGGGTTAAAGAAGACCTAAACCCACAAAGGAATATTCTATGCTTGCAGATATGAAGATTCAAAACTGTAAAGGCATTGACTATCCCAGAAATATCTCATAAATTTGATGCAGTACTAATAAGAATCTGATTATTTTGCTTCTGGAACTTGATAAGCTAATTATACAATTTACATTTTATAGCCAGAGAAAGTGGTTTAACCAAAGCTTCCAGAATAGAGAAATCTTAAAGAAAATACAACTAAAAGATGTAAATTGCTAGATATCAGAACCTCTCAAACCTATACACATATCATATGACAAAGACATGTTACCAAGTAGTGCTAAAGAATAGCAAAAATTAAAAATTGTTTGAAAAATAGAGAAGGATATGCTGAGACAGGAAAATATTTCTTAAACATGATTCAAAAACTTTAAATATAAAGAAAAATTTAGAAATCTGGCCTTACTAACGTTAATATTTTTATGCAACAAAGGATGTCATATGCCATCGTAAAAATAAGAAAACTGTAGAAATGTATATGCATAAAACTAAAAGAATTTGATACACTGAATATTTAAGAAATGAATAAGGACAACATAATAACTCAAAAGAAATATAAACAAGTAATAAGTATGGGCGATATATAAAACACTTATATAGAATAAACATATGAAGAGGTGATTAATCTCGCCAGGATCCATACAAATGTAATTTGGAGCAACAATCAGATATAGTTTTACATTCATCAAATTGGCAAAAATTAAAAATTCTGATAGCATCAAGTGTTGGCAAGAATATGTGAGAGTAGGATTTCTTTGTGTTGGTGGTTAACATATTGCTTGAGATAACAATTTGGCAATAATTTGCAGTAAAGTTGAGGATGCACATGTAATTCTACTTTCAGGTATATAACTTAAAGAAACTTGCAAAAGTATGCAGTAGTTGTGTTGTTCAATACATATCAGATTAAAAAATAAATGCTAACAATATAAATCAATAAAGAAATAGATAAATTGAGGTAAAATAATTCAATGAAATTGAGACATTAATTAAAATGAAATATCATCATAAATCAGTCTCAAAAGCACAATGTTAAGTGATGGGGGAAAAAGGGTTGAAAAAAGATATGTACAGTATACTATTTATAAAATTTAAAAATGTCCACACAACTATCTCTATATGTAAAAGCATAAAGGACCGAACGACCAGACAACCAGTCGACCAGTCGCTATGACGTGCACTGACCACCAGGGGACAGACGCTTAACACAAGAGCTGACCCCTAGTGGTCAGTGCGCTCCCACAGGGGGAGCGACACTCAGCCAAAAGCCGGACTCACAGCTGGCCACCGCAGCCCAGAGACTGCAGCAGAGCAGCAGTGAGCCTATCGAAGCAATGAGCCTACCCAATGGCGGCGGCAGGCACAGTGGGGCCAGGATGAGCAGGAGCAGCAGGTGGCATTGGACTGTTGGTTTTGACCCGATCCCTACCGGCTACACCAAGGAACCCCACCGGTGCATGAAACCATGCACCGGGCATCTAGTACTGTATATTATTCATGTATCCATATGTATTAATCTTATAGAAATGGCTGGAAGAATATTTTCCAATTTCAGAATAGATGTAACTTTGGAGAAGGGAGAGAAGAGAATGTAAAGTAGTGATGGTTATAAAGATGATGGGGAAATTTTCAATGTTTTATGTATTAAAATATAAAACATTAATATTTTCAATATATGGTTATTTGCCACAGCTTTTACTTATATTTATATGTACATTTTTATTTAAGTTTGAAATATTTTATAATAAAAAAGAAAAAAAAATAGAGAGTTAGTGAACCTGGTCTGGGATAATAGCAGGTCAAATAGAAAAATAGGAAACTGAGCCAGGAAAAGTGATGAGTTTTGGTACCCAATTAACTAATGAGAGGAAACAGGAAAGAAAGGGAGAATGGTGAGAAAGAGGGTGTGGGGAGGGAAGGAGAGTTGGTGAGAGATTAAAGATGAGACTAGGTGATGGGGGATGTGAGAGTGGATGGAGGATGGGTAGGGTAGGCAGCTGGATTAAGGACAATAATTCTATTAATAGAATCAGAGATCAGGGAACAGGAATTTCAGAAAGAGAGGATGAGTTTTAATTTTTAAAGAGTGAGTTAGGGATATTGATAATGCATCAAGTTATTGATATACTTGAAGCTGGTCAAAAAGGGGAGAGAAAATTAGGATGAAGTGATAGTGTTTGAGAGCAATAGAATTGATAACTGAAACCACAAATTAGCAAAGTTTCCAAGGACATAAGGTTTGGGGAGGAAGAAAAAGAACCACAGTAAAATCCTTGGCACCACCTCTACAGTATAGTATGGGCCTGAACACAGTTGCCAGGGCTTAAGGTGCAAGAGACAGGGAGACAATCAGGAGAGGGCTGGCCTAGAGGCCAGTGGGAAAAAGAACTTCACAAAAAAGTGGTCACCAGTGTTGTTTTTTTAAAAATATATTTTATATTGATTTCAGAGAGGAAGGGAGAGGGAGAGAGAGATAGGAACATCAATGATGGGAGAGAATCATTGATCAGCTGCCTCCTGCAGGCCCCACACTGGGGATCGAGCCCACAACCAGTGCACGTGTCCTGACCAGGAATCAAACCATGACCTCCTGGTTCATAGGTCAACCCTCAACCACTAGCCATGCCAGCCGGCACCAGTGTTTAATGTTATGGAGAAATGAAAGAGGGAGAGCATGGAGGTAAAGCTGTCATATTTGGCAACTAGACGGTCACTGATAACCTTAGGAGAAAGAGGAGGAAGGACAGAGAGGATGGTCACTATCAGGGTGATTGTCTGGCTATCAAATGTATACAGAGAGGATCAGGGGGCAAAAATAAGTCACTGCTCCCTGGACTCTGTGTCAGCTGTCTTCCTCCTTTCTGCCCCTTCTGATTGCTACTCCTGAGACTGGCATTCTTCCAGACTCGGTGAGTGCTCACCCAGCTGCCACCATCCTCTCACCTTCCTCCTGTGGGTCTCTGCTGAAGAGAGCTGGAGAACTGATTCAAAAATAAAACTGTTTATCCCAGCCCTGCATAAATAAATGTCACTTTACTATTCCCTGCATCTGAATCACTGATATTCTATATTTCCATGATCTTGTTTATCCTTGAAGCTGTGCTCAAACATTTCCCAATCTCCTGAACTGCATACAAATGGAGGAATAGTTGGAAAAAATGTAATTGCTGTTGTTTGTTATTTTGTCCTGCCACTGTGCTTCCTTATACCATCTGGAATGGGGGCGGACTTGTTAAAACACACACACACACACACACACACACACACACACACACACACACACAGAAAGGACAGTCTCACAAATTTTAGCCCTTAAGAGAGAAGGAAGTCCTAAGTCTCTCCCCAGAAAACAGATCTTTACAGTTTCCTGGCCAAACGTGCAGCCAAGATGTTGCTAAATCTGGGAAGCTTATCAAGTGCAAACTGTGAGTCTTCTCCTCACAACTGTGTTCAATGACACATGGACTGTTTGTTGCTTTAAATGAACATCACAGGAATAATCACAACAGACACCTGTGTGGTACCATGCGCTTTGCACATTATTTTCACTTGCAAGAGATAATTTTATCCTCCTAGTACCTTTGTGAAGTTCTGAGACTGTGAGAGGCTACACGATCAAGGTGAAAAGCAAGGCAAGTCCATGGTGGAGCCAGGTCTTCTGATTTCCCACCCGGTGCTTCGAACCACTGAGGGTCATCTTCAATCAATACCACAACCGAGACTGGAGCTATCTGTCCTCCCCAGCAACAGCAACTAGACAGGGGGAAAGAAAAAGGTAAATGTCCACCCTACATTGATAGATATATGACTGATTCACCATTTCTTTCTGCAAAATGTCGCATCAAATGGGTCCATCAGAGTTTCTTTCAAGGACAGTATTGTGCTTGTTGGAGGAAATGACTGACCAAGTCTATCATGCTGCAATCCTGAATCACAGTGCCGCTTGGGCTTAACCCTGCCAGGCCCCAGGAGGGGAGCATTTTGATTGGGTCAGGAGGAAAGGAAAAGAAAGAAGGAAAAATAATAAGGGGAAGAGCCAGGGAAAGATAGAAGCCCTTATGTTTTGCATTATGACCTCTTTTTCTGAGAGTGAGAGTTTAATTAGGATGCCAGAAAAATTGCAGGGAGGGCTCTGGACTGTCACAGTCTATGGATTTGGGATTTAGGCCAAGTTGGACGACATTTCTGAAGAGTAGGAGGCCTTGACTTACAGCTGGGTTACTTTAGAAACCAGAGAACATTTCCGAAGCATTTATTTGCATGCCCTTGATCTTGTGTCTAATTTACTACACAAAAGAAAAAAAATATATGTATGGCTGCTTAGCTATTTTAGTGATACATGTATTTTTTAAAATAATCGATTAATTGAGAAAAAGTGTGTCATATGATATAGAATTTCATTTTAAGTGAGGAAGAACATTATACTTTTTACTATATTCTATCACAAAGCAACTTTGGCTAAAAATGAGTGGATGCTCATTGGAGACAGTTAAGAAGATTTTGAGGACATTGGAAGCACAATCTTGTCACTGCTAGAACATTGATCCCCATCAACTCAAAATTTGTCCTTTATTATTATTTTTTTTAATTAGCAGAGAAAAACAAGGACTATGAAGGCATCAGAAATACCATCTGAGGTGGTTTCTAAGTCTAAATAACAAGAAAAGACAAGTATAGCAGAAAATTAAAATACAATTTGGCCTTACCTTCAATTTCTGACAAGATTAGGATTTTGTTTTTGTTTTTTCATTGAGTTGCCTAATACCAGCTTGACTCTGACTCTATTTATTCTTTGACTCACACCATTTGGATTTTGAAAGAAAGGGCTACAGAAGGTTTAACACACTCAGAGGATCCATTTCAGATCTTTCATGTCACATTGAGGACAGATCTTTCCTCTTCCTCATTATTGCTGATAAAAGAGAAGTGTGTCTAGTTTTCATCACAAGAGAGATATTGTACAAAGGTGTGTCACTTGCTGGAAAACTCCAGAATAAAACTAACAAAACAAGCAAACTACTCTTTCACTTTTGTCTATAACACTGATCAGTAATATTGAGCCTGCCAAAACACAGATTCCAGGTGAAGAAGGTATGCAGGCAGAATCGGCACCATGCAGCCAGTGAAAATTGTGGAGTGTGGGGAAGAGCTGTAGAATTTAAATGTCACATTGATAAAAGCACCAGCTTAAACTATTTGAGACAAGAAGGAATCAAGCTGTAGGTAGAATTGACCCCTGAAGTGAAGTGAGTAAGAAAGGAAGGAAAAAGAAACATTTGAAACATCAAGGGGGTATCATGGGGCAGAGTGTGGGGGAGGGCAAAGGACGGGAAAAGTATTTTATTTCCTTTAGCTGGTGTCACAAATTATCCCAAACCAAGTGGCTTAAAATAACACAGATGTCTTATCTGACAGTTCTGGAGGACAGAAGTCCAACATCAGTCTCAGTGGATTAGTCAGAGTATTAGCAGCATTGTGCTCCTCTTGGAAGCTCCAGAGCAGTGATGGTGAACCTATGACACGCGTGTCAGAGGTGACACACGAACTCATTTTTTTTTGGTTGATTTTTCTTTGTTAAATGGCATTTAAATATATAAAATAAATATCAAAAATATAAGTCTTTGTTTTACTATGGTTGCAAATATCAAAATATTTCTATATGTGACACGGCATCAGAGTTAAGTTAGGGTTTTTCAAAATGCTGACACGCCGAGCTCAAAAGGTTCGCCATCACTGATCTAGAGCAGTGGTTCTCAAACTTCCTAATGCCTCGACCCTTTAATACAGTTCCTCATGCTGTGGTGACCCCCAACCATAAAATTATTTTCATTGCTACTTCATAACTGTAATTTTGCTACTGTTATGAATCGTAATGTAAATATCTGATATGCAGGATGTATTTTCATTGTTACAAGTTGAACACAATTAAAGCGTAGTGATTAATCACAAAAACAATATGTAATTATATATGTGTTTTCCGATGGTCTTAGGCGACCCCTGTGAAAGGGTCGTTCGACCCCCAAAGGGGTCGCGACCCACAGGTTGAGAACCGCTACTCTAGAGGAAAATACATGTCTTGCTTTTTGCAGCTTCTTGTACTATTGTTCTTGGCTCATGGGTGCATCACTTAAGCTCTGCTTTCACAGTCACATCACCTTCTCTGACTCTAACCTTCTTAAAAAACTCCTGTGATTACATTGGACCTGCCAGGATAACTTCCCCATCTCAAGATGCCTAATTTAATCACATCCACAGGTGTTTTTTTTAAATCATATAAGTACATATTAATAAGTTTCTAGGATTAGAAAGTAAACTTCCTGGGGGTGGGGGCATGATTCAACCTCCTATAGAAGGCATCCACAAAACTATCATCAGGAGTGCTGTGATCATAGTTAACTATATGAATTAACATTTTAGTACACAAGGAACAACCAGCCCTATAACCCTGGAAACCTTCCTATAGGGTGAATAGCTGATATGATTATACATTGATAAGATAAGATGCCTGCTTTGTGTCATGGGAAGTGTTAGGGATTTGGAGGAGGGAGACTTTGGATCCTAGCTATCGGGTAAATATCGTATGTTTTCTTTCATCTCTTTGCCACTTGGCCATTCTTGTTCCTCTCCTGAAAATTATTT
Organism: Myotis lucifugus; assembly: GCF_000147115.1. NCBI lineage: Eukaryota > Metazoa > Chordata > Mammalia > Chiroptera > Vespertilionidae > Myotis > Myotis lucifugus. Next base: position 3,559,147 of record NW_005871169.1, on the reverse strand, counting down.
AGCTTTTGGGTCCTGTCTAAATATTCACTCCCTTCAGGAAGCTTTACATCAACTACGATATTCCCAACACGGAATGCCATGCCCTCACTCCTTTCAGGAAGAGAGAAGGAGGACATTCTTCTACTTGAAGGCAGGGAAGGCAAACTCCAAGGAAATCACTTATCAAGTTGGCCAGTGTCTGACCTGTCCCATATTCCACTCGGTTGGGTCTAATGACTATCCAACTCTGCTGAGGGAGGGGAAAGACAAAGATGCCAAAGATGACTGAGGAACAATAATTTTGGAGTGCAAAGTAGCCTTTATCCTCACTCCATAGCATGGGAAACCTATGCAATTGTCCATGGGCCAAGCAGGCAATAAAGATTGTGACTTGAATCAACTTGCTGGTACTTCATTTCAGAGCAGGATGATCCCAGCAGTTAGAAGCTGAGGGAAAATGTATGTTGTGAGCTTTGGAATGGGGAGAAGAGGTTGGGCAGACCCGAACAAGATCTCCCAGATCAGGAGAATAAGTAGTGGGGAGGTCCCTGTAGGTCCTCCATCAAGAACCTACAGGGGTGAGAGAGAGATAATGACTTAACCACACCCATGGATTTATTTTGTTGAGTTGGTGAGGGATTGGTATGGTTACAAAAAACCTGTTCAGATTATATAAACACTATTGAATCATTTAATAAATAAAATTCATTGGTTTAAGAATCTTTGATTTTTAGTGGCTCATCATAATCTCAGTATCTCTATAGCTAGGATGCGGACATCTCCCACCTACCCCAAAGGGAGACCATTTGAATAGAGATATATAAGAAAAGCTGCATATCCCATTTCTTGTCTCATTGAAAGTTTTCATAATAAGTACTTTCTTGGTTTCAGCATTTTACCATAATTAGAGCAACCAGCTTCATTGTCAGGGACCAGCGAGCTTGCCACTGCAATCTTTCTACCCATTTTGGGGATATTTTCCCTGAGAATCATCTTTCTTTCTATTTTTCATGACATTTAAATTAAAAATCAATTTGTTGACTTGGAACAAATATAAAACCATCAAGAGATTAAGAAAATATATAGTCATGGGGAAGAGTGGAAATTAGAAGAGTTCATCCTCTAAAGGAGTTGCATTAAAAAAGCCAAATTTTCAAACTACTAGCCTACGTGACCCACAAAATTCTATTATACTCCCTGTACCACGTAATTCTTCATCACACTCCCTCAATGAGTCCATGTTCATTATATTGGGGCAAAATAAAACTGAGCACATCCAAGCTGTGTCAGTTATTACCTATTGATGGTTAAAAAATGCAAGATGGTAGAAAATTGTAATTATAGAACTAAAGAGAAAAATTAATAAGAGATATCAATCAAAGCCAGGGTGGCTTTGATTCAAGACTTCTCAACTGAGGGCAATTCTAGACTAGCTCTTACATGGATATCCTCACATGGTTGTTCTAAAGTTAAGTATTTTGTCTTTAAATGTTATTTATGAAGGATTTCAAGTTCACATTTCAATTTGTACATAATCCTTGATAGAGATGGGAAGAAAGACAAGGAAGAGTCACAGGGAAGGTTCTTCCATGAGAAGGTAGATATAAACTAGATGTTAGGAGGTGATGGAAAAATAGTGCATAGTAAACCCTTCTTCTTCTGGCAAAGGGCCAGTTTGTGATTCCTTTGGTTTGATGAGCAAACTCTGATTTCAGAATCTTTGAAAAGTCTCTTGCTTTTTCTTTCTCAAGCTCCAGTTCCAAAATCACATTGCCTTCCATTATCGTTCAAGGGAACTACAACAGCTTACAAAGGAAAAAGATGCAGGAATGAAGAAAATCAGAAAAATGCCATAAAAATTATCATAAGTTAATATATATATATTAAACATGTAGACACATAATTTTTAAAAGATTTTTATATTGCTTCTTACAGATAGAGGAAGGGAGAGGGAGAGAGAGAGAGAGAAACATCGATGAGAGTGGCTGCCTCCTGCATGCCCCATTCTGGGGATGGAGTCCACAACCTGCGAATGTGCCCTGATTGGGAATCTAACTGGCAACTTCTTGGTGCATGGGTCAATGCTCAACCACTGAGCCATATCAGCCGGGCAGACACACACATTTGTAAGAAGATCACAGTTAAATGATAACAACGAAATTACACCTTTAGCTTCTAAACGTGGAGTAAGGCAATAAAGCACACCCCTTTCATATTATACTTCTGTAGTTCTGAACTGTATATAGTTCCCTGCACATACTGTCTATGCTCGTGCTGTCCCCAAAGCCTCATACCCATTCCCACCTTTTCCTTCAGTAACTCCTACTCAAGTTTAACACTTAGTTTTAGTGAAACCCAAGGTATAATAGTTAAATTATAAGCCTAAATATATCTGATATGTTTTGGCTATTGATGAAATAAAAAAGACTAGGTAACGAGTAAGTAAATGTGATTTTCCTAAGATGACCACAAAGATGCCATAGTTAAGTTTCCTTCTGTTGTGTAGATAAGTGGTTTCCTAGCATCACTATTGTAGCTGAGAGATGGAATCTTACATGGAAACCTCATTTCTAACAGTTCAATGGGAAACAGACCCCCAGTGTCCTTCTCAGTGCCAAGGCATGTACGTCTTCAGAAACCTTCATGTTATACTGAGCAGAAGTAAAATCAAGTGCTCCAAGGTATGTGGAGAATTAGAAGAAGAAAATCTCTTCAGTTCTTCATTTTTAAATATATCTTGTTTAAATTCATGAGGAAAATGGTTTTACATAGGCATAAATTATCCTGATGTGGCCTATAAAATCTAATCTAATAAAAGAGAAACATGCAAATTGACCGTACTTTCGCTATGCCCCAAGCCACACCCACCAGCCAATCAGAGTGACTATATGCAAAATAATCCAACCAAGATGGAGGCCAGCAGTCATGGAGCTGGACCAAGCGGGAGGCTTGGTTGCCCCGGAGATGGAGGAAGCCAACCTTCCCGCCTGCCCTGGCCAGCTGTGGCTTACACTAAAGGCAACAAAGTTTCAATTATAGAAGATAAATAAATCCCAGATACCTGCTTCCAGCCAGCCTCCACAGGGAGCTTGGGTGGCGGGCGGCTGTGGTCAGCCTGCAAACAGCCATCAGCCCCTCACCCAGGCTGGCCAGGCACCCCAGCAGGGACCCCTACCCTGAAGGGGCTGTAGCCAGCCTGAAAACAGCCATCAGCCACTCACTCAAGCTGGCCAGGCACCCCAGCAGGATACCCCTCCCTGAAGGGGGTGTGGCCAACCTGAAAACAGCACTTAGCCCCTCACCCAGACTGGCCAGGCACTCCAGCAGGGACCCCCACCCTGAAGGGGGTGTGGCCAGTCTGAAAATGGCCCTCAGCCCCTCACCCAGGCTGGCCAAGCACCCCAGGGGGACCCCCACCCTGATCCGGGACACCCTTCAGGGCAAACCAGCTGACCCCAACCCATGCACCAGGCATATAATAAAAGGGTAATATGCAAATTAACCCTAACAGCAGAACGACTGGGAATGACTGGTCACTATGACACACACTGACCACCAGGGGGCAGACGCTCAATGCAGGATCTGCCCCCTGGTGGTCAGTGCGCTCCCACAGGGGGAGCTCTGCTCAGCCACAAGCCAGGCTGACGGCTGCCAGCACAGCAATGATAGTGGGAGCCTCTCCCACCTCCTCAGCAGTGCTAAGGATGTCTGACTGCAGCTTAGGCCTGCTCCCCGCTGGCAAGTGGACATCCCCCGAGGGCTCCCGGGCTGCTAGAGGGATGTCTGACTGCCAGCTTAGGCCTGATCCCCCAGGGAGCGGGCCTAAGCCAGCAGGTGGACATCCCCCGAGGGGTCCCAGACTTCGAGAGGGCACAGGCCGGGATGAGGGACACCCCCCCCCATGTGCACAAATTTTTGTGCACCGGGCCTCTATTCCTATATAATAAAAGGCTGATATGCAAATAGACCAAACAGTGGAACAAATGAACAACCAGTTGCTGTGCACTGACCACCAGGGGGTGTGTGCGGAACATGGCAGGCGTTGGCCATGGTGGGATGGTGGAGCAGGTGAGTGGGGGCACCAGACCAAGGCAGGGCACTGGTCGTTGTCATTGGGGCTAGCCCTGGTGGTTATTGAAAATGCTTTGCTCCTGCGCGCCGCAGTCCTGCTGGCACTCGCACCCACTGCCAGTGCCTGGCCCTGGTCCCAATCACTAAACACAATCAGCAGGTGTGAGCAGTGGCTGCCAGCCCTGATCGCCCCTGAGGGCTTCTCCACCTCCCCCTGCTCCTGATGGGTGATTGGGGCACCAGGCCTGCTTGCACCAGCTGCTGGCATTGGCCCCAATCACTCCGTGCCATCAGTAGGTGTGAGTGGGGCCAGTGCTATCAGCGCATGGGAGTGGTGGTGGTGTGAGCAGGGCTGCAGCAGACAGGGGACCAGGGCCGAGGTGGGAGGGGCGGAGGGGGGTTGCTCAGAGGATGGGCTGAGACCCGCCCCTGTGCCTACCTCAGCCTCACAACCCACAGTTCCTTTCAAGGTGCACGAATTCATGCACTGGGCCCCTAGTCTTTATATAATATTGATATCACAGCATATTACAAAATTAGTGGAATTACATTTTTCTCATCTGTGAAATGGGAATAATAATTCATTTCTTGATGACTTCATAGAGATAATTGAAGATTATTCAAGAAAATGAATATAAAAGCACATTACAAACAGTTATGTATTCACAAATATTATTTCTCTTTCTGTAAAAATATTTGACCCATAAAAATTCATCTCATTCTATCATGAGTTATAAAAAAGAGAATTAGCGAAATATCAATTCAAATAAAAAGAATCAAAGGGGAAAAAGCAATTTTTATTATTTTAAAAAAATACATTCTCATCATTATTATTAGCCTGTTTATTTTGTTTGTGTTTCTATGAGTGCTTTATATATTTTAGGATGATGTTGCAGGCTTACAAGTTAATATTTAATCACCTTGGTGAATTGTTTCTTTTAGTTTTTATAATATTCCCCTTATCATAAATTACTTGTTTTAAATTATATTTTGTTATTAATATTTATACACTATCATTCTTTTAAAAATGGAAACATGATAAAGAAGAAAATCATGAAAAATATTGTGCCATAAATAAAATTTAAAAACTTATATAGCCAATTGTTTCCATAAAGGAACATCAAAAGCAGCAATATAAGAACTCAGAGAAGAGATAGTGTAACTATAGAACATGACATGAGTTAGCAGAGCACAGAAAAGAAATAGAAAAACATGGCATTTCAGAAAAGAAGACAAAATTGAAAGGAACAGTAGGGAAAATAGGGGCAAATAAACACAACAAGGAAATAAAGTCATTAAAATAAAATAGAAATTAAACAAGTTTTAAGAAGGATTAGAAGACAATGGTAAATAAAGAAGTAAGACAAAGTATACTCAACATAAGCATAATTGCAACCTTTGAAGAGAGTCAAAATGATGATCAAAACAATATGATAGAATAAAAGATTTAAAGGTATAATTTCATAAACTGCACTAAATAAGACTTGAAACTGCATTTTAGATGAGTACATTGTAGTGTAAAATTGTCTCTCTTAACTTTCAACATCATTACATACCATGAGATAGTTATTGAACTTTAAATAAAATATTTTTAAGTATACAAAGGACCAAGTCAGTGTAAGGGAGGATGGCCATAAAACTTGTCATTATAACACTTTTGACAGTAAAAGGGAATAAGACTTGCTAAGTGCAATGAGATGTTGAGATAGCCACATGGCAAGAACATCTTGGACAAACAGGACTGATAATCACCCTACTGTAGGAGAAAAGCATTAGGCTGACATCGGGTTTTAGAAAGCAACATTCCATGTTTGAAGATAGTAGAGCAACACTCAAAATTTTTTAAAAGAAGAAAGTCATCAAATTGATACCTAGAAAATTCTCCAAGTCTATAGACAAAGATCATTGAATAGAATTCAAGGGATATACTTCCACAAATGCTTCTTAAAGTATTAGAGGATGACTTCAGCAAAGCAAGAAACAGTTTCAGAAATGATGGTGAAAGTCCTCACTGTTGGTAAGCCATGAAAACATTTAACTGAAGAACTAATATTCAAACAGATGTGGGGACTAGGGTGAAAAGAAAAGTATTGAATATTATATGCCTTGATAATGCAGAACTACCACTGACGAAAAAAAAAAATGGGAAGGAAAGAGAAAAAGTGGGAGGCAGAATAAATTTACTGAGTCCATCATCTATGATAGCTGGAAATGAAAGTATACCATTTAAAGACAACAAATCAAGTAATAAGTTTTATTTTAAAATATTTAAAAGTAAAAAACTAAATACTAAAGAGTATAATTAGCTGAAACTGAATGGTGGAAGTGAGAGAAAGGAAGGGGTAGGAGATGAAATGCAATGATCTGATCAATATTTATGGCAGAAAACTAAGGTTATCTACTTATATAAAAACCCTGGGTGTAACATCATGGCCAGAATCATGACCAACTGGAAGGAAGTCAGTCCTGCCAGGGGCTGTCTTGGAAACAGCTGCATCCTTCCCCCAAGCTGTTTCCTGGAGCTGTTTCCTGTAAGGGCAGGGTTTGAGGCAGGAACCCTCAGAGCATGGAGGCATATCTTTATAAAGTGTGCTGCGCCAGCACAGCCAAGGGCTTAGAAAAGACAGGCAAGAGAATGAAATCTGGGTCTTGGTGGGACACTGCTTCTCTGAGAAACAGCAACCACGCTCACAGCCGTGTCCTTATTTTATAGCAGATGCCACGAGGCAAAGTAAGGGCGTGACCAAGATGTTTACAACATTCTCCTGGGTTTCAATCCTACTCAACTACATGCACCTGAACTCTATCAAGCCTACATCACTCACACATGTGGGGCCACGTGTTTGGACCATAGGTTCAAGCTTACAATAATAGCTGTTGGCTATAATTGTGCTGGGAGGGCCCTGCCCTCCAAGCTGGGGCTTGCACATGGCAATGAGAGGACTGTGCCTTCTCATCAGTCCAAGGCTTGAACCTGTCCAAAACACTGTAGCGGCTCCCCACAATAAAGTTTTAATACATTATATTAGAGGTTGTGGTGGTACTGTTTTACCCACAGCGTCTATAGGAATTGCTGCAAATTTACTTCTCGGTGGAAGAACCTTTCAGTCCCAATATAAATGACCAATTCAAGCACTCTGAAAGTGTTTTCACTCTTAATGTGGTGTACAGGAAGATATTAGAATAAATTTAATCAATTTATCAGTCACTGCATCACTGTTGTTTTTATATCATGTTTTTGTTGTTTTCATATCATGTATTGTTGTTTTCATATCATGTTTTTGTAGTTTTTATATCATGCCTTTGTTGTTATATCCTTTTGTTACTGTTTATTTATTAATAAATTTATATATTATTTTCATATACATTTTACTAATTTCCTTTCATTTCTCACACTTCTATTGTAGAGAAAGGGCAAATAGCAATATTAAAATATCTCCACTAATTAATTCCCTTTTTTAAAAAATATATATTTTATTGATTTTTTACAGAGAGGAAGGTAGAGGGATAGAGAGTTAGAAACATCGATGAGAGAGAAACATCAATCAGCTGCCTCCTGCACACTCCCCACTGGGGATGTGCCTGCAACCAAGGTACATGCCCTTGACGGGAATCGAACCCGGGATCCTAGAGTCTGCAGGCCGATGCTCTATCCACTGAGCCAAACCGGTTAGGGCAATTAATTCCCTTTTAATGTGCACTAATTTCGTGCACTGGGCTACTAGTTATATAAAAGTGTAACTAAATAAGAACATTTACATATATTCTATGGAATATTGCTCAGTCATAAACTGATGGTTACCAGAGAGGAGGAGGTTGGGGGATGGGTGAAAAAGGTGAAAGAGATTAAGATGTGCAAATTGCCAGTTATAAAAATAGTCACAGGGATGTACACCACAGGGACTATAGTAAATAACATTGTAATAACTGTGTATGGTGTCAGATGGGTACTAGTCTTATTGGGGTAATCACTTCATAAGTTACATAAATGTCTAATCACTATATGTTATACACCTAAAACTAATATAATATTGTAAGTCAACTATAATTGAAAAAAATCTAGAAAACAAAGTAATAATCTTATATATAAGAGAAACTAAACTTCAACAAGGCAAAGAAAATAGTGAAACTTGTTTAAAGACTATTAAAGAAACTCTTCAAATCAGATAAAAAAAACAAACAAACCACTAAATGACCCCATAGAAAAAAGAACAAAGGACATGAATGAAATGAAATGAAAAGAAATGAAAATTATAACTACCCTGAGATACAATTTGCACCTACCTGTGGGCAAGAATTTTAAAGTTTCATTATATATTCTATTGTGAGGCTTTGGAGAAACACTTAAAATAGACTTAATTGTTATTATTTTTTTCTACATTCACAGCAAAACTGAGAAGACAGTACAGAAAGTTCCCACCTACACCCTGCCCCCTACTCATGCACATGACCTCCCCCACCATCAACACCCGACACCAGAGTGGTACAGTTATTACAACAGATAAACCTACATTGACACATTATCATCACCCAAAGTCCACAATTTACTTTTAGGTTTATTTTTGGTGCTGCACATGATATGGGTTTTGACAAATGTATGATGACATGTATCTGCCATTATCAGACAAAATAGTTTCATTGTCCTAAAAATCCTCTGTGCTCTGCCTATTCATCCCTCCCTCCTTCAAACCCCTGGCAAGCACTGACTGATCTCTTCTGTTTCCACAGTTTTCTTTTTACAGAATGTCATATAATTGGAATCATACAGTATGCAGCCTTTTCAGATTGGCTTCTTCAGTTAGTAATATGCATTTAAAGTTTCTCCATGTCTTTTTCATGGCCTGATAGTTCATTTCTTTGGGGGAGATATTTTTATGGAAGTGTTGTTACAACACTTATAAAAAGACAATCTAGCACATCCACCGAGTTTATAAATACATAAATTATTTGATCTGGCTTTAATGGAGAGTTCAGATTGCTGTGTGTGCCAGGTGAAATCCTCTACATAGTGGGAGACATGGAGATTTATCACTATGGAAATGATAGAATTAAATGTGCATTTTTGAAGAGTTAAATGTAACAATATGTAGGCTGTTTTGGAGCACAAAGAAATAGAGTCAGAGTAATTTTATAGGGAGAAGGTCATTTAATTTGATATGACATGCATGTTTGGTAATTTTATATAGCATAAAAGCAGAATTACAAAGACCTGGTAAGTAATGAATAATGAGAAACTGCAAGTAGTGAAGAGAAATTATGAATTTGAGAACTAAAAGTAAGGAGAAGCATAAGAAGGTTAGCAGAAGAGGAAGAAACTTCAGAATATATTCAGGGTAAGTGGAAAACTGCTCATGCGTGAAGACACTGTGGAAAGTATCGGCAAAGAGGGAGAGACTTATGATTCAAGAGAGGGCAGGGTGAAATCATGGCACTGAGCTTCATGGGAGATCAAGTGCATTTTAACCTAAAAATATATGAGAAATAAAAACTATAATCCTAAGGGATGCAATTGACCTTGAAAGTAACAGGAGTGAAGAAAAATTTTTATTAGAAACCCACAGTGGTTCAGGGCTTATTTATTCAAGAGATTAAAATAAAATAAAAACCAAAGTTGCAAAACAGAAAACTGCTACTATAGGTTCTGTTTTATTGTGTCCCAAAGGTTCCAGAACATCAAGCCTTTGAACTGAAAGGGAATATAGTCATATAGCTCTACTTGAGATAATAAAGAAACATCCCAAGGAACCAATACCTCCTCTACTGTACACATAGTTGAGTCAGGCAATGTTGTGCATTTCAATGGTTTAAGTTTTGCTTCTCACATAAAATTCTTGGCAGCCAAGGACTCAGTCTTATACCTCATCATAGCCTATCTGCCTGGCAGGATGTCCCCCACAGGGAGTTTTTGATAGTGATAGATTAAGTCAAGTCAAAAAGTTTTCTCCATAAACTTCATGGGAGTAGTAGAGCCTTTTATGTTTTTGGTCAATTTATATCTTCACACTTGGAGTGCGGGTGAATTTCCCGCCAAAATATAAGATGGCTCTGTCTTTTGGTTTTGTTCCATCCACCAAAAGGGTGGATTACAAACAAATATTTGGTAATACGCAGTTACAATCGGCCCGAGTTTACACGTTTCCCGCACTTTTTGATAGTGATAGATTAAGTCAAGTCAAAAAGTTTTCTCCATAAACTTCATGGGAGTAGTAGAGCCTTTTATGATTTTGGTCAATTTATATCTTCAAATCCTCACACATTGTACCTGGAATTAAAATATATATGTTGAATAAATATAGATATTCATAAATAGTCATATGGGGGCAATTAGTAAATGATATTATTAGTGACTTTTTCTGCAGGCTGCAGTTTCTACTTTCCAGAAGGTAATAGTGATGTAAACACACATGCCAACTAGCATTTCATAGCTCTGATTATGAAGGAGTCAAGTGTCTGTGACTGCACGAGAGGGTCAACATTCCTGACATATGTTGGTTTCAATTGTTTTATTACATAAAGAGGAAACATAAAAGGATGAAAATTAGAGATAGAGTAATAGAAAAAGCTAAATTTAACTTTAGACATTGTGGAAAGTACACATTGTGCACGTGTAGAGTAATTTATGAAGTTATTAATACCTGGAGCCATTCAATGGATAGTGAATGACTGGATAAATGCTATCATCCTTGCCATGCAGAATAAATAAAAAATCCAGGCAAACATAAACTTATTAGGATTGTCTTAGAAGTCACAGTGGATCTCAGCACAAAGTTTTTATTTTGACAGGGACTGCTTTTGTGCGACCTTGTGAATGGAGTTGTTTGCGCAGGTTTTTACTCAGTTCTGGGAAGTAGAGAGCTGACATTTTTTTTATTTGAACCAAGACCCACTGGAAGTGATGTTCTTTTAAGAAGACATTGTAATATCTCCTTCATGTCCTAGCAAATGCAGGTAAATACACATGGTCCAATCTCACTAGCATTTTAGCACACAGATTCGCTACCCCGAGGTCTGGCCCCATGGACCCGATCACAGGTGGATGCACTACCAACAAACCTGCCCGGCTCTGGAGTGCACCCTGTCTGGTTCCTCCAGCGTCACAGCTATGAAGAAAGTGGTTCAACAGCTCCAGTGGGAGGCTGGGCTCAAGGGTGTGAAGCTTTCCCAGGCAGCTGCAGATTTGAAACAATTCTGTCTGCAGAATGCTCCACATGACCCCCTCCTGACTAGCGTATCTTCAAATAGGAAAGTATAGTTTTGTTGTTCAAAGAGAGGAGAAAGTAGAACTTGGGGGAGTGATCAGTATATTAAATGCTCACGTTATATCATTTTTGTTAAATTAGCCACTGTATGTACACATTAGATTAATCTTTCTAAATTTTATTTTTCAACCATATTAACTTTCACAAACATTTAAAAAAATGATAAGATTCAAACTTTTCCATGTGACAAATAAGATCCTCTACACTTTGGCACTGACTCATGTTTCCAGCATAATCCTCACTGTTTCGAATCATCCTTCTCTTCACGCTCCTTTCTCCATTCTTTCTGCAACAAATCAAGGTTTCACCTGACTCCATCCTCCTTTCCTCTGCTTTTGAAATTTACCTTCCATGGCTGAACTGAAGTTCCATTTAATTAATAAGAGCTGAGTGACTAAGCACACACTTGTGTATCCTCTCATAAATTTATTCTTGGGTAGGTCATGCCCATATTATCAGTGTTTTGAGGATTTATAAAAGCAAAGAGCAGCTTGGATTTATCTTGCTATAAGTCACAGCCAGAACTTATTTCTTTGGGTTTTAGCATTTCTATAGGAATGTATCAAGTGTGAGCTGCCCATCTGATTTTGAAGCTCCTTCTCCCAGTGCTCATAGCTACCGCAACACTAGAAACCAAGACAAACAAAAGAAGCTGCATGAAGACCATTTTCTCCACATCTTATGTTTCTACTGCTCACTCTGGGGACTAAGAAAACTTGCCATTATTTAAAAAAAATCTTTCTACTGACTTATCAGGGCAGTGCCAGTTGTGCTCAATGATGGGAGAATGTAGATAAGGGTGTCTGAATGGTGATACTCAAGGGTGATGTAGATATGGATGTGTATGGGGTGGCTCATGGGAGAATGTAACTATAGGCGCTGAATGGTAATGCAGCAGAAGCTGATTTGACTGCAATTGAAAGTTTCTTTTCTCATCCACACCTAGCAGCCCCTTTAGAACAACATCTACTTATTTTTTAAATTCAATTATCGAGCCTGCTGATAAATGTTTTTTGATCTGCATTACAGCACTGTTTAAGGAGCTCCCACCATATATGTTACGTTCTTAATACAGTAATTTATAACTGTCCATTTAACTGTTTACTCCACAAGATGTTTTGATGAAAGAGAACAAATATTAACATTTTTCCAATGCCTAACATGACACTTGAATAGTTGGTGTTGAATAAATATTTGCTGCTTGAATGAAGTGCATGAAAGTGATTGCTAGGTCCTCCCTAATCATTGTAGCAATTGACTGTAGAAGCCTCAGTTTCTGAGGATGCTATACTTTGCTTTTATGTTTCTGGAACAATTTTAGTCTACTCATAAGGTTAAAAAAAAGAAAAGAGAAAAGACATCAACAGTGAGGATCTTCAACACTAGATTCCAAGTTATAGGAGGAATTTCTGGTTAAGATAATGAGTAGAAAATCATAATTTCATTGGCCACCTCCTTGATTCCCACTGAAACATATAACTAAATGTATTACTTGAAAAGCCCTTCCTATGAAAAAGAGAAATCCTACTTAGAAGAAAGCATCCCAAGAAAGTAATAAAATAGGTAAAACCCAACTAACAACGTGTTAGTCAGATGGATGACAGACAGAGAAGCAATTTGGGCCTATCAGGGACTCACTGCAAACATTAGGCCAGTTAGCACTCTGAGAAACTACCTACAACTGTGGGCGAGCCTCAGATTCACACTTGGAGGGATAAGCAGAATGGCAGCATTGTAGGGGAAAGGAGCACTACCTTTGCCAGGCACTGCTGCCGCTCAGACCTGGCACTGGACTAAGCAAAGAGAAATTGGCTATCCCGAGAGCTGGAAACCAGCATGCAGTTCACTAAACACAGAGAAGAATTGACACTGAGACTCATATTTGAGGGCACTGCGCAGGAATTCAGCTTCTACCCCGCTTCCCTCAGGCTGCTGCATTGTGAACTGGTCATGATAATTTACAGATTCATATTTTCCCTTTCACTATTGTCTAAATATGAAAGAATTGGACAGAATTCCACATCAGTCTTTGTCAGACCCATTTTAATGACGAATTCAGCCAAAAGCCAGTAGAACTCTTGCTGTAAAGATAAGCAAGCAGAAATGTTATATCGCAGACTGGGGGGAAAACATTCCAGTACCAAATATGAGATGCTACAAAGAATCAGAACACATACCCTCTGTTGATATAGATTTACTGAAAAAGACAAGGGGAAAATTTGTGATTTCTGATATTTTTGTGTTTCAAGAGAATATAGCATTCAAAACAAAACAGAAAAAAATAGATCAAGAGAGATGGCAAGAGGTTAAAAATGATTGCAGAATAAAAATCAGGGGATAGCAGTGAATACCAGATTGAATACAGGGGATAGCAGTGTATATCAGATTGAATACTGCAAGCAATCAAACAGAAGACAACATTTAAAAATTCTTCCAGAATTCCGAATGAATGAATAAAGAATAATGAAAGGAATATAATATAGATCTCGATTTTAATAGTGTGTGAGCCACGCTACCAATGCATCTGCAAAATATCCACCAACCCTCACCCCCACCACGCACACTGACACACACACACACACACACACACGCACACACACACACCACACGCACACGCACACCACACGCACACACGGCATGTAATTTTCTTTTCTTTGTTCTCTGTGGTAAGAACACTTAACATGAGATCTACCTTTTCCACAAATATTTAAATGTACAATAAAGTCTTTTAAATGGCCACCTCTTAGATTCCCATTGAAACAACTATAGGCACTAAGTTGTAAGCAGATCTCTAGAATTAATTTATCTCACAGAACTGATATCTCTTTAACAGCAACTCCTGATTTCCAGGTGCAAGGTGACACATTCCCCTTTTCCTTTTGTCCAGAGCCAGGTCTTTGTCCTCAGCCCAAAAAACTACTGTGGAGGCATCACAGAAGACAATAAAAAAGCAGGATTTATTCTCCCCAGATTTCCTATTAATTAGATGACATATCTGCGATCCCAACTCCTTGGGATGTCTTTTTATTCCACCAATTACATGACATCTGGGTTTTTAAAAGCAACACATTTTCTTATCATGTAGCATCTTTGATTTGTCTCATTTCCAAGCAGCTGCCTGGTGAGGGGAAATTCTATCATGTGCTCTGACTGGCCACCAAGGAAGTGATCATAGACATTCTAAAGCAGCAGACTTCCTACTTCCAGTTTTGCAGAAATTATAAGTGACCCTCAGAGAGAAATTCTCTCATCGGTTTTCATTCCATTGAAGAGGGTAAGACTAGGAGGATATATATTTATTATTAGCAGAGAATTGGAATATGTCTCATTGCCTCTCTGTGGTAGGCTTTGATATGATTGATATCGCTTGATTGATATAAGACCCTGTTCCTCTCCAGACTCAGAAAACATGAACCAATGAAATCTAGAAAAATCTTTGCAAAACACACTACCCTCACAGCCAGAAAGAGAAAAGCTGAGGAATTATATGATCAAAGGCCAGGTTTCCTGGGCCCAGTGGGACACTCATTCAGAGTAACCACTGTAACTTACAAACTTGCTTAGAGATCAATGAAGAGAGACCAGAAGAAATAACCACTTAGATATTTAAAAGGAAACGTTCCAGACAAGGAAAAGGAGTTAAAGCCATGAATAAAAAACATTAACTAATAGCATGAATTATCACTTTATATGTGAACTATGTAGTAAAAATTGTGCAATCAAAATAAAGAAAAGTTCCATAAGCATCTAAGCAGAAAGAACAGGTGACCCTAAGATAATAATTAGGTTGGTATTAAAAAATATTTTAAAAATTTGGTCAGAAAATAAAAAAAATATTAGAGAAATATATACATGAAGGAAGCAGAAAAATAGTCTTAGATATTTAAGAATTGAAAAGTAGTAAACAATTCTTATATCTTTCCTAAAATTATCACACAAAATTTTATTCTCTAATACACCAATGGTGAGGCAAATGAAAATTTTAAAGATTTCATGTGGAGCCCTAGTCAGTTTGGCTCAGTGGACAGAGCATTGGCTTGTGGACCAAAGGGTCCTGAGTTCAATTCCAGCCAAGTGGACAGGTACCTTGGTTGCAGGCTCCTCCCTGGTCTGGGCCCTGGTCTGGGCACGTGCAGAAGGCAACCAATAGATGTGTTTCTCTCACATCGATGTTTCTCTGTCTTTCCCTCTCTAAAAGATCAATAGATAAGTATCCTTGGGTGAGGATTAACAAAACAAAACAAAACAAAACAAACAAAAGATTTCATGTGGAATCATATCAGTAAGCACTTAAATAGGATAAACAGAATTAAGCTTAAATAAGTATAGTAAATATGGCTACACAACAACATAGAAAAAAATGCAGTGTATAAATAATCTCAGTAGACTTTGCCTCAAGAAAGACGCAGTATATATTCTTTTCTCTATTTATTTTGTTAAGTACAACTAAAGCCCCTTGAAATTTTATATAAAATAAATATAATAAAACTCTGAAAGATGGAGAAAAGTCAGTAGAGTGGTTAGGGATCTTGAAATCTAGAAACAATAGGCAGAGTTCCTTGGGGTTTCTTTCTGACCCAGATACTCATACTTGTAGCTGAAGAATCTGGGAACTGAGAAATGCCAACAGGTATAGACAAAAATAAAAAGTTCCAACAAAATCAAGTTTTCTCTAGTCACAAAACCAAAACCAGTAGAACAGTCTACCAAAACAGAAAAGATAGACAATAACTGCTCTCTTCCAGCCAAACACCACAGAAAAAGCCATAACCCCAAACACACTATAGAAGGTTAAGTCTAAGGGGAGTCTACACTGCTATCCTTGCCAGACTGTGATAGGGTGGCCAAGCCACCTTGCTGGGGTGGGTCAGAGCAGGCCAAGTACAGATTGAACACTTTCATTCTCACTGGTGTTATTGAGCAACTCACCGCTATCCTGATGCTGCTGCTGTGGTATCAGTGGAAACCACACTGGGAGCCTGAATTTCTACACCAGCTCCACAGCTACAGGGAACCCCATTCACCTCACTGCAGGCATGGTGTCAGAGGAGGTCTAGTGGAAATGTAGGACTTTTACCATGCCCCAGAGCTATGGTATGGTATGGCCTTCTGCCATGGGGTCAGTGAAAGCCATGTGAGAAGTAGTAACAAGGCACTGACACTTCCTCCAGCCATGACAGAATCAGGGGAGGTCTAGTGGGGAGCCCAGCAGTCACATGGGGACTCTTCCCCCATGTGTCAACAACAGAAATCAAGAAGAAAATCTGGACTTCTGCTCCCATTTGGCAGTAATCAACCACCCCCTCCTCCCCCACCCCTACCCCCACCATACTCCCACCCTCATTTTTGACATTTACCAATGTCAAAAGAAAGCAACAGCACCCAGCCAACAGAACAAAGAACCCAAAAATCGACACAAGCCATTACACTCAATTAATATTTGACAAAGAAGGCAAGAGCATACAATGGAGTCAAGACAAATCTCTTCAATAAATGGGGTTGGGAAAATTGGACAGATACATGCAAAAAAACAAAACTAGACCACCACTTACACCATACACAAGAACAAACCCAAAATGGATAAAGGACTTAAACGTAAGATGGGAAACCATAAAAATCTTAGAAGAAGCCATAGGCAGCAAAATAACAGACATTTCTTATAGCAAAATCTTTACCAATACAGCTTCCAGGGCAATGAAAACTAAAAAGAAAATAAACAAATGGGACTATATCAAAATAAAAAGCTTCTGCACAGCAAAAGAAACCATCAACAAAACAACAAGAAAGCCTACTGCATGGGAGAACATATTTGCCAATGTTATCTCCGATAAGGGTTTAATCTCCAAAATTTAGAGGTGATACAGAAATTTTGGACTGGAACCCGGATTCTTTGTCTGCCGGAATCGAAGAATGAATCCACAGACAGAAGGTGGTATAGCAAAGGTAGAAATTTATTGAAGAACAAGTACAGACTCACACATGGGGAGAGGGGAAGAGTCCCACAGAATGGACTCCCAAGTAGGGAGGGGAAAAAGGTCCCGCTAAGTTCCTTTCCCCTATGGCTTATAAAGGCTGCAGATCCTGGTGCCTTGATATCCCCTCTGATTGGTCACTATTCTCTTAGACTGGTTACTATAGTAACTCCTGGGCTTAAAGGTTGAACCTCATATGGATCATGTGAGTTTCTTCCCCCCCCCTTCCCTATTGTTTTTCTATTCCCTTTTGGCTTCTTCCTCTCCTTCTGCATTAAGGGCTTCCTTCTCTTTATTTTGTAAATATAGACCTTTTGCTGTTCCCAGCTCCCTCATTCTATGGAAATGTACCTGTTGCAGCTTTTCATCTCCCCTATTCTATGGAAATATACCCTCTGCTGCTCTGCAGTCCTGCGCTTACTCCATGGTCCCCTTAATTTCTAAAATTCCTAAAATTTCCTAAACCTGTCCTATTTTACTCCTAAAATTCCTGTTTCACAGGGAACTTATACAACTTAACAAAAGGAAGATAAACAACCCAACCAAAAAATGGGCAAAGGACCTAAATAGACACTTTTTGAAAGAGGACATACAGAAGGCTGAGAGACATATGAAAACATGCTCAAAGTCACTAATCATCTGAAAGATGCAAATCAAAACAACAATGCCCATCAGCAGATGAGTAGATTAGAAAACTGTGGTACATCTACACAATGGAATACTATGCTGCTGTAAAAAAAGAAGGAATTCTTACCATTTGCAACAGCATGGATGGAACTGGAGAGCACTATGCTAAGCGAAATAAGCCACTCAGTGAAAGATAAATACCACATGATCTCACTCATTTGTGGAATATAAACATTATAAACTGATGAACAAAAATAGATACACAGGCAAAGAAGCATTGAACAGACTGTCAAACTTCAGCGGGAAGGGAGGGGAGGGTTGTGGGAGGGGGGGTAAGAGATCAACCCAAGGAATTGTATGCATGCATATAAGCATACCCAATGGACACAAGACACTGGGGGTGGGGGAGGGCAAGTGCTGGGGGGTAGGGGTGGCCAGCGGGAGGTCAAAGGGGAAAAAAGGAGACATATGTACTACTATTTATAATACTTTAAACAATAAAATAAAATTAAAATTAAATAAAATAAAGGATTAAAGGTTTAAAGAATCACAAATAAAATTAAATCAAATTACAATTTTAATGACCAAAATGTGAAGTAATGTTAAACTTTTTAAAATAAAAATTTAAAAACACAAATAATCACTGAACATAAAGTTGTCAATAAAATTTTGAATAAATGAAATATATTTCATTTACCTATAAATAAATATTTTATAAGAAAAAAAAGAAAAGAAAAAAACCCAGCCAAAACAAAAAATTTAATAAAATGTAGAATGCTCTAACATAATATCTAAAATGTCTAAGCCTGGGGAGTGGGGCACTGGGGCCCCAGGTGTGGTCTGCTGCTGCTGCTGCTGCTGCTGCGTGTGTGTGTGTGTGTGTGTGTGTGTGTGTGTGTGAATTTAGGGGTGTGAGGATGTAGGAGGATCACTTCCCTGGCAGGCAGCTCCATTGCTAGGACTGTGGTGCTCCAGGCTGGCAGGCAGCTGGGCTTCTATGGTCACAAGGCTGGGCTCCTCCCACCCACCAAATCAGTCTTATGAGAAATGTTTTTAAGAAGAAGAAAAAACAAACAACAGAAATGAACATAGTTATAAAGAATAAAATGGCAATAAATACATACCTATCAATAATCACTTTAAATGTAAATAAATTACATGCTCTAATCAAAAGACATAGGGTAGATGAAAGGATTAGAAAACAAGATCCACATATAGAATGTTCCTCCCAAAAATGTATATACACACTTTGAATAATTATCAAGGCAATTTTTATTAAAACACATTTGATTTTAGAAATTGAACTGTCAGCTCTTACAGCATGTATACATTTTTGGGGGGCACGCTGTATATGCTGCCTACAAGAGATACACTTTAGATGGAAAGACACACAGATCGAAAATAAAGGCATGAAGAAGTTTATGCCGTGCAAATGGAAATAAATAAAAAACCTGGGGTAGCAGTTCATATATCAGACAAAATAGACTTTAAAATAAAAACTATAATACAAAATAAAGAAGCACACTACAAAATGATAAGCAGATCAATCCAAAAAGATATAACCTTTGTAAATATTTATGCACCCAACATAGGTGCATCTAAATATATAAAGCAAATCTTGATAAACATAAAGGGAGAGATCAACAGTAGTACAGTCATATTAGGGGATTTTAACACACTACTGACATTAATGGATAGATCTTCCAGACAGAAAATCAACAAGGAAATAGTGACCTTAAATGACACACTAGATCAGAAGGACTTAATTAATATATTCAGAGTATTTCACCCTAAAACAGCAGCATATACTTATTTTTCAAGTACACATGGAACATTTCTGAGGATAGATAACATGTTAGGACACAAAACATATCTCAGTAAATTTGAGAGGATTGAAATCATAATCAAGCATCTTCTCTGACCACAATGGTATAAAACTAGAACTCAATTATAAGAAAAAAACTGGCCTGGCCAGCATGACTCAGTGGTTGAGCGTTGACCTATGAACCAGGAGGTCACAGTTTGATTCCTGGTCAGGGCATATGCCTGGGTTGCTAGCTTGATCCCCAGTAGGGGTGTGCAGGAGGCAGCCAATCAATGATTCTCTCTCAACAATGATGTTCCTATCTCTTCCTCTCCTTTCCTCTTTGAAATAAATAAAAATATATTTAAAAAAACAAAAACTGAAAAACACAAACACATGGAGCCTAAATAACATGTTACTAATTAAACAATGAATGGGGCAACAATGAGATAAAGGAAGAAATCAGAAGTTATCTTGAGACAAATGAAAATGAACAACAATAACCCAAAACCTATGGGACACAGCGCTTTCAGCACTCTTAATGAACATAGTATTGGAAGTCCTAGTCACAGCTCTCAGAACAGTGGAAGAAATAAAAAGCATCCAAATTGGAAAGGAAGAAGTAAAGCTCTCCTTATTTGCAGATGACATGATACTGTATATATAGAGAGAACTCTAAGGACTCCATCAAGTAGGAGGATACAAAATTAACATTCAGAAATTGGTTGTATTTTATATATAATAAAATATTAGAAAGGGAAACTAAGAAAACAATCCCATTTACAATTGCACACACACACACACATGCACACACACACACACACACACACACAAAACCCCAATCACTTAGGAATAAATTTAACCAAGGAGGTAAAAGACCTGTACTCAGAAAACTATAAGGCACTGAAGAAAGAAATCAAAGAAGATACAAATGAATAGAAGCATATCCTGTTCATGGACAGGAAAAATGAACATCATTAAAATGTCCATACTACCCAAAGCAATCTATATATTCAATGCAATCCCTGTCAAAATAACAATGGTGTATTTTGCAAAATTAGAACAAATAATCCAAAAATTTATATGGAACCACCAAAAATACCAAGTAGTCTCAGCAATAGTGAAAAAGAAAAAAGTTGGGGTGTGTGTCTTACTACCTAATATAAAACTATACTACAAGGCCATAATAACCAAAATGGCATGGTACTGGCATAAAAACAGACATAAAGATCAGTGGAACAGAATAGAGAGCCCAGAAATAAACCCAGGTCTATATTGCCAATTAATATTTGATAGAGGAGGTAAGAACATACAATGGAGTAAAGACAGTCTATCAATAAATGGTGCTGAGAAAATTGGACAGATACATTAAAAAAATAAAAGTAGACCACTTCCTTTTACTTTATACAAGAATAAACTCAAAATAGATTAAAGACTTAAATGTAAAACTCAAAACCATAAAAATCCTAGAAGAAAACATAGGCATTAAAATCTTAAATATACCTCCTAGTAATATTTTTTTCTGATATATCTCATTGGGCAAGGCAAACAAAAGAAAAAATAAACAAATGGGATTACATCAAACTAAAAAGGTTTTGCACAGCCATCAACAAAATGAGAAGACAACCCACTGAATGGGAGAACATATTTGCCTATACATCTGATAGGGGGACAATATCCAAAATTTATAAATAACTCATAACTCTCAACACCAAAGACAAACAATCCAATTTAAAAATGGAAAGAGGATTTGAATAAACACTTCTCCAAAGAGTACATACAGCAGGACAATAGACTATGAAAAGATGCTTATCTTATCATCACTAATTGTCAGAGAAATGCAAATTAAATCTACAATGAAATATCACCTCATATCTGTCAGAATGGCTATATCAGCAATCAGTCTACAAATAATAAGTGTTGGTGAGAAAAGGAAATCCTTGTGTACTGTTGGTGGGAATGCAGATTGGTGCATCCACTGTGGAAAAATAGTATGGCATTTTC
Organism: Myotis lucifugus; assembly: GCF_000147115.1. Taxonomy (NCBI): domain Eukaryota; kingdom Metazoa; phylum Chordata; class Mammalia; order Chiroptera; family Vespertilionidae; genus Myotis; species Myotis lucifugus. Next base: position 3,537,431 of record NW_005871169.1, on the reverse strand, counting down.
TCAAAAGATTAAAAATGGAACTAAAAATAGAGATTCCAATTCTGGGGATTTATCTGAAGAAACCCAAAATACGAATTTGGAAGAATATATGCACCCCTATGTTAGTTGCAGCATTATTTACAATAGTCAAGAAATGGAATCAACCCAAGTGTCCACAATGGAATTTGTACAATAGAATACTGCTGGGCCATAAAAATGAATGAAGTTGAATGAATATTAGAAGTTGTATCATTTGCAACAGCATGGAAGAACCTAACGATATTATCCTCAATGAAATAAATCAGTCAGAGAAAGACAAATACCATATTATTTCACATATATGTTGAATATAAAGAACAAAATAAATAAAATTGAAACAGACTCATAGATACAGAGAGAGAACTGGTGGTTGCCAGAGGGAAGGAGGTTTGGGCACTTGGTAAAAGAGGTGAAGGGTCTAAGAAGCACAAATGGGTAGTTACAAATAGTTATGGGGAAGTAAAGCATAAGAAATACAATCAATAATATTATGATAACTATGTAAGTGCTATTTGGGATACTGGAAATATTGAAGAGAACACTGTAAATTACATGATTGTCTAACCACTAAACTGTACACCTGAAGCCAAGACATAATAAAAAAATAATCTGAGCTTTTATCAAGAACCTAGAAAATATAACAAAATGAACCCAAAGCAAGTAGGAGGAGGGAAATTAAGATAAGAGCAGATAATATGAAGATATCAAAACCATAGAGAAAATTATGAAGCAAAATGCTGGTTCCTTGAAAATATCAATAAAATTGAGGAGCTTCTAGAAAGACTGGCCAATATAAAAAGAGAAGACACAAATGACCAATGTTAGAGAGAAAACAGGGGATATCATTACAGACTCTATAAGCATCAAAAGGATGATGGAGATCAACAAAAGAACTTGTATCCATGCATATAAGCATACCCAATGGACACAGACACTTAGGGAGGTGAGGGCATGTGTGTGTATGTGGCGGGGGAGGAGGGGAGTGAAGAGGGCCAGGAAGAGGTCAATGGGGGCAAAAAGAAGACATATGTAATGCTATATGTAATACTTTAAACAATAAAGAATTTAAAAATGATTTTAAAAAAGGATAATGAAGGAATACTATAACACATATGGGTAAAATGAACCAATTCCTCAAAAAGTACAAACTACCACAACTTATCCAATAGAATTGGTGGAGGGGAGACATACAGAACAATCTTCTTCTATAATAATAAAAGGGTAATATGCTAATTAGACCGGATATCTTTCCAGAAGGAAGCCAGCCTGGGTCCCAGTGCCTGCGGGTGGCCCAAGGGAAGCAGCCCAGGTCCCAGGTGCTGGAGGGAAGCAGCTGTGGGAAGGAAGGCCTATTCTTGCACAAATTTCATGCATTGGGCCTCTAGTTAAATTAATATAGAACCCAGAATTAGATGCATAAAAACCTGACCAATTTATTTTTGATAAATGGGCAATCCAATGGAGGATGGATAGCCTTTTCAACAAGTGATGCTGGAGCAATTGAACCTCCATAGGCAAAACAATAAACCTTAACCTAAGTCTCACACCTTACACAAAATATAACTCAAATGGATCATGGACTTATTTTCCAACTGCAATTGTATCCCCAGGCATTAATACCAGAAAAATCTAGATGTATCTTCATACAAAATCATGTTAAAAATGCTCATATTAGCTTTATTCATAATAGCCCCAAACTCGACACAGCTCATATGGTCTTCTACAGTAAATGTTTAACAAACTGTGGTACATCCATACATGGAATAGTACTCAGCAATAAAAAGAAACAAAGTATCATTGATATACATGATATCTGTGTGAATTTCCTGAGAATTATTCTGAGTGAAAAAAGTCAACTCCAAAAGATTACATACTGTAAGATTATATTAATTATTGTTTTTAACCATTTTATTGAGCTATAATTGATATATAACATTATATTTGCTTTGGGTGCACCATATAATGATTCAATAACTATATATTGCAAAATGATCACCACAATAAGTATAGTTAACATTGATTACCATACATAGTTACAGAATTTTCTTGTGTGATGAGAACTTTTAAGATCTACTCTCTTTGAACTTTCAAGCATACATTACAGTATTATTAACTACAGTCAACATGCATTACATCCCCAAAACTTACATATTTTGTAACTGCAAGTTTGTACCTTTGACCACCTTCACCCATTTTGCCAACCTCCACTTCCAACTCTGGCAACTATTGATCTATTCTCTGTATTTATGAGTTTTCTTTTTCAAATTCAGCTTGGGCAGTTTAAACATTTTTTTTTTCTGTGTGTACTTATCCAATATTTTCTTTTATTCTATACACATATTTAAGATTGTTTTTCATAATCTGGATTTCACATTATAATATCTAAAATACTGCAAGTTTTATTCTTGCTGATTCTTGTTTCTGCCATTTCTCTTTTATGAAGGTGTCATTTTTATTTGTGTTTTGTTTTTCCAATTAATTAATTCATTAGTCAATTAATTAATTTCTATTAGCTGCTCAATTTCCTTGGATTTTTAAAAAAATATATTTTATTGATTTTTTACAGAGAGGAAGGGAGAGGCATACAGAGTTAGAAACAACGATGGGAGCGAAACGTCGATCAGCCACCTCCTGCACACCTCCCTCTGAGGATGTGCCTGCAACCAAGGTACATACCCTTGACCGGAATCGAACCCACGACCCTTCAATCTGCAGGCCGACACTCTATCCATTGAGCCAAACCGGTTAGGGCTCCTTGGATTTTTTTATAGAAACTTTTTTAAAGGCTGATATTAGAATTAAATAAAAATTTTTTAGCAACTGCTATGATATGGACAGTATAAAATCAAAACAGATGCTAGTTTCAACAGTGTCAATATTAAAAATATTTAACTGGCATGGCACGAATATCAACCAGTCTAAACAGGTACTGGCTCAATCAGAAACAGAAACAACACTAGTATATATATATAATAGACAAACATGATATATATATATATATATCCTATCTAATAATAGACAAACATGGTAATTAACCATACCTCTGACATGCTTCCCATTGGCTAATCAGGGCGATATGCAAATTAACTGCCAACCAAGATGGCGGCCGGCAGCCAGGCAGCTGAAGCGAACAGGAGGCTTGCTTGCTCCAGTGGTGGAGGAAGCCAAGGTTCCCCACCTGCCTTGCCGGCCTCTGAGCTGCTCTCTAAGAAACAATGTTGCAATTATAGAAGCTAAAAAAAAACCAGATACCTGCTTTCAGCTGTCAGAGCTGGAGCGAGCAGGACCGAAACAATGTTGCAATTATAGAACCCAAACAAACCCTAGATTCCTGCTTTCAGCAGCTGAGCCCTCAAGCTGGAGCCGGCCTCAGAGCTAAAGCCAGCTCTCGGCTCCAGTGACAGCCATAGAAGGTAAATACCAGAATAAAAGAAAAAAAGAAAAAAAGGAGAGGTTGGGAGCTTCAGTTGCCTGCCAGCCTGAAAACGGCCCTAAGCCCCTCACCCAGACTGGCCAGGCACCCCAGTGGGGACCCCCACCCTGAAGGGCATGTGATCAGCTGCAAACAGCCATCATCCCCTCATCCAGGCTGGCCAGGTACCCCAGTGGCGACCCCCACTATGAAGGGGGTGTGACCAGCTGCAAACAGCCATCATCCCCTCATCCAGGCTGGCCAGGCACCCAAGTGGGACCCCCACCCTGATCCGGGACACCCTTCAGGGCAAACCAGCCGGCCCCCACCCATGCACCAGAACTCTATCCTATATAGTAAAAGGGTAATATGCCTCCCAGCACCAGGATCAGGGGAGCCGCAAGGCCTCCCAAACTCGGGATCAGCGGAGCCGGGAGGCCTCCTGGCACTGGGATCAGCAGAGCAGCAAGGCCTCCCAGCACTGGGATCAGTGGAGCAGCGAGTCCTCCCAGCACCAGGATCAGCTGAGCAGCGAGGCCTCTTAGCACTGGGATCAGCGGAGCCGCGAGTCCTCCTGGCCCCTGGAGCAGCGTCACAGGGGGCAGCGCCCAAACCCCCTGATCGCCCTGCGGCTCTGTGTGTGACAGGGGGCAGGGCCACAACCTCCCTATCCGCCCTGCTCTGTTCGTGACAGGGGAAGGCGCCCCAACCCACTGATGGGCCCAGCTCTGTGCCTGAAAGGGGGGAGCTCCCCAACCCCCTGATCGGCCGGCCCTGCTCCATGTGTGAAAGGGTGCGGCACCCCAACCCCCCCATGGGCCCTGCTCTGTGTGTGACGGGGTAGAGCCACAACCTCCCCATCAGCCCTGCCCTGAGTGTGATAGGGGGGAGCTCCCCTACCCCCTGATCGGCGCTGCTCTGTGCGTGACAGGGTACGGAGCCCCAACCCCCATGATGGGCCCTGCTCTGTGCCTGACATGGGGCAGCGCTCCAACCCCCTGATCGGCCCTTCTCTGTGCATGACAGGGGGTGGCACCGCAACCTCCCCATCGACCCTGCCTTGAGTGTGACAGGGGGTGGCGCCCCACCCCCCCAATCGGCCCTACCCTGAGCGTGACTGGGGGTGGCATCACAACCTCCCGATCCGCCCTGCTCTGTGCATGACAGGGGGCGGAGCCCCAACTCCCCAATCGGCCCTGCTCTGAGCCCAACCAGGGGCTGCACCTAGGGATTGGGCCTGCCCTCTGCCACCTGGGAGTGGGCCTAAGACAGCAGGTCGTTATCTCCCGAGGGGTCCCAGATTATGAGAGGGCACAAGTGGGGCTGAGGGACATGCCCCCCCCCCCCCCGCCAGTGCACAAATTTTTGTGCACCGGGCCTCTAAAAATATATATATATATATATATATATATATATATATATA
>NW_005871169.1:3465375-3532255 GCF_000147115.1 Myotis lucifugus | reverse complement strand
GAGAGAAAAAAGGCGGATAATATATAGCTCTACTTAGACGGTTCAGCTCGCCTGGCAGGAGGAGGGGGGGTGGGGGGGGGAATAGAAGACATAACATACTGGTTTCCGATAATAATAGGGGGGGGGGGACAGTAGCGGTTAACTTTAATCAATCCTTAAACACCGCGATAAGAAGATACCATTATTAAGATATATAACGATCAAACAAAGACCTAGAATATTCTCTCCCCCTTACCCCTGCCCTCCTCTACCTTCCCTCTGAGGTTTGACAGTCTGATCGATGCTTCTCTGCTTCTGGATCTGTTTTTGTTCATCAGTTTAGGTTGTTCATTATATTCCACAAATGAGTGAGATCATGTGATATTTATTTCTCTGACTGGCGTATTTCACTTAGCATAATGCTCTCCAGTTCCATCCATGCTATTGCAAATGGGAAGAACTCCTTTTTTACCGCCGCATAGTATTCCATTGTGTAGATGTACCACCGTTTTTTAATCCACTCATCTGCTGATGGGCACTTAGGCTGTTTCCAAATCTTAGCTATGGTGAATTGTGCCGCTATGAACATAGGGGTGCATATATCCTTTCTGATTGGTGTTTCTAGTTTCTTGGGATCTATTCCTAGAAGTGGGATCACTGGGTCAAATGGGAGTTCCATACTGTTCTCCACAGTGGCTGCACCTGCAGTGCACCAGGGTTCCTTTTTCTCTGCATCCTCACCAGCACTTGTTTGTTGATTTGTTGATGATAGCCATTCTGACAGGTGTGAGATGGTACCGCATTGTCGTTTTGATTTGCATCTCTCAGATGATTAGTGACTTTGAGAATTTTTTCATATGTCTCTTGGCCTTCCTTCTGTCTTCTTTCAAAAAGTATCTATTTTGTTCCATTGCCCATTTTTTGATTGGATTGTTTATCTTCCTTTTGTTAAGTTGTATGAGTTCCCTATAAATTTTGGAGATTAGGCCCTGATCAGAGATAACATTGGCAAATTTGTTCTCCCATGCAGTGTGCTTTCTTGTTGTTTTGTTGATGGTTTCTTTTGCTGTCCAGAAGCTTTTTATTTTGATGTAGTCCCATTTGTTTATTTTCTCTTTAGTTTCCATTGCCCTAGGAGCGGTATCGGTGGAGAAATTGCTTTTGCATATGTCTGAGATTTTGCTGCCTGTGGATTCCTCTAGTATTTTATGGTTTCCTATCTTATTTTTAAGTCCTTTATCCATTTTGAGTTTATTTTTGTGTATGGTGTAAGTTGGTGGTCTAGTTTTATTTTTTTGCATGTATCTGCCCAATTTTCCCAACACCATTTAATGAAGAGACTGTCTTGACTCCATTGTATGTTCTTGCCTCCTTTGTCAAATATTAATTGAGCATAGTGGTTTGGGTCGATTTTGGGGTTCTGTATTCTATTCCATTGATCTATGTGTCTGTTCTTGTGCCAGTACCAGGCTGTTTTGAGGACAGTGGCTTTGTAATACAGCTTGAGATCTGGGATTGAGATCCCACCTACTTTGTTCTTTCTCAGGATTGCTGTAGCTATTTGGGGTCTTTTGTATATCTGGGATAAATGATACCTTTTCTTGAGATATTTTTAGGATCTAAAGTTATGTGAATTTAAGCTATAAATTCTCCTAATGGCCATCTTTTGGTTCTAAGTATTTGGTGATTACTCTTTCCACCTTTTGCTTAGCACCTAGTTTGAGGTAAGTTTATCCTCTGTGAGAATTCTTGTAGATGGATTGATTTCTTGTTTTCTCTTACAAAAGGAATCTCTGGAAGGTCCCAGCCTTCAAGGAAAAATATCTATTATATTTAGCGCTTTTGGTGGGCGTTGGATTTTGTTTCCTCCGCACTGTCCACTGGAGTCCTGGAAAACTGAAAAACCAATTGATCTTAGGCAGAGGAGCACAAGACAAAAGCCAGCTACTGAGAAGTGTTCCAACCACACCACAGATTTCTTGGCTCGATGATTTCATACTTTCCTGCCAGCTTATTAACAGATTTAAAACATTTTTAAAAACTATCCATAATCGTTAAATTTTTTGACGTGGGAGGGAGTTAATTGAGCTATGGATTTCTTTTTCCTATTTTTGCAAATTAAATTCCTGTTACAGTATTTTTTAACACAAAGTTAGTTGAACTATATATTAATTGAACCCAAGAACATAACATTGTTTTGACAGAACTGAATCAAATTAGTTAACTCGATGAGGCATACTAGTTTAAGCATTTTTTGGTGTTTAGTGCAATTATGATAAAATAATAAAAAAATTTACTTTCAAAGTTTTTGTTTTCTAGAAAGAAAAAGAAATACTTTGCCTCTAAATTAGATGTAATTGTTTTATGTTGACCAGTGTACAAATGTGATTGGAAAATACTTGCCATTTAGAGAAAGGATGTAACACTCATATCTTAGAGGCATATGATCATAGTTGGAATTGGTACATTGATTACACCATTTAAAAAACTTTCAAACATTGACTTTGATGTTTATTGGTCTCTTTATCATGACATATGTGTAATTTGTACATAATCGATGAAATTTTCAGTAAATCTCCCAAGATATATTGTGTTTTATTCATAAGAGATATGGAACCAATTCCCAGAGAGATCTATCAGAAGCACAAGGCTTTATTACATACAAACTAGGAGTGAACATTAGGCTACAAGTATCCAATAATGTATGGGCTCAAATATCTTCAAAATAGGAGTGTGAAAATATTGCTATATTTCTTGCAGTTAGTAAACAGTTTGATTCTATAAGTGCATTGTACTTGAAGCATTTGCTGCAAACAACATTGGGAAAACAGAACTAGCTCCAAGCACAAAGGAATGTGGATAAAAGATATTCTTTGCTTTCAGTTTTAGTGGGCAAATTACAACAAAGAGAATTGGAAGAATGTTGGCACTATTTTAAGGGAAAAAAGAAATCAAATTTACATTCATATTGAGAAGAGTTTAAATAGAGTAGCAAAATAACTGCTATGTTTTATGTTCTGATTTTTTATAAAAGCAAAAACTAACCAAATAATTGCAAAACATCTTTATTTGACACAACTCAAATGCTCAGTGTAAGAGCCATATATAGCTATAAAACATATATGACTTGTATTCTATATATATATAAATTTTATGCAAATCAAATGAAATATCTAGTTTTCTGATATACCAGTATATAATTCTTCAGTACACATGATTCTAAAATAAAGATCTTTTTTATAAAAGTCAATTTGGCTGACTTATATTGAGAAAAAAGAGATTTTGATTAATGCATTGTGGGTAATTATTGTATTTGCTTTATTTTATATCGATGGCACTTAATATGAGTAACAAAGATGTAGCACACAATATTTTCTTTTTGCAAGGCTGCTATGAAATCACACTCAAAGCTGACAGTGCATGTAAATGTTTTGAAAAATTTTTCTTAAAGCTCTTCTGTTTTTCAAGTTTTTCCTCTGACAGTTGGTTCTAGAACAGGATTACGTTAAATAGTCGAAAAGCATCTGTCCATATTCAGATGTACGTGCATTTTTTAATTTATTTTATTATTTTTATTTTGGTTAATCCACACCTGAGGACAACTTCTCCATTGATTTTTAGTGAGAGTGGAAAGGAGGGAGGGAAGCAGCAGGGTAGGAGGGAGGGAGAAAGAGAGAGAAAGAGAAACATCAATTGATGTGAGAGAGACACATCAATTGGTTGCCTTCCTCATGCACCTTCAGGCAAGGATCAAACCTGCAACCCATGTACGTGCCCTTGACCAGGAATTGAACCCATGACCCTTCGGTGCACTGGCCACACTCTTCCCACTGAAAACACTGGCCAGGGCAGTGCATTTTTTAAACACTTGTACTAAGCCCAAGTAAAAAGAAATGAGACAAATGAAGTGATTAGTCACACATAAGGCCAGAAAAAATCTGTTTATTAAGGATTGGCCAGATATTCGATTTCTTTATATTGGACTCTAATAAATATAAACGTGCAGTTACTTTCATTTCTGAAATGGCCATGTCCCTGTAATGTTTGAATCCCTGGTTCCTCAAACAGTTCTCAGTCTGTGAAAGCTGGGTCTCTCCAAAGAGCTACCAGCAGGCCTGGCCATAAATCACAGAGCATCCTGTTTGCCCCCAAGACTGATCTCTAGAAGCAAGATCAATGCGCTTTCGTTCCTGACACCTGAAAGCAAGTATCTATGAGAGAGCATGTCAAAAGGCAATATTTTAAAAGGTCAAGTCTTAATTCACATTGGTTCCCAGAAAGTCCTTATAGCTTTTATATGAAAACAATTTCCTAGCCCCTGATGATTGCATTATAACATTCTTGCTAGTTATATGTTCATTTTTAACCTTAAAAATTCTTAGCTTTGCTAAAACAACATCCCCCTTTTCAAGCCTTGGAAAAATCAAAAGAATAGATCAATTTCTTGAATATAGATTCTCATATAAATACTGATGTGAAAGTGTGTTCAGAAGGTAGCTTCTACCAAAATGGAGAGGGTCTTATTTCAAAGATGCATGCGGTGTGCTTAAAGCGTGTGCAGTAAGAGAAACTAGTCATATTTTTATTCTATTTCACTGTCTTTCTTGGTGCCTTCGATTACAATTATATTGCAATATCCTCTTGTAATTCATTTGTGTAAGATATAAGTAAAATTATACTTTAAATATAAAATCTGAAGAAAAAAATCTTTCCAGTTGTACCACTTTAAAATGTATTTCTTCTCCCGGAGCCCAAAACTTTCAAAAATATACTGTTTGGAGAAATAGCATTAACAACTTCTTATATAAAAACACTTTTATGAATGCAAACTTTGAATGATTTTTTCTGGTTAACATCATTTATTTAAATTAGTTTTATTTAATTACACATACAGCTGTTCTGTGCCCTGAACATAGCCCAAGGGACTATTTAAAGTGCTTAAGTCTAAATGTCACGTTTTATCACTATGTAATATGTAGCAAACCACAAAAAATGTTGTTGTTGTTCACTGAGTAATACTTCAAGAATACAATACTTTTCCTTGTTCTTTTTTCTCTGTTATCATAAAAGTCATGAAGCCATAAGCTAAGTGTAAGTTAAACTGTCTTTCCTTTCATCTGAACATCATTCATGACATAATTCAGGTTACAGCACTTCCCTTGTTCAGAGAGGTCTCTTCCATCTAATGGCTTTAATTACCATTCATAACTAGGGTTTTCAAAATCCTAACCACCAGCCCAGATTTATCCCTAGTGCTCTAGACCCTTACATACATCCAGTGTCAACTGAACATCTCCCCTTAAATAGTTCACATTTCCAAAGTGGAATTAATCATCTTTCCTTTAACCAGCTCTTCTTGCTCTAGTCTAACATCACCAAACAGGCTTCACTTATCATGTAGACAACTGGTTACCAAATGATGTTCTGGACAAGATGGTTTAGACCAGACATCACCTCTGTCCTTATACAGAACAGACTTCTAGTTTGCCGTATTAGAAGAAGCTTGGATTCTGGAATCAGTTGATCTGGGCTTGAATCCCAGCCCTACTGTTAGTGACGAAGTGATGTTGGGCAAATTGTTTCTGGAAACGTCAGGTTCCTCACCCATAATGAAAATACCATCAAACTTCCCAATGATAACTAGAGAATCCAAAGGGAAAATACAGATATGAAAGTGCGATACAAGACATAAAGCTCATGTAAATATTGATCATTTTTATTTAGTAAATTCCTAGAAGCATCAAAAGGAAGATAGGCTTAAAGACAAAATAAACCATCTTAATTTATAAGACAATCCTATATAATAAAAGCCCAGTGACTGAATGGTGGAATGACCAGAATGACTGGTTGACCAGTAGCTATGATGCTCACTGACTACCAGGAGACAGATGTTCAACACAGGAGCTGTCCCCTGGTGGTCAGTGTGCTCCCACTGACTGGGATGAGTGGCGCTCCCACAGCGGGCCGTCCCCGCAGGCCACACCCCTCACCAGTGCACGAATCCCATGTACCAGGCCTCTAGTAGTATATAAGCCACCACCAGTGAATAGCCACACAATGCAATTTGGTTCTCTGAAATTTCATGTGATTTGTTCAATTCTAGTGCCAACTGACAATGTGGAGGGCAAAACTCTTTGTGAATTAAGTAAAGGCACATGTCAGAAATATTTGATCCATGCACATATAATGTTTAGACAAAGAAGGTTGGTATTCCTGGTAATATATGGACTTCTTAGATTAGTAGACAGTAATGAACAATTGACTTGCATTAAAATAGCATTCAGAATAATTACTTCCCTAATTTACAATTAGGTCATGGCTTAAGAACTGACAAAACCAGAATCAAAATGTGACTGTCCTCAAAATTTAGCCTTTCTCCCAAAAAGGATATTCTAAATTAAATTTAAATGAGATTCTGTTATAAGCTCCCTTATTATTGTGCCACCAAATCAGCCCAGGAGGTCCAACTCCTCCTGCCCTAAGTTGACATGTGAGAGGTTTGGATGACACTGGCCTCACAGAATATGACTTCATGTCGTGACTGTCTTTAAAGTGGAGGATCTTGTGAGTCCCCTGATGACCTAATCTCAGCATGTTTCAATATCCTGAAAGCTGTTGAGAAACCTCTACAACCGAATGTCATTAGTCTGATCAGAGCATCACTCTAATAAGTATATCATGCAGCCACATATACAGTCACTGTGTCTTTTTTATTTGAAAAAGTAAGTAATGGCAGTGTCTGAGAGGAAAATTTTAATCTTCTTTTCCTCCCAATAAAACAATTCAAGGTCGCCTGTGCTATGCATTCAAATGCTTATCTCACATATGCACCCAAAATATCCACAATCCAATTTTCATTGTAGTGTCATTGAACTTGTTTGTACAGCTAGTTTAATCTCATGTTCAAACTTTATCCCTCCCCACCCCCCAAACATTGGCTGGCTGACAGTTTTATTTCCTTACTGCATTAGGTCAGCCTTTTGCAAGCAAGATGTAGCCAGTAGCTAAACATCTTGGGGATAATTGCTCTTCCAATAATTTGCAACACTAATGATACATTTCCAGTTTTTTATGGTGCAAGTGTTTTATGCTTTATTAGTTTGCACTTGGTCTTTTCTCTGATATTTTCCCTCTTGTCTGAGACTTTACAGGTCTACTGCTTGTAATATTCCTGTGAAGAATGTATTCTACTTTAAAAGAAGGAAGATGATTATGGTAATATTGAAAAGGCCAGATGTTGGCCTTTAGAAAAATAATATATTATAAAACTTGATTTTGTGTCTTTCCTAGAATAAGAGGTTAAATAATAAGTAGGATGAGTCTGGTTAAGGAATATGTGCCTCATGGGTATATACAAACCCAGATGACTGCAGTAGGCTAGTTATCTTTAAGAGACTAGGCCAGCGCAGGAGATCAAGTCCTCTTGGTACTAAGCTCTGAGGTTTTATCCTGTGCAGGATCCAATGCTCTAGAATAGCATGTCAATGCAGCAACACCAGATGAAGCTGTTATCACTCTGCTTACTGTCCCTATGGTTTTGCCATTTCCAGACTATCATATAAATGGAATCATATAATATATTGCCTTTGGAGTCTGGTTTATTTTACTTTAAAAATGTACTTGAGAGCTGTCCATGTTATTACATGAATCAGAAGTGGGTTTTTTTCTTTTTATCATTGAGTAGTGTTCCATTCTGTAAACGTACCATAGTTTATTCATTCACTTGTTTAAAGGGCATCTTGGCTGTTTCCAGGATTTTGCAATATGAATAATGCTGTTATAAAAATCTATATATAAACTTTTGTGTGAACATCAGTTTTCATTTCTCTTAGGTAAATACCTAGGAGTAGGATCACTGGTCATATGGTAAGTGGCTATATTATTTTGCATTGTCACAACAATGAATAGGCCTTTCTATTTCTCTGGATTCTCACTAGCAACCTTAGGTTATTATTATTCACCTCTGGCTTCATCCATAATGGGCCTTCATTGCTTTGTGGTGACTGCTCTTCTGGGATCGTCTACGGAAGTCTGTAGCTGACCCTCTGAAGTCTGTATTTTCACTTGGCTTAGTCACTGCATGGCACTCTCCTTCAATTCATTCCCAATTCAGGCATCACTGGTCCTGTAGACTCCTCTAATAGTCAGCTACACTTTCTTTCTGGCCTCTGGCTTAGGAATTCTGCACCTCACAGCCCCTACAGAGGTCATCTTATGCCTTGCCTTCGCTGCCTTCTGGGAAGGCCCAACATTTCACCCCTCATTTTCCCTGCCCTCAGGTTAAACAGGAACATCTGCATTCTTTCCATGCTACTAGGAGCCAAAGTAGATTCAGGCGGTCTCCTTTCTCTACTTACCCATGATATACGGTAAATGTGGTGTATCAGCATGGTGATTGAGGTTAGGTGACAACCCAGCTTTATACAGTTCCCTTTGGGGCCTTTTAATGGAATTTTGGAACTAGAGAGTAGGTTTCAGAATGAAATGGATGTGCCTCTTCATTTGCCACATTAACCAGTAGGCTATTGAATTTCCCTTTAAACATCCAACTTTTTTATTGATTACGTCAATTAATAAGTTGCAGTCCATTAATTTATTCATTTTCATGAGTGCCATTTTGGTTAACACACAGCAGGAAGCCACAGAAGAGTGAAAATTAAATTTTCTTTAGAATCTCTCCTAATAATTCACTTTTAAAAAGGGAAATCAGAATATGAACCTTTGCTTTCTGGGACTGGGTGTTTCCTAAATGAGAACAGTGACTCTGCCCTTGTTAAGATCTTCTTAAAAGCTTTCAATAAAATGTATTTTGAGATACATAATGCTGATTAGACACTCGCCCATGAAAGAAATAATAGAAAGGGATCAAGTGATAAATGAAATGAGTGTTGCTTTATCAAAGCAAATCATGATAAATGAAAGACCTCTGCCGCTGTTGCTTACACCGGCACTTCTGTAAACAATTTGTAATTGTGTTTTAGTGTTTTGCAGACCAGTCATTTATACTAACGGCAACACTAAAGTGATAAATTAGAAAGAAGCAGGTTGTGAAATCAGCAGATCAGCAGTGTTGCAGTTCAAATCAAATGAAGAGACATCCTGTTTCTTTTCCATGTTAATAATCAAACATGGAAGGATCATTTGGGTTAAAAGGAAATTTGCCAAATATGCAACCACTCATATAATTAAATTATTGATATTTCCTTTCCTTCCTTTTCAAAGTAAGTTTCTTTTTTATTTAAGTCCTCCTTCAAATGATCTACCTTTTATTTTAATCACATAAGACAAGAATTGCAATAAGTTAATGCCATGAAAAGATCATTTCTTGTACCTTACCTATTAGCTGTTTCAAAAATTTAGTATTAACTATTAAATTTTTGTAGTGGTTTGTGACTATCCTGCTGTGACTTGTGACTTTTGGAAGGAAAGCATACCCAGCAATTCTGTGCTGTCTGTTAGATTTTGATAAACCAACTATTAAGTATATTCTTAATTAAGTATATGTATATCTTGTAAGTAATGAAAAAAATTAAGAAAAGATATGTGTATCTTAATGTTAAAATGTATATTTATTGATAAAATATGGATGAATATTCACTAATAAAACAACCCACCATTGGTACTGATTACATTTTACATATTTTTACAAAATAATTGTATTAATTACCAAATATTAAAGATTTTTTTAGGCAGCAAAGTTGTATTTGTTAACTATTTGGCGTTCTGAAGTGATTTTTTTTCTAGTCAATATGTAACTTTCCTTTCCCTCAAGATTAGCAAACTTCCTTTCCTCTTTTGGAATTCTTTTGTGTGCTCTTATTTCCAGCTGGATTTGAATTGTATGTGCTATGAAGATTTTGTTGTCTTATTTTCCCCTTGCTATCTATATTCTGGGAGCATGATACATGGTGATACCAAAATGCCACTGGTTTCACTGTATACATGTGTTTAATCTCTTTTGAAAATGTTTTACATTTTTATTCAAAATTTTGTATTTATGTACTATTACCTCTGTGGTTTCAAAAATATCAGAAAGGAAGTATAATTGCATAAGAAAATCAAATAACATAAATACAACAGAGAAGGAAAGAAAAGGAATAAGAATAGGAAAATGTAAGAAAAGTAAAAAAAAAAAATTAAACAAAACCATGATTGAGACTTTGGTATAAAAGTATTCCATAAAGAGAGTGAGCAACTATAACCCAAAGGCTAAATTTAAATTCAGTCTAATCTTAATGATATCAAATATCAATAAAATGTTAAGTGCATGATACACTAGTATTACCTATAGACATATTTTATAGAGGATTTCTAGAATTTATTGATCTTGCCTCACTAAAACTTTATACCCATTGAGCAGCAACTCTCCTTTAACTCCTGTCAGCCATCATTCTACTCTGTTTCTGTGTGTTTGATTATTTTATTATCTCACATAAATGGAATTATACAATTTATCTTCTGTAGCTGGTTTATTTCATAATGTCCTCCAGGTTCATCCATGTTGTCACATATGGCAGGATTTTCTTCCCTTTTAAGGTTGAATTGCATGTCACTCTATGGACTCTTAAGGTGTCTCCATATCTTGGCTATTATGAATAAAGCGGCAATGCACATGAGAATGCAGATATTTCTTTGAGATCCTTATTTCCATTTTTTTGCATATGTACCCAGAGGTGGGCTTGCTGAAAGATATGGGAGATGTATTTTTCATTTTTGTGGAACCCCCAACTGTTTTCCATAGTTACTGCACCACTTTAAGGTAGGGTCCTATTTCTTTACAACCTTGCCAAACTTGTTAACTTATTTTTTATTAATATCCATTTGAAAAGGTATGAGGTGATATATCATTGTTTTAATTTTCACCTCTTTGATTATATATTTGCGATGTGGACCCATTTCTACTTGTATGTCTTCTTTTGAAAAATGTCTACATTCTTTGTCCAGTAAGATAATACTATGAAGCCTTGTATATCAACAAATTGAGTTATAAGAAGAAATGGATATGTTCCTAGAAACATACAACCTACTCAGACTGAATCATGAAAAAACAAAACATCTAAACAGTCCAAATTACTAGGAAGTAGAATGCATCAGTAATCAAAAAAATCTGCCCGTAAAAAATGTCCAAGATCTGATGGCTTCACTGGGGATTTCTCCCAAACACTTAAAGAAGAATCAACACCAATCCTTCTCAAAATCTTCCAGTAAGAAAAGAAGAGGGAACACTTCCACAATAATTTTATGAGACAGCATTTCCCTGATACCAAAGCCAGACAAGGACACCATAAAAAAACTATAGGCCAATATTTCTGATAAACATAGATGTAAGAATCCTAAACAAAATACTAACAAACTGAATTCAACAGCACATTACAAGGATCATATACCATGAACAAGTGGGATTTATTCCCAGGACACAAGGAAAATCAATTAATGTGACATACCACATTAACAGAATGAAAAATAAGATTCATATGATCATTTCAATAGATGCAGAAAAAGCATTTGATAAAATTAAACACACTTCATAATAAATACTCTCAACAAATTAGGTATAGAATGGATGTAGCTCTAACATAATAAAGGTCATATATAAAAAGACCACAGCTGACATCATGAAAAACCATGAAAAATAGAAAGCTTTTAACCTAAGATCTGCAATAAGACAAGGTTGCCCACTCTTAGCACTCCATTCAGTATACTACTAGAAGTTCTAGCAAGAGCAATTAGGAAAAAAACAAAAAAATAAAATAAAATAAAAAGCATACAAGCCAGAAAGGCAGAAGTAAAATCTCTGTTCACAGATGAATGATCTTATATGTAGAAAACTTATTAGAATTAATAAATAAATTCATTCAAGTTTCAGGGTACAAAATCAACATACAAAACCAGTTGTGCTACTATATACTAAGAAGAAACAATATGAAAAAGAAATTAAGAAAACAATCCCACTTACAATCCCACATAAAAATGGATAATATACTTAGGAGTTAACTATAAACTTGTACACTGAGAACTACAAAACAGTGATAAGAGAAGTTGAGGAAAATACAAACAAATGGAAAGATATTCCATGTTTATTGATTGGAAGAATTAATATTCCTAAAATGCCCTTAGTACCCAAGTGATATACACAATCCCTATAAAAGTCCCAATATCATTTTTCACAGATAAAAAAATCTTAACATTTATATGAAAAATAAAAACACCCCAAATAGCCAAAATTTGAGAAAGAACAAAGCTGGAAATACCACATTTTTTTTTGTTTTCAAAATATTACAAAGCAATGGGAATGAAAACATTATAGTACTAGCATAAAAAATAGACATATAGACCAATGATACAGAGTAGAAATCCCAGATATAAACTCAGCCATGTATAGTCAACTGATCTGTGACAAAGATGCCAAAAGTACACAATGGGGAAAGGAAATGGTGTTCAACAAATGGTGCTGGGAAAACTGGATATCCAAATGCAAAAGTATGAATCTGAACACTTATCTTAACCCCTATGCAAATACCAGCTACAATGGATAAAAGACTTAAATATAAGGTCTGAAACTATAAAAATCCTAGAAGAAAACGGGAAAATCTCATGACATTGGTCTTGGCAATGATTTCTTAGCTATGACAGCAAAAGCACAAGCAACAAAAGAAAAAATAGACAAGTGGGACTACATCAAAGTAACAATCTTCTGCACAATAAAGGGAACAATAAACAGAGTGAAAAGGCAACCCCTAAAATGGGAGAAAATATTTGCAAACCATATAACTGATAAGAGGTTAATATCCAAAATCTATATGGAAATCCTACAACTCAATAGCAACAAACACACACAAATGCACAAACAAACGAAAAACAAAACAAAAAAACAAACATTTGCTTTTAATCTATCTCTTTCTCTATTTCAAATGATTTGGGCAGGTTCTTTTGAATTGTCCTGTAAATTATGATAATTCTGTGAAACACTGTTTCCTTATTAGAAGGAATTTCAGAATGATAATGATAGCTTTCACCTGCCCAGAAGCTGAGAGCCGGTGTGCATTATCAGTGTGCTGTAATGAATAAAAGACAGTTCATCTGTTTGGTGTGTATAAAGTGCTAGGAATTTAAATTTATTTTTAGATATAGAAAAAACGTAAAAAATTGAAATAAAGAAAAAAGTAAAAGAAACCAATGATTTAGAAAGTAATTATTGTTTTGAATACCTTAGTCCCATTTATTTTCTTCCTTGTATAACTCAGTTTTTCTATTTGTCTTCCAGTTTTTAACTTAGAAGCCACTTTAATGAATTGGATATTCTACCAGGTCACCCAAACACTACTCCATCAAAGGCCTTGTTGTAGCACTTAGAACATCCTTTGTAATGGTCTGTTTCCCCAGGGGAATGTCACTGCTGTGGTCTGAATGTGTGACATCAAAATGGATATGTTGAAATCCTAATCCCCCAGGTGATAGTATTAGGAGGTGGAGCCCTTAGGAGCCCAAGGTTGGAGCCCTAATGAATAGGAGTAGTGCCCTTACATAAGAGAACCCAGAGAACTTTCTTGATGCTTCCACCATGTGAGGACACCATAAGAAGATGCTGCCTCTGAACCAGGAGGTGGGCCCTCACCAGCCATCACACCAACTCTGCTGGCACTGTGATCTTACACTTCCCAACCCCGAGACCTGTGCAAAATAAATTACTGTTGTTTATAAGCCTCCGTGTTTTGGTATTTTGTTATAGCAGCCTGAACGGCTAAGACAATTGCCTTGAAACATGGACAAAATTATAGTCACTCTCTCTCCCCAAGAATTGGCTCAGTGTTTGCTATAGAGTACTAGGTGCACCGGTTAATAATGGCGGATTTTGTAATCAAAGAAAACATGATAATTTCAAGAGATACATCAAAAGTGCTTTATTCAAAGTAATGTCCATCGCTAGCTACACATTTCCCCCATCTTTCAGGTAATTTGTGGATACCGTCCCAATAGAACTTTTCTTGTTTTGAGGCAAACCACTCAGAGACCCAATTTTCCACTTCTTCGTACGTTTTGAAGTGCTGCTCAGAAAGTGCGTGTGCCATCGATCAGAACAAGTGGTAATCTGAAGGAACATGACCTAGTGAATACAGTGGGTGGGTTAATAATTCCCAGGCAAGATCTTTAAACATGTCTTTAACTGGTTTTGAAGTGTGTGATGGTGCGTCATCATGAAGCAAAATTACTTTGCTGTGTCTTCTGGCACATTCTGGTCGTTTCAGGATCAAAGCGTGGTTCAAATTGATTATTTGTTGTCAGTAGCGATCAGTATTAATGGTTTCACCTGGTTTTAGAAGCTCATAATACACCTCACTTTCCTGATCCCACCAAACGCAGAGCATTGTCTTCTTTCCAAAGTGATTTGGCCTTGCAGTCGATATTGATGGTTGACCTGGATCAACCCATGATTTTGTGCATTTGGGATTCTCAAAATAAATCCACTTTTCATCGCCAGTCATAATTCAATGCAAAAAAGACTTTCTTTCGTGCCGTTGAAGCAACATTTTACTGATGACTTTTAGGTTTTCCATTTGTTTTTCATTCAGTTGATGTGGCACCCATTTTCCTTCCTTTAAAATCTTTCCCATTGCTTGTAAATGATCAGAAATTGTTTGCTTAGAAACATTTAATCTTTCTGCAAGTTGTTTTTGAGTTTGACACGCATCTTTATCCAATAATGCTTGTAATTATTGGTCTTCAAACTGTTTTGGTTGACCTGGACGTTCTTTGTCTTTCACATAGAAGTCATCAATTTTGCCCTAACATGTTTGGCTCAGTGGATAGAGCGTCGGCCTGCCGACTGAAGGGTCCCAGGTTCGATTCCAGTCAAAGGCATGTACTGTGGTTGTGGGCACATCCCCGGGGGGGGGGGTGTGCAGGAGGCAGCTGATTGATGTTTCTCTCTCATCGATGTTTCTAACTCTCTATCCCTCTCCCTTCCTCTCTGTAAAAAAATCAATAAAATATATTAAAAAAAAGAAGTCATCACTTTTAAAGTGTTTAAATCAGTGTTCACAAGTATCTTGAGCTGGAGCATGTTCACCATAAGCTTCCCGAAGTATTCAGCAGCACTTTTCTTCAAAATAAAGTAATGAATTATAACTTCCCACAAATGCTCTTTTTTTGGCACGAAATTTGACATTTTTAAGTGTAAAAATATCTATGATGTTAACACCTTCAGCAAATTTGACATATGAAGTTTTGAAGCTTGTTGTCAATACAACAAAATAACATACATATCAAATCACATATATATCAACATATGTGTAACTCCATCTATTGAAAAAAATATGTCTTATTAAGCGGTACACCTACTAAGTGCTTACATGGTAATGCTTTGTGATTAGCTGAAATGGCAGTTATATTGTTGAGACTGAAATAACATTATAGCCAAGAGTAAAGGTCTGATTTCCCTTATATGGGATTTTGCAGAGCTGAACAAGAAATTATTATTACAATTGTTATTGTTATGTTATTTTCATTTTTCGATTACAGTTGATATTCGATATTATACTATATTTGTTTCAGGTGCATAACATAGTGATTAGACATTTATATAATTTAAAAGTGGTCTCCCTAATAAGTCTAGTACTCCCTGACATCGTGATACATACTTGTTACTGTCATTTAACTAGTAGATGGTAGAAATTCCAACAAGCTCTTTCCTTTAACAATTAAACATTTATTCTCAAAATTTCTCTTCTATAAAAAGACAAGAATAGAACCCCACATATTTCCCCACTTATTTGCATTTGTGAACTGCTTTCAGTGACAGGAATTAGAAAATCTGAACCAAGGTGATGCTTTTTTAACCTGTCTTCTCACCTAAAGTTAATCTTTAACTTGTACAGAGTCCATATCATGGTGTGTATGTTGGGGGGAGATGCTTGGTGATGATACATCAGGGAAATACTTTTTTGTGCCTACTTCTGCAAACAATCAAACTAAAAAATAGTAGCTTGAACCAATGTTAATGTAAGTTGGTAACTCATTTGGTTTTCAGACTTTTTTTATTTGGTAAAGTAAGAAAAAATGGCTCTAAATTGGACTCCTACTTCCTAATAAAGAGCCTATGAATGATACCTGAACTTTTCCCCTGTGAACATCCCTCCTATATAAAACCTTCATAATTACTTGAATTGACAGCTGCCAATGTTCATGATAGGCAATGTGTAATTTTCATAAATTATTTTTTCTACTTTATTTTTAATAAATATTTACTGAATGCATCCTACGGTAAAACATAATTCCAGCCATTGAAGGGACTTACTGTTATGATTGTTACTGTAAATGTTATGCTTAATTGTTACTAAGATTTTTGAAACATGCTAACAGTATGATAAGAAGGTTCTGAGGCGCGGGGCGGTGCTGGGCCCACGGGGCGCGCAGGCCCGGGGTCTGCTGTGTGGTGCGCGGCCCAGGCAGCTCCCGCTGCGGACGCCTCAGGCAGTGTCCTTGTCGTCCAAGTCTGGTCCGTCCCGGGGCCGAAAAGTGATGCTGTCCGTGCTGGGCATGCTGGCGGCAGGGGGTGCAGGGCTGGCCGTGGGCCGTGAG
Organism: Myotis lucifugus; assembly: GCF_000147115.1. Classification (NCBI taxonomy): domain Eukaryota; kingdom Metazoa; phylum Chordata; class Mammalia; order Chiroptera; family Vespertilionidae; genus Myotis; species Myotis lucifugus. Next base: position 3,515,698 of record NW_005871169.1, on the reverse strand, counting down.
TGCCAGCGACCTGGAGCTGCACCCCTCCCGCCCCCCCGCCCCGCCCCCCCGAGCTACCCGTGGTCTCACCGCGGCCTCCTCTCCTCCCTGGACCACACCAGCATCCGGAGGGGCTTCCAGGTATACAAGCAGGTGTGCTCCTCCTGCCACAGCATGGACTACGTGGCTTACCTCCACCTGGTGGGCGTGTGCTACACTGAGGATGAAGCTAAAGCCCTGGCCGAAGAGGTGGAGATTCAGGACGGCCCCAATGATGATGGGGAGATGTTCATGCGACCCAGAAAGCTGTCTGACTACTTCCCCAAACTGTACCCCAACCCTGAGGCTGCCAGAGCAGCCAACAATGGAGCCATGCCCCCTGACCTCAGCTACATCGTGCGAGCTAGGCACGGTGGTGAAGACTACGTCTTCTCCCTGCTCACGGGCTACTGTGAGCCGCCCACCAGGGTGTCGCTACAAGAAGGCCTCTATTTCAACCCCTACTTCCCTGGCCAGTCCATTGGCATGGCTCCTCCCATCTACGACGAGGTCTTGGAGTTTGACGATGGCACCCCAGCTACCATGTCCCAGGTAGCCAAGGATGTGTGCACCTTCCTGCGCTGGGCATCCGAGCCAGAGCATGACCATCGGAAACGCATGGGGCTCAAGATGTTGATGATGATGGGTTTGCTGTTGCCCCTGGTCTACGCCATGAAGCGGCATAAGTGGTCAGTACTGAAGAGCCGGAAGCTGGCAAATCGTCCACCCAAGTGACCCTGCTGAAGGTCTGCTTGCCATCCTGTTTGAATGGGCCTTCAAGCCAAGAAGCTACCCTGGGTCTCTTTAGACCCCAGCTGGCCCTCTTGGCCAAGCCCCTCTTCTCTGGGACAAAAGGGGAGGGGGCAGGAGACCGGGCTGGAGCTCCAGATCCTTCAGCCTCTATCGCAGAAATAAATTAAGTTTCTCAATAGAAAAAAAAAAAAAGAAGGTTCTGAGTTAAGTATAAAGAAAGCAGGGCTCTAAGTTCTAAATTGGAAAGGCTCAAATTTTGAGTAATAAGTTGGTGAGAATATAGTGTCTCTCAAGTCTAGTAGTATAAAGGAAAGGCTAAATTTAGGACTCTTTTAAAGACCCCAGTCAGAAAAAGATAAATCTGGAAGGCAAGCCTTATTTGGAGCTTAGCAAGGTTCCAAAACTAGACACTGTTTCTTCTTTCTTTTTTATCTAATTAATAAAACTAATAGCATTTCTTTATTTCATGTTTAGGCTTATTTTTAATGGATTTTCTCAACAATGACTCTTAATAGTGAATATCAAATTAATTGAGACCATCCCTTTCTTTGCTTAGCTTTTGCTTTTTGGAAACTGAGCTGGTACCCTGACTACACAGAAATACGATGGGAGCTGGAATACAGGCCACCACATATGACAGTAGAACCTTTTCCAAGGGCAACAAACAGGCTTACTGAGCATTCAGTGCTTGGAAGAATGCTCATTATTTCAACTTGATTAAAAATATACAGGAACCCAGGGAAGGCAGGGGAGGGTGGGCAGGTGGGAAGAGATCAACCAATGAACGTGTATGCATATATGCATAAGCAATGGACACAGACAATAGGGGGTTGAAATTCTAGCTGGGGGGCGGAGGCAGGCTGTGAGATGTCAATGGGGGAAAAGGGCAACATATGTAATACTTTCAATGATAAAGAAAAAAAATAGAGAGAAACCAAGATGGCAGCATGGTAAACACTGGAAATTGCTGCCTCGCACAACCACTTCAAAAATACAACTAAAAGACAAAACGGATATCATCCAGAACCACAAAATGCTGGCTGAGTGGAAATTCTACAACTAGAAGGAAAGAGAAAAGCACACTGAGACTCAGAGGAGGTGCGGAAGTGAAGTGCAGGGGTACAGAGGTGCACACAGCAAGGGCTGGCAACTGAGGACGCGGTTGTCTTTTTTAATCGGGAGGGAGTCTCAAGCTCCCAACTGCTCTGAACTCCAGTTCAGGGCGAGTCTCAGAGGACCAAGACTCATACTGGACTGTCTGGCATCGGTTGGAACTCAAGGGCGGCTTTCTCTCAGAGGTGCTTGCAGCGATTACTGGGACACTGAGACGCGGGACCTCTTAGGGTAGGACTGAGGAGCAGCCATAGCTATTTGCCCCACCCTGTTGATTCCCTGAGACCCCACCCCAACCAAGCTGTGCGCAGAGGATTTTGCATATGAAAGGCCTGGCCCTTTGCAATCTGAAAATTACCTAACAAACTGCAGTTGGGTCAGAGAGAACCAGAACTTCCAAAAGAAGGCCCAAGGCCCCACAGAAGCTTGCATTGCTTCACAGCTGGGCCTCATCTGGGCACCTCCAAATCCCAAACAAAGAAGAGGAATCTGCAGATCTCTTCGTAGCTCCTGCTGGGTAGCCTCAGGCAGAGGCTAAATTAGCACCTCCTTAGAGATCCAAGAGCCAGTGTACCCAGTGGTCAGAGTGGGACCATCCAGATTACAATTCCTCAGATCCATAAGGGACACACTCAGGGGGCAGACTCAGTGAGCACCAAAGCCCCACTGAAGCAAGTCTTGCCCCAGAAAGGTGTCTCTAGCATAGAAGTTCTCCCACTGCAGACACAGCTGATTCTCACAGCCAATTGGCCTGGAGGTCAATTCCTCCCTGTGATACCTACAACAATCAAGGCTTAACTACAACAAGACTGTGCACAAAGCCCACAAAGGGGTGCACCAAGAGTGTCCACCTCAGGTAATTGGGGAGGTTGAGCCAATGGGCCCTATAGGACACCTAGCACAGAAAGCCACTCTATCAACACAGGGAAGCATAAAAAATGCAGAGACAAAGAAACAGGTCACAAATGACAGAAATGGAGGAAAGCAAACTACTGGATATAGAGTTCAAAACCAAACTTATAAGGTTTCTCAAAAATTTTCTAGAAACTGCCAATAAATTCAGTGAGACCCTCAAGAAATCTAGTAAGACCCTCGAGGATATGAACAAGGACCAACTAGAAATTAAGCATACACTGACTGAAATAAAGAATATTATACAGAGTTCCAACAGCAGACTAGAGGATCGCAAGAATCAAGTCAAAGATTTGAAATACGAAGAAGCAAAAAACACCCAACTGGAAAAGAAAAAAGAATCCAAAAATATGAAGATAGTGTAAGGAACCTCTGGGACAACTTCAAGTGTACCAACATTCCAATTATGGGGATGCCAGAAGAAGAGAGAGAGCAAGATATTGAAAACCTATTAGAAAAAATAATGACAGAAAACTTCCCCTACCTGGTGAAAGAAATAGACTTACAAGTCCAGGAAGCACAGAGAACCCCAAACAAAAGGAATCCAAAGAGGGCCACACCAAGACACATCATAATTAAAATGCCAAGGGCAAAAGACAAAGAGAGAATCTTAAAAGCAGCAAGAGAATAAAAGTCAGTTACCTACAAGGGAGTACCCATACGACTGTCAGCTGATTTCTCAACAGAAACTATGCAGGCCAGAAGGGAGTGGCAAGAAATATTCAAAGTGATGAATAGCAAGAACCTACAACCTAGATTACTTTACCCAGCAAAGCTATCATTCAGAATTGAAGGTCAGATAAAGAGCTTCACAGATAAGAAAAAGCTAAAGGAGTTCATCACCACCAAACCAGTATTATATGAAATGCTGAAAGGTATCCTTTAAGAAGAGGAAGAAGAAGAAAAAGGTAAAGATACAAATTATGAACAACAAATACACATCTATCAACAAGTGAATCTAAAAATCAAGTGAATAAATAATCTGATGAACAGAATAAACTGGTGAATATAATAAAATTAGGGGCATATAAATGGAGTGGACTTACTATTCTCAGGGGGGGAAAGGGGTGTGGGGGGTGCGGGAAGAGACTGGACAAAAATTGTACACCTATCTATGGTTGAGGACAGTGGTGGGGGCGTAGTAAGGGCAGAGGGTAGGGTGGGAACTGGGTGGGAGGGGGAGCTATGGGGAGGAAAAAAGAGGAACAACTGTAATAATCTGAACAATAAAGATTTAATTAAAAAAAGAATAAAAAATAAATATATACAGGAACCCAAAAATATAATTAAGCAAAGCCTAGGGAAAAGCATTTATAAATATGCTGGGTGAAAACAATGGATAACTTGTGACACCTGATCTAGTTGTTCTCTCTTTCTTTCCAAAGTACTGATTAAATAAAAGACAGACTTCATATTGAACTATTTAACTTTCTGCAGCATGCCACAGCTTCAACAACATTAAGCATTTGGGATATTCGGCATCTGAATAAAGCAGCCTTTTATTATATAAGTTTTTCTTGTTATGTAGCAAAATTACATTTCAGATTTTTCTTTATATCTTGAATCTTTGCAGCAAAATATCCCCAGATTAGTGTAATTAATCATATTTTGTAGATAAAGAAATGAGATAATAGTAAGAAGTATATATTTTTTAAGATTTTAAAAGTTTAGGAGATAAAAATAATTTTACTAGATTATCGTGCATACTAATCTTTTTAAAAATGTCTATCACTATTTACAAACAATTTGTGTAAAACAACAGTAAAAATCAAAAAGATGGTGTCTTTGTTAGCTTTTCATTATCAATAATGAGATTGCTAAAATAACTTATAATCACATATTGCTATTGCATCTACCACTTTTATTATAAAGTTATTTTTAAATTTTTTTTATTGATTAAATTATTACATATGTGTCCTTATCTCCACATTACCCCCCATCCCCCCACTCATGCCCTCACCCCCTGATGTCCGTGTCCATTGGTTAGGCCTATATGCTAGCATATAAGTCTTTGGTTGATCTCTCCCCTTTACCCCACCATCCCTACCTGAGGTTTGAAGGTCTGATTGATGCTTCTCTGTCTCTGGATCTGTTTTTGTTCATCAGTTTATGTTGTTCATTATATTCCATAAATGAGTGAGATCATGTGATATTTATCTTCCTCTGACTGGCTTATTTCACTTAGCATAATGCTCTCTAGTTCCATCCATGCTGTTGCAAGTGGTAAGAACTCCTTTTTTACAGCCGCATAGTATTCCATTGTGTAGATGTACCACAGTTTTTTAATCCACTCATCTATTAATGAGCACTTAGGCTATTTCCAAATCTTAGCTATGGTGAATTGTGCTGCTATGAACATGTGAAAAGTTATATATAGTTTGCTTGAAGACAGAGTTAAATAATTTGGTTGGGAAAATAATAGTTTCCTATTAATATATTTATTTCTATAAAGCAAACATCTTTCACTACACTTTACCTAAAGTCATATTCTACTCTCCAATTGATGAGAGAGAGGGAAGACTAAAATAGCTAAAATAAGGAATGAGGAAGGAGATAATACTACCAGATTTATCTATAATTTATGCTAATTAGACCAGACATCCTTCCGAATGACTTTCTGGATGAAGCCAGGGCTGTGAGGGAAGCCCGGGTCCCGGGTGCCAGAGGGAAGCCGGTGCCAGCAGCCGGGGGAAGAAAGGCCTACTCCTGCATGAATTTCGTGCACCAGGCCTCTAGTAGAAATTATAAAAAGAATCACAGTAGAATACTATGAACAAATGTAGGCACCAAATATTAGATACTTAGATGAAATGGAAAAATTCTTAGGAAAACATAAAATATTGAGACTGACTCAAGAAAAATAGTAATGTAAAAATTTCCTAGAAAGAAGTTTAGGTACAAATTCTGTCAAACATTTAAAGAATTAATATTAATTATGCATAAACTCTTCTAAAAACAGAAAAGTAGGAAACACTTCTCAACTCATCCTATAAAGCCAATATTACCAATACTAAAACTGAAGATGTTATAACCACAATGCAAAAGAGACCAATATCTCTTATGAATATAGATATAAATATCTTAAACAAAGTATTAGTAAATGGAATCTAGTAACATATAGCAAGTATTATGCACCATTAGAAATTGGGATTTTTTTCAGGAGTGCAAGATGGTCTTAACATTAGAAAATTTATTAAAGTGAAACCTCATTAAAGCAATGAAGGTGAAAACTACATGATGGTCACCATAAGACTCAAGAAAAGCATTTGACAGAATACAAGATCTTTTATTATAAAAACAGTGAACAAAATAAGAATATAGAGAAATTTCCTCAACCTGATAAAAGATATGCATAAAAAGCCCACAGCTAACATCATACTTAATGTTAAAAAAAAAAAAAACACCTAAATTCTTTTCTCCTAAGATCAAGAACAATATAAGGATGTCCACTCTTGCAATTTTCACTCAATATTCTACTACAGGTTCTATCTAGGGCAATTAGACAATATCTATATACAAAAAAGCCTAAGCGACCATTATGATGGAATAGCTGGAATGACCGGAATAACTGGTTGCTATGATGGGAAGAGGCTCAACGCAGGAGTTGCCCCCAGTTCGCAGTCCCTGATCACTGATGGGGCCTGTCGACCCAGCTCTTGGTCCCTCCCCCTGGCCGGCAGGCCCCCATTGCCCAATCGGGACCAGGCCTCCAGGCTGGGATGGGGAGCTGGGGGTGGGTGGCGGCGGATGTGGCCCCTTTTTTAGGGGGACCGAGGGCTGGCTCCCTCCTTGGGGCTGGTGGCCAACTGCCCAGGTCCCTCCCCCTGGCCCTCCCCCCCAGGCCAGCAGGTCTGATAGCCCAATCGGGGCCAGGCCCCGGGCTGGGATGGGTAACTGGGGGTGGGTGGCAGCAGATACAGGCTGTGAAAGGAGGAGGGGGAGAGGCAGGGAGGCAGGGAGATGTGGAACCTGATTGGCCCTGATCACCGGCCAGGCCTAGGGACCCTACCTGTGCACTAATTCCATGCACTGGGCCTCTAGTTTAAATATAATGGTGAATTTGTTGAGTAATAAATCAAACATAGTTGAACCCATATTGATAGGTTGAGCAAACAAAAATTAGTAAACATACTAGTATAGATCATTTGACAGATTTGGGCTAATGTGTGTTTATAGAGGCTCTGCACACCAACTTTCTAAAACATATATTCTTTTCCAGCATACCTGGGAAATCTATTAATAATGCACATATACTATGCCAAAAGCAAGTGGTAATTAAGCTGTATCAGGCACATAGTAAATACAGAACTATTACCGGGCTCTGTGGCCAGTAAATAGTGTGTCATACTTGAACCCAGATAATCTAGCTCTAGAAATATTGCCCTTAATCACCAGGTCATATTAAATATAAGAAGCTGTCTTAATTTGACAAATAGTGTCTTCCATTAACCTATACAAATATTTGATTGTTAAATATTTATATAATCTCCCTAAAGTCATGTATGTGACTTGATATCTACTTTGACACTTTCTATTCAAATAACAGTATATGCCAATTAGGTCAAGATTGATAGTTGTGTTAATCAAAACTTCTATGTTCTTTCTAATTATTTTTCTGCTTGTTCTGTCAGCTCTTGAGAGAAATGATTTAAAGTTCCTAACTATAGTTGATTGTGGATCAGTTCATTTCTTCTTTCATTTATACTAACTTTTTAAAATTATGTTTAACTAAGTTTTTATAGGACTGTCCTCCTTTGTCTTTGGTCCATCCATGCTCCTAGACATTGTTGTTCCAAGAAAATTAAATACTCATTAAAGCTTTTAAGGGCATATCATTTACCTTTACACATAACTACATCTGCTACTTACATCACCTCCTGTGTCCTCCCTTAATTTGCTATAAATTGGGAAGGTATTATTTCTTTCTGTATGTTGAAGCTATGGCTATATCCTACTTTTACTGAAGGTAGTATTGGATTTCAAATTTTATTTTTTCAGGGTTTAGTAGAGTGTCAGTAAATGCAATATATTGAAAATATCAATACTCCATATCATTATTACCATATATATATATGCCTAAGTGACCAGCTGACAGGCAGACCTTTAGACCGGCCAACCAGTAGCTATGATGTGCACTGACCACCAGAGGGCAGATGCTCAACACAGGAGCAAAAACCACAGGCATGGAAACATGGAACAGACTGATGAATCTCAGAGGGAAGGGGAAGGGGGTAGGGTGGTAAGAGATTAACCAAAGATCTTATATGCATACTAGAGGCACCGGTGGGGTCCCTTGGTCTGGCCTACACCCTCTCACAATCTGGGAACCCTTAGGGGATGTTGGAGAACTGGTTTCAGCCCGATACCCACAGGCCAGCCCGAGGGACCCCACTGGTGCATGAATCTGTGCACTGGGCCTCTAGTAGTCTTAATAATATGGGCTTTAGAGTTACACAAATATGAATTTGAAAGCATAAGTATACTAAGAACAGACTAGAGCACCAGTGGCTATCGCTGAGGTCCTACCTCTCCAAGATGCAGAAACTTCCTTCTTTGAGCTATTTCTGCCATTGCCTTTGAGACAAATAAGTTCCAGGGAATCTGGGAAGCTGAGATCTGGTATTTAATTTAGCACTTTAATGAGGGGCAAGAATGGTTTATGCAGAACATCATTTAGACTTTATTACCATTTTACTCAATTTATAAATTATATGTATGCATTCATATTCTTATAAAAGAATAGCATTCATGGATTTATTTTGCTGGTATGCACTGTGTGATTCCTTATGGAGTTCAGGGAGCAGAGTGCTATGGTAGCATACCTGAAAGCATTCCATGAGTCCCTGTCCACATGCTCTGGGAAGAAACTAAAGTTTTCATGATTAGAGTTACAATATGTGCTTCTCAAACCAGCATTATACTATTTTGCTGAGTTGGGTCATCAGTGGAAGGTATGAAACATCCATCTTGGAACCAACTGTAGTCAGATCCTTTAATTAATGGCTGGGGAATCTCCTTTATCTTTTAAAAGGGTAAAGTCTAATTGTGGTTCAAATTAAACAGTCTAATGAAAGTGACCACAAAGCAATTGATCAAAACTAATGGGTGAGTACTTTTGTTTAGTTAAATAAACCTCTTGTTTGTTTAGCATAAATACCTTAAGGAGCTTAACTCAGGTTATCAATACCTCAGAACCTCTAGAGCAGCGGTTCTCAACCTGTGGGTCGCGACCCCTTTGGGGGTCGAAGGACCCTTTCACAGGGGTTGCCTAAGACCATCGGAAAACACATATATAATTACATATTGTTTTTGTGACTAATCACTATGATTTTTTTTCTGTCCATTTAAAATGTTTTATTTTTTAAACTGATTGTGAAGTGCCGCTGAAATAGGCAATGTTGGCAAAACAATGTCTGTTACAATAAAATACACTAGACATTTAAATAAATAACCTTAAAAACTATGTGAGGGGACATGAACCCAATCAAATCTGGAACAATGTTTTCTGCACAAGCGAGAACAGGCATACCTCTTGTTAAGACTGATGTAAACAGAACCATCGAAAGAAATCCTACAGGAGAAGCAGCCGAGCAGTGTGGGATCAGGGCCAAGAGTGGGGAGGGGTGGAGGTGAACCAAGAGGGGTGAGGGAGTGGCAAACCAAAAAATACTGACTGAGGTAGCAGTACTCTGCCCAGTGCTTTAATTATGTTCAATTTGTAACAATGAAAATACATCCTGCATATCAGATATTTACATTACGATTCATAACAGTAGCAAAATTACAATTATGAAGTAGCAACAAAAATAATTTTATGGTTGGGGGTCACCACAACATGAGGAACTGTATCAAAGGGTCGCAGCATTAGGAAGGTTGAGAACCACTGCTCTAGAGGAAGAATAGCCAATTATTTCGGAGACTATTTTTTAAAAGGAGAATTGAGAGTAAATAATTTAAAAATATATCTTCTCACATTTTTATTCAACTAACATTTATAACATTTCTAATCTGTGCTGTATGCCAGGAATAAAAAATGAATAATTTAGCCATTGACAATAGAAGGTAGAACAATGAAAATGAGAGCAGTTAATTTTGCCATCTTGAAGTGATTATTTTCAATGAATAATATTCTTCATGCTTTCCTTTCAAAACTTCCTTTCTAAATTTTAACTTATTAAAATTTTTATTTTTTGTAATATGGATGATATGTTGACTGTTAAAATGCTACAATAGATTATAATAAGCACTATTATTTAACTTATCTTATTATGTATGGCAAGGACTCATTGAGAGGCTAGGAGGTTCATAACTCTGGGATTTGAATTAGTAGGATAATTTCTGTAGCCTCTCTTTCTTTCACATACAAGTCCCTTTCTTCATCTCTTATTGTCAATACCTCAACACAGAAGTTATAAGTAGTTGTAAATTATACATAGTTAAAAGCAAAGCCATTCAAAATTCACTCAAGCTTGGGTTCCCAACTAAATAACAGGTTGAGTTATAAAAAACTTGCAATTTAATCTTATAATGTCAAGCCGTCTTCAAAATGGTAACTTCTAGGAAGAACTAGTCCATCTTTCTTAAAAGTTCTATGAAAAATTGGTGACTTTTCAGAATTATTTTAATGACAATGCATTTCTCTTCCCATTTTGTTTATCCAGTCTTTCAAACTAAACATATCTAGATTGACTATTGTAGAATACAAAAATTGCCACATTTAAGAGCTGCATTTTATTTTTAGATGAACTTAACAGCTCCATGTTTTTTATTTAAAAGGAATAAAGGATTATAGATTATATTTGGGAAAAATAGTAACCAAAAATAAAGAAAGAAAATACAAAATTTAAAAATGATAATAAATAAATAAATAAATAAATAAAATGACAGATTGCTTACCACAAAACAAATTTTTAGAGAAGAAATTTATACTAGTTATGGGTATTTCTTAATGAAGGAGATGGTTAATCTTTTTAAATATTATTCTATCAAATCTTTGTTTTAAAGTGTTTGCTTTTATAAAACTTCTCCTGACAAATTCTGTGTATACTTTGTAGTAGAAACAAATATCCATTGAAAATATGGTCATTTCAACTAAGACTTGATGTTTGCTTTTCATAGCTATGTTTATTCTTATGATAAGAACTTTTCTTGATCCTGGCTTTAACATGTTTTTCCATGTCAAAAATAAAAATGTGTAATATACTTCTACAAAAATAAATTATTGCAGCAAATAAATTATACCAAATATTTAGTGAGCCACCATATATGCCTAACATTGTTGTGGGCACTTGAGAACTGTGAGTGAACAAAACAAGAATCCCTGCCCACAGAGCGTATATTCTAGAAGGAAATACAAACCATACACAATATATGTGATTAATAAATAGCATACAGAATGTTAGAAGTTTTATATTCCATAGAAAAAAAAAGTTGAAGAGGTTTGAGCAAAGGCAGGAGTGTGAGAGGCTGGGCAAGAAGCGAGTGTGAATAGGGGAGATCAAGAAGGCCTTATTAAGAGGATAATATTTAGGCAAAAATCTGAGGTCAGTGAGAAGGTGAGCCATGCAGTAGTCTGGGAGAAGAGCTTTCTAAGCAGAAGGAGCAGTCACTGCAAAGACTGTTGGAAAGGTTCCTGAGGAACATGAAGGATACCAGTGTGCTTCGATCAGAGTGAACAGGGAGGATCATAAAAGCTGAGTGAAGAGAGACAAGGGAAGAGAGGCCAATCATACACAGTATGTATCATTGGTGCTCAAACTTCAGTGTAGACAACAGCCATCAGAAGGCTGGTTTAAGATACAGTTTCTTAAGAGCCACTCTCAGAGACTGTCATCCAGAAGGTCTGCAATGAGGCCTAGGACTCTGAATTTTAACCAGAACAACCACTCAACACTGGGGATTCTGATGCAGGTGCTACTTAGTACATACTTTGAGAAGCATTTATAAGTCACTTAAAAACATTGGCTTTTATTAGTAAAATGAGATTTATTACAGTCTTGAACAGACAAGTGCTGTGGCCTGATTTATATTTTATTTTACTTTATTTTTTAATATATTTTTATTGATTTTTTACAGAGAGGAAGGGAGAGATAGAGAGTTAGAAACATCGATCAGCTGCCTCCTGCACACCCCCTACTGGAGATGTGCCCACAACCAAGGTACATGCGCTTGACCAGAATCAAACCTGGGACCCTTCAGTCCACAGGCCGATGCTCTATTCACTGAGCCAAACCAGTTAGGGCTGATTTACATTTTAAAGCAATGAGTTTGGCTGCTGTGTTGAGATTAAATAATAGAGGAACAATGGCAATATCCAATAGTGGGGACTCCCTTTCAAAGCAATCCAGGACAGAGATGATGCCAGCTGGAAGGAGAGTGAAAGCAGAGGAGCTGGTGGCTGTGGATTCTGTGTAATTTAAAGGGAGAGCCAAAAATGTGGTAACAATTTGTATGTAGAGAGTGAGAGAAAAGCAAGAGTCAAGAATGGTCCCAGGTCTTTTGCTCTGAACAGGTGGAAGTTTGTAATCAACAGAGATGCGGAAGGCTGCAAGTGCAGCTTATTTGAAAAAAAATATCAGGAGTTCGATTTTGGAACTTGAATGTCTTTAAAACAAACAAGTATGGAGTCAGTTTAGCAGTTGGATGATTTTGGAGTTTGTGGGAGAGGAGCTTTTCTCATGATGGTATGAACACCACAAGTGTTCTAGATGTCAAGTAAGGAAGGCTTATCAAAGAAAAGGGGTTTCTTCTAACATGGTGGCAGTCTTGTTCTTAAACCAACAGCAGCTCTGTTTCCAGTATCCTGTGAATCAGAGGGAGCAGAACAAGCTGTATTTGCAAATTATTGTGGGTGTCTGTTCTAACTTGTCTGGGGAATACCTGAGAAACTGACACAAGGCTTTCTTCGAAGACAGAACTAACACAGGAAAATGGTGGGCACAGCTCATAAAAGCTAAAAGGTGACTTCAAACCCACAGACACCTGTGACAAAACGTTAGAAATAGTGACGTACCATAGAACATCTGAGGCCTAGGGGAGACTCTTTGGGAAATTGGGACATTCAAAAGCAGCTGTGTATATGGCGGGATTTAGGACACTACTCACAGCCCAGGCAAGACCCAAACCAAGACATGTCCTAATCAAACTTTCAAAAGCCAATGACAAAGAGAATTTTGAAACTAGCAAGAAGCAATGTATCATTTACAAGGGGTCCTCAATAAGATTATCAGCTGCTTTCTCAAAAGATACCTTGGAGACCAGAAGGCAATGGGATGACATATTTAAGGGTATAAAGACAGAAAAAACTGTCATCTGAGAATTCTTTATCCAGTAAAACTGTCCTTTAAAATGAGGGAGAAATTAGAATATTCTCAGACAAACAAAAGGTGAGGGAGCCCTGGCCAGATGGCTCAGTTGGAGCATTGTCCCATGCACCAAAAGGTTATGGGATCGATTCCCTATCAGGGCATGTATGGAAAGCAACCTATTCATGTTTTCCTCTCACACTGATGTTTCTCTCTCTTCCTTCCTCTCTCAAAAATTAATAATAATATATCCTCGGGAGAAAGAAAAACAGTGAGGGAGTTACTTCCCACCAGGCTTGCCATATAAGAAATACTAATGGAGGTTTTTCAGGTTGAAATGAATGGATCCTGCACAGCAACTCAGAGCCATATGACAAAACAAAGATTTCTGGATAGGTTAAAATATGTAAATATGAAAGCAGTTTTATTTAAATTTTGGTTTATAATTATACTTTTTAATCTCTACATGATTTAGAATAAAAATAATAAAAATAATTATAAATCTTGTTACTGTCTACACAGTAAAAAGAGATATATAATTTGTGAAACCAACAACATAAAAGGAAGATGAAGCTTTATAGAAGTAGAGTTTTATTTTTTGTATGCAATTGAACTTAAGTTGGTATAAATTTAAATTAGATCACTATAACTTTAGAATGTCATACGTAATCCCAATAGCAACAAAAAGAAAACTATCACAGAATATACACAGAAAGAAATGAAGGGAATTAAAATATGTCACTATAAAAAACAACTAAATACAAAAGCAGGCAGTAATGGAGAAAACAAGGAACAAAAAAGTTATGAGGCATATAAAAAAACCAGATGGCAAGCAGTAAAATGTCTGACATGTCTCTTATATATCTTTCTGATATATCTCCTCAGACAAAGGAAACAAAAGAAAAAATAAACAAATTGGACCACATCAAACTAAAAAGTTTTTTTGCACAACCAAGGAAACCATCAACTAAATAAAAAATCAACCTAGTGAATAGGAGAAGCTATTTGGCAATTATACATACAATAAGAGGTTAATATTTGAAACTTATAAAGAACTCATACAAATCAACACCAAAAAAATAAGCAATCCACATAAGAAATGGACAGATGACCTCCTGAATAGACACTTCTCTAAAGAGGACATAAAGATGTCCAATAGACATATGAAAAGATGCTTATGATCACTAATCATCAGAGAGATTCAACTTAAAAACCACAACAAGATATCACCCCATACCTGTCAGAATGACTATTATCAATAAATTAACAAACAACAAATGTTGGCAAGGATGTGGAGAAAAGGGGCCCCTTGTTCATTGCTTGTGGGAATGCAGACTGGTACAGCCACAGTGGAAAATAGTATGGAGCTCAGAAGTGGAATTTTGGGTTTCCTCAGATATGTACCCAGAAGTGGAATTTCTGGGTACATATCTGAGGAAACCCAAAATACTAATTTAAAGAATGTATGCACCCCTATGTTTATTGCAGCATTATTTACAATAGCCAAGAATTGAAAGAAACCCAAGTGTCCATCAAGTGGATAAAGAAGAAGCCCTACATTTACATAATGGAATATTACTTAGCTGTACAGAGAAATCTTACCATTTGTGACAGCATGGATGGACCTAGAAGGTGTTACACTAAGTGAAATAAGATAGTCAGAGAAAGGCAAATACCATATGATTTCACATATATGTGGAATCTAAACACAAAATTTAAAAAAATTGAAATAGACTCATAGATATATAGAAAACAGGCTAATAGTTGCCAGATGGGAGGGTGCTTGGGGTAGGGGGCTGGGTGAAAAGGGTAAGCAATTAAAAATTAAAAGTTGGTAGTTTCAAAAATAGTCACAAGGATGTAAAGTACAGCATAAGGATTATAGTCAATAATATTATAATAACTGTGTATGGTGATGGGTGGGAACTGGAAATATCAGGGGGAGTACTATGCAAAGTATATGATTGTCTACAACTATGCTATACACCTGAAACTAATACAAAAGAAATGTAAACTCTAATTGAAAAGTAAAAGTGATGAAAAAAACAGAAATATTATTAATTTACTAATCTTGCCAAAATAATGCTATTTAATAAAATGCTTTGATCTTAAAAAAACACACACACACAGATAGTAAAATGGGACAAGTCTTACCTTAAATGTAAATAAATTAAACTCACCAATCAAAAGACAGAAATTAACAGAACCTGTTTTTATAAAATGATCCAATGATCCAACTATAGGCTATCTATAAAATATTCACTTTAGATCTAAAGATGAAATTAGTTTGAATGAAGTGAAGGTCTGGCAAAAATTATTCCATGCAAATAGTAACCAAAAGAGAGCTGGGGTAGCCAGGCTAATATCAGACAAAAATGGACTTTAGATCTAAAACTTTCACAAGAGACAAAGAAGGACATTATATATTGACATAAAAAGTCAACTCATCAAGAATATATAACAATAATATGCACCAATAAAACAGAGACCTCAAAATAATTGAAGAAAAAATTTAAAGAATTAATGAAGAAATAGATAATTTTGTAATAACACTTGGAGACTTCAATGTCCCACTTCAATATGGATTAAAAGAAACAGAAGATTAATAAGGAGGTAGAGATTTGAACAATAGTATAAACTAGTTGGACCTACTGACATTCATAGAACATTCCACATAGCAACAGAAGAGTACACATTTTTCTCAAGTGCACATGAAATATTCTCCTGGACAGACCATATCGTAGGCCACAAAAAGGGTCTTAATGAAGTTAAAAATTTGATATCATACAAAATACCTTTCCAGATTAAAAAATAAAATAAAACTAGAAATAGTAATAGAAGGAAACAAGAATATTTACAAATATGTGGAAAATAAACAATCACTCTTAAGCAACCAATGAATCAAAGAATAAATCACCAGAGAAATTAGATGACATCTTGAGACAAATAAATTAAAACACAACATATAAACATTTGTGGAAGGCGGCAAAAGCAGTTATAAGTGAAATTCAAAACTGTAAATGCATGCATTCAAAAAGAGGAATGACCTCAAATCAACACCCCAACTTTATACCATAAGGAATCTTAAAAATAAAGTACATTAAACACAAATTGGCAGAAGGAAGAAAACCTAGATGAAATGGGAAAATTTCTAGAAATGCATGATGTACCAAAATTTACTAAAAAAATAAATAGAAAATCCAAATAGACCTATAACTAAAGAAGATTGAGACAGTAATAAAAACTTCCCAACAACAACAAAGACTTGGACCATATGACTTTACTGCTGAATTCAGCAAACATTTACAAAAGAATTAACGCCAACCCTTCTCACACTCTCCCAAAAAACTAAAGAGGAGGGAGCACTTCCTAACTTATTATATGAGGGCAGCATAGTCATGATATCAAAGGCAAAGACACTACAAGGAATATTCACTAATATCCACCATGAATACTGATACTAAAACCTCAACAAGATTCCAGTAGAGAATTCAGGAGCATATCAAAAGAATTATATGCCACAACCAAGTGGGATTTATTCTTGAAATGCAATGGTTGTTCAATATATGAAAATCAATCATTATAATACAACACATTAATAGCATAAAGTCATAAAACTAAATGGTCATCCCAATTTTTGAAGCAAATGCATTTTTAAAAAATTCAACACCTTTTCATGATCAAAAATCAACAACAAAACACTCCACATTCAATAAACCAGGAATAGAAAGGTAACTTCCTCAACATAATAAAGACCACATGTGAAAAGCTCGCAGCTGACTTTATGTTCAATGGTAAAAACTTAATTTTCCCCTAAAGATCAGGAACAAGACAAGGATCTCCAACTTGCCATATCTACTTAACATAGTAGAGGAAGTTCTTATCAGGGCAATATGGAAAAAAATAATAATTAAAAAGAAAAGAATAAAAGGAATCCAAATTAGAAAGGAAGAAGTACAATTTATCTTTGTTAATAGACATCATGGTCTTACATGTAGAAACCCTTAAAGATTTCATAAATAAACCTTTAAAACTAATAAACAAATTCAGCAAAGTTGTAGAGCAAAAAATCAACTAACGAAAATCAGTTGTGTCTCTATATACTGTAAAAGGAAATTAAGAAAACAATTCCATTTACCATACCATCAAAATAAATAACATACTACCAGAGGGGAAGAGGTTGGGTACAGGATGAAGAAAGTAAAGAGAATAAAATACATTGTGACAGGAGACTGTGCCAGGGGGTGACCACACAATAGAGTACACAGGTGACATGTTTAATAGAAAATAAACAAAATAAATAATATACTTAGGAATAAATTGATCCAAGAAGGCAAAAGACTAGTATATTTAAAACTGTAAAATATTGCTGAAAAAAATTAAGAAAGACACAAATAAAAGGAAAGTCATTCTGTTTTCATAAATTCAAAGACCTCATAATGCTAAGATGACACTACTACCCAAAGCTATCAACAGATTCAATAAAATACCTATCAAACTCCCAGTGGCAATTTTTGCAGAAATTGAAAATGTGTCTTAAATTCACATGAGATCCCAAGGGACCTCAAAACCAAAACATTCTTGAAAAAGAAGAACGAATTTGAAGGACTAATATGTCCTGATGCAGGAGAACCATGGGTGTATGTAAAAGAGTGTTTATAAAGACCAGAGAACTTAATGAAGAATGTGAAGAAGAGAAAGAATACCAAGTTTGATTAAGGAAAATAAGAAGTTGTAGCATCAATGAATTGTTTTTTAATGGTTGCAAAGGATTGTTGGAGTTGGAATAACATAGGAGGAAGGAGTTGTAGTGATATGAGGTGGTGGTCATAGAACGGAATTAGGATTTTGCAGATATTGGTTATGTGAAGGTAGAGGATAAGAGTAAGAGGTTGAGGTTGGTTGGTGTATAAGATTATTGCAGAAGAGGATTTCGTAGAATTGGACACCAGGGGCCTGGAAAAATCATCTCTTTTTTGTTCATCAGTTTATGTTGTTCATTATATTCCACAAATGAGTGAGATCATGTGATATTTATCTTTCTCCAACTGGCTTATTTCACTTAGCATAATGCTTTCCAGGTCCATCCATGCTGTTGCAAATGGTAAGAGTTCCTACTTTTTTACAGCAGCATAGTATTCCACTGTGTAGATGTACCACAGCTTTTTAATTCACTCATCTGATGATGGGCATTAGGCTGTTTCCAAATCTTAGAGACTATCCAACCTCATTAGGAAGGCAGGAGATGGTTGGGGTGGGGGCTAAGAGAGCAACCAAAGGACTTGTGTGCATGTATATAAGCATAACCCATGGACACAGACAGTAGCGGGGTGAGGGCATGTGCTGGGGGTGGGAAGGGCTGGAGAGAGGTCAATGGGGGAAAAAAGAGGCATATGTAATACTTTAAGCAATAAAGAATTTAAATTAAAAAAAAGAATCTCATTCTGTATTAAAACCTTAAAATGATATTGAAAAGAATTACCATAAGTAAAGGGGGCTCAGACTGTAGAGAAATAAAGAGGTTCATAGATAACATCAATACTGAGAAGTGGTAGATGATAAAATCTTCTGAAAAGGAATAAGATTCAAAGTTGAAGAGGCAAGAGGGAGGAAGAAGGTAAAAGGTCTGGAAGCTGCATTATAGAGCCTGGACACTTAACTCACCTCTGGGTCTAGGGTACTCAGGGCTGTGGGAGTAAAAGAGAATCACAACTTCAGAGCCAGACTCCCATCTCAGAACAAGGAGGAGAAAAGAACATGCAGGGAAGAGGTTTGGGAGGAAGGAAGAGAGCGATGGAAGGAGAAAGAGAGAGAATTTGATATCCAGTCTAAATTTTCTCTTTCATTTCATTCTATTTTTTTAAATCTTCATAGTTTTAATGCTATTTGTTCTTAATTTAATCTTATGGCTACGCTTTAGCTTTGGAAAGAATCATGTAGTAAAATATAACAAGTAAGCTGTTTAATTTAGCCAAAGCCACGGATCCATGGGATGCTACTCAGCTTTAAACTTAAAGAGTTAAATGGGAAGCCTAGATTGTTTCACAAACTTAAGTTTGAAAAATTAATTACATATTTCAAAAAGTATTAGTGAATTTGTCAAAGATTATATTTTAAAATATATTTCTGTTTTCCACTCAAATCTTAGCAAAAGAGCATTAATTAAATGCATATAAACCACTGCCAAATGACATTGAAGATGTTCTTCCCTAAGTACCTTCCAATTTACCATGTGCCAATGATGTTTCCATGCATTTATCCCCATCATGTGACACCATGGACTCTTATTACTCCACAAGTAGTTCTAGGGGACGAATAGCCACATTCAGTAACCAGACAGGCTGCAGAAACAACTGTTCATGTGGAAATAGTAACAAAATTAAAATTTGCAATAACTTTGTTAGTCAGGGAACTTTAAAATTTCATGATGGGAATCAGTACTTTCCAACACATCATGTTTCTTTGGTTTTAATTTCCAAGGGTCTACACTTTGGAAGGTCATAAATAATAGGAAGGAGTGGAACAGCATCGATTCACTTTGAGACAGAGGAAAATTAATATAGAAACTATGGGCCTGTCTTCACTAATGAGGAACTGTTACAAAGAACAATATCGATTTTTAAAAATGTATATACAATAAATGTCTTATTTATATATTATTGTATAAAGCTCAGAGAGGCGGTGGAAATCAGAAGGGAATGAATTTTTTTTGCACACAATTTTAGTCTCTAAATTATGAGACCCCAAAATAAAACCAATGAGTCAGCATCAAAAGAAATGAAGTGGGAGTGGGCGATAATCCTTTCCTCAGTAAAAGTGGTGAAGTTCTGCAGAAGCATTAACTTGACAAATTGAGCCTTTTCTGGAAATATAACTGTCACATTCATTTCAACTTTAAGAAATTCCTGAAAAAAATACTCATTTGTCTGTCTTGTTAGGTATCTGCTTTTGAAGTGAGGGTAGCAATTAGATGCACAATCTTTCAACTATTTTTTGTAAACTGATTCTTAATTTCCAACCTGGCAAAGTATACTTGTTGCTCTGTTGGATATCAAGGACACTTTGGCTAGTCTATCACCTCTATGCTCAATATTCTCATTTCCTTCTACTAAATATCTGCTTGCACTTTTTCTTCCTCTCCCTAATGTACTCACAGCTTTGGTCTTTGAAATCAGATAATTAATTCATTTTTCCACCAATTAAATAGTTTTGTTTCCTTTCCTATATGCCCTTTTATAATACATAATTGCTACATTATAACAAATAATTTTAATGATTTTATTCTCTTGTATATTTTTCATGTGTGTTTATACCAATACTGGATATTTTAATATTTAATTTTCAAAGGACTACTTTGCCCAATTAATGTAAAAGGGGTTCTTGAAACAGCTAGATTATGAATTCACATTTTTTTTAGTGCTCTTAGTGCAAAGAATACAACAAAGTTTGAGGTGGTGTGAGTTTTATTTTATTTATTTTTTAAAATCTACTTTTATTGATTTCAGAAAGGAGGGGAGAGAGAGAGACAGAAATATTAATGATGAGAGAGAATGATTGATTGGCTGCCTTCTTCACATCCCCTACTGGGAATGAGCCCACAACTTGGACATGTGCCCTGACCGGGAATTGAACCATGACCTCCTGGTTCATAGGTCAATGCTCAATCACTGAGCAACACTGGCCAGCCTGGTGTGAATTTTAAAATGACTTTTGATGTAAATGTAGCTGAAGACAGCTACTAGTTAAATAATTTACTTTAAGAATAGTTGTTCTACTATCTCAAAGAAAAATTAATTGCATGGGTGGGACAGTCACTGTAATTATATATCAGTTAGGATTGTAGCTACAACTAACAGAAACCCCAATAAACAGTCAAGTAAAGAACGAAGGAAATAGTTAATTTCCTCATATTACAAAAATGTCCAAAGGAGGAAACCAAGGCTGATGCAACCATTCAGCAATGTCATTGACCCACACTCCTTCCACTTCTTGATGTGAGAGTCTTCATACTCATGATTGTCAGGTGTGGGCCTCATTGTCACATTACAGGCAAAAACAAACAAACAAACAAAAACAAACAAATAAAATCATGAAAGACCAAAGGGACAAAAAAGCTTTCTCTTTGAGGGACAGGGGCTTCGGCTACATATCATGGTCCCAGAAATGCATCACTCATCATCCTTAGCTGAATTTGGGCTGGAAAAGTGAGTATTTTCACTTTCCAGACTCCTCCATCAATAAAGACAATAAAAAAGTGGCTTGCTCATAGTTTCTGACTAGTTAACTAATAGTTCCCTTCAGTATATGGCAGGTCCACCAAAAATTAATGTTCCCTTCCATCTGTAGGGCTATTACATGGAAATTGCTGTCCAGACACAGACTACATATTCTTGCTTACTCCCACACTGCTTTCTGTGTTCAGGAGTGCCCATGTGTCTTGTTTTCATCAATAGAATGTAAGAAATGATGAGTGTCACTTCCAGGCCAGTGTTTTGTGAATGATAGATTTATTTGTGTCTCCTCAAAATTGATATGTTGAAAACCAACCAATAATGTGACGGTATTTGGAGGTGGGGACACTGAGAGGTGAGTAGGTCATGGGAAAGGAAATTTAACAACCATATCATTTACAATAGGATCCAAAAGTATAAAATACTTATAAATAAACTATCCAAGTGCAGGCAAGTCTTGAACATTAAAGAATTTAAAAGTGGAGAGATATGCCATATTAATGAATCAGAAAACACAATATTGTTAAGATGCTAATTATTTATATAAATTGATCAGCTACTTGCAAAATTTATATAGAAATGAAAATGACTTCTAATAGTGAAAGCAATGTTGCAATATTGGAAAACTTACACTGACAGTTCTCTGAAGTGTGTGTTAATTCCGTAAAGGCAGAAAATAAATAAATAAAACATAACAGATTATCTAAAAACATCCATTCATATATAATCAATTTATTTTCAACAAACAATGCTATACCAATTCAAAAGAGAAAGAAATATCTTTTCAATGAATTATTTTAAAGCAACTGGATATCCATATGAAAACAAATGAATCTCTACCTTTATTTCACAATATACACAAAAATTAAGTTGAGGTAAGTCATAGACTAAATGTAAAAACTAAAAGTATCAGGCTTCTATAAAAAATACACAGGAGGTTATTTCCATAATCTTAGGTTAAACAAAAAATATTTTTGGTTAGATACAAAGAGCACAAATGAAAACCAAATAAATTGATAATTGATCAATTAGTTGATAATTGATCAATTTAATATCAACAGAATTAAAACTTGAGATCATCAAAAGACACCATTAAGCGTGAATAGTAGAGTTACAGATTGGGAGACAATATTCTCAATGCATCTATCTGGCAAAGGTGTTGTATCCAGGATATATATATATATATATATATATATATATATATATATATATGTATCCTACAACTCAATAATTAAACAGACTATTTTTTAATGAGAAAAAGATTTAATAAGATACTTTGCAAAGGAAGATAATTAAATAGCCATTAAGAAGAAGAAAAGCATTCAAGATTATTAGACATTAGGGAAGGATAAATTACTAGTATATATAATTCCTCACTTACTAGAATGACTAAACTGGAAATAATCCAAATGTAACTCAACATAATAACAAATAAGAAAATTTGGTTATTCTACAAGGAATAGTATTTAGTGGTAAGAATTAGTGACCAATTAATACATGAAACTATATATATATATATATATATATATATATGTATATATATATATATATATATATATATACATCTTTAAAACATTACACAGAGTAAAATCAAAGGAATTGAAACTATATGATTCCACTTATGTGAAGTTCTAGAATAGGCAAACCTAATCTATTGTGGTCAAAATAAGAAAGGTGGTTGCTTACAGGTGAGGAATTGAGGAAAGGAATACGAGAGAACTTTCTGAGATGATGGCAATATTATTTGTCTTGAAAGCAGGATGGATATACAAGTTTATATATTTGTAATTAAGTTTTGTTAATTTCATGATACATGATTCAACATTAATGATGATATGGATGAAAAACTACAATGAGAAACATCTTTACTCAATTACTTGAAAAAAATCTGAAAGCTTGACAACATATACTTCAGTTGAGGCACTGGATAACAGATACTCATGTATATTGATTGGTGCTGAGAATATAAATGCATGTTGATATAATGCCCTATGGTGAAAAATTTGGAAATACCTGGAAAGCAATCACACAAATTTACCCTTTGACACAGTATTCCTACTTCTTATATTCTATCCCAAAGATATGCTGCAAAACACAAAATGACCAAGTTTACTCATTATGCATTATTTTGAACAGTAAGAAATAGATACAGCCTAAAGCTACAAATAAACTATTGTAAATCATAATTGATTTACACAAGAACACTATGAAAACTCTTCTTAGCCTTTTCTCAAAAAGGGGGAGCTATTAATCTGAATAATAGCACAAAGGGGAGGGAAATAACCAAACTTTGGTGATAGCTGGGAAAAGAATGGTTGTTATACTAAGCAACCACTATATGTTCCTTCATAACAAAACTTATTTTTTTATTTTATTTTTTTTAAATATATTTTATTGATTTTTTACAGAGAGGAAGGGAGAGGAATAGAGAGTTAGAAACATCGATGAGAGAAACATCGATCAGCTGCCTCCTGCACACCCCCCACTGGGGATGTGCCCGCAACCAAGGTACATGCCCTTGACCAGAATCAAACATGGGACCCTTGAGTCCACAGGCCGACACTCTATCCACTGAGTCAAACCAGTCAGGCACCTCTTATTTTTTTAAATTAAAGAATGTTTCCAAACAATATTGAAAAAATATATGTTTAAAGTTTTCATTATTAAAAATAAGTGAACTAAAGGGGTAATTCAAGATCTAAGAAGAAAAAAAGATATTTACCATTATGAGAAAAAATAAATGTAATAACATAAAAGAGAAAACAGCGATTTTCATATGTAAATCTAGGAGCTACTCTAAAAATTAGTGAAACATCTATTATAAGTCTAAAAGAGAGCAAAGCCAACAGGCTGAGAGAACGAGTATAGAGAGAATTAAAATCATAAGAGAATAATATTTATGAGAGTGGTGGATATATTTGAAAGTCTTAATAAATTACTTGGTTTTCAAAATTGTAAGGTCATCAAAATTTTACTCAAGAAATTGAAAACTTGAATAAATTTAAAATTCTTCAAAGAATGTCCTCTAAAACACAGTTTTTTCAGTTAGTGTAGTCAATGATTTCTTTCAAATTAAACTTGTAGTTTTAAGGAACAGAGTGCAAAGAATAAGATGAAACTATTCATAACCCAACCTAGCACAGAAAAGAAACTATACTAATTTAATTTATGAATGTGGCTGTAAAAATCCCAAATAACACAAGAAGCTGAAATCCAGCCATAATGTTTATTAAAGAATAATCCAACATGATCAAATAGGGTTTATCCCAGAATTACAAGTATAACTTTTTTCTTCTTTCTATATTTTCTCCTGTGTTCCTCAAAATATCCCCATGGAATATATTGGTGATAGAAGCACTAGAATTTTAAAAAATCACTCAACAGGCAGTTCTCTATAGGCCATAAAATCTGGTAGAAAAGGATTGCATCTGTAATGGATTGGGATTGGAGATCTTTGAAGCAGCTCAGCCTAGAGGCAGACCCTAATCAAAGAAGCAAAGTGGGTATGGATAAGCAAAAGAATAGGTATAGTCATCATATGCTGAAGAATTTTTCAAAATGCAAATATCTCTAATTATCCTATACTAATAAAAGACAAACATGCAAATTAACCATACTTTCGCTATGCCTTAAGCCACGCCCACCAGCCAATCAGAGAGACTATATGCAAATTAACCCAACCAAGATGGCAGCCGGTAGCCACAGAGCTGGAGTGAGCAGGCTTGCTTGCTCCAGTGATGGAGGAAGCCAAGCTTTCCCGCCTGACAAGGCCCAGACAAGCTCCACTGAAAGCAACAAAGTTTCAATTATAGAAGGTAAATAAACCCCAGATACCTGCTTTCAGCCAGCTGTGGCCATGGAGCTGGAATGAGCAGGAGCTGGCTCTGAGCTCCACTGAAAGCAACAAAGTTTCAATTATAGAAGAAAAACAAACCCCAGATACCTGCTTTCAGCCAGCCGAGGCCACAAAGCTGGAGTGAGCAGGAGTGGGTTGCCCCTGGTGATGGAGTAAGCCAAGCTTTCCGCAAGCCTCTGCTAAAGTCAACAAAGTTTCAATTATAGACGGTAAATAAATCCCAGAATTAAAAAAAAAGAAAAAAAAAAAAGGAGAGGCTGGGAGCTTACGTCACCAGGGTGCTTGGCCAGCCTGAAAACGGCCCTCAGCCCCTCACCCAGACTGGCCAGGCACCCTAGTGGGCCCCCCCCACCCTAAAGGGGGTGTGGCCAGCCAAAAACAGCCATCAGCCCCTCACCCAGGCTAACCAAACCTCCATGGGGTGAGGGTCCCCACTGGGGTGGACATCCTCCCAGGGTTCCCACACTGCAAGAGGGCATAGGCCAGGCTGAGGGACCCCCCGAGTGCACAAATTTTTGTGCACCGGGCCTCTAGTACAGTAATAAAAGTAAAAACAACAAGAAACTCACTAAGGAGCTACTTGATATGCAACCCAAAATTTCTCAAAGACATTTAATCAGAGGCCTAACCTGAACTACTTATTCAGTTATGATCCTATAGCCTACTCCCAGACCTGGTTCAGTTCACAAATGCAGAGTCTCTTGAAAAGCGGGAGGCTCACCACACTTCATGACAGATTCTCTTTTTTTTTTTTTTATGACAGATTCTCTTAATCAGTACAAGGTACAGTATGAAAATTCCTGCTATCCTTTCTAAAGCAATGTGAAACCATTAACTTTCACACCAGTACCTGGGGAAAGAAAAAAAAGTAAGTGTTGGTGATGAGTGGGGTGAGATTAGTGGATACTTATACTAACTTAACCAACACTATTTTCTTTGGATTCATAAATGCATGACAGCCAATTCCATAACTGTCAGAATTTATTCCATTATCAGAATAGGAATAAATGAAATTTCAGGTGAGAAATGCATTGTGGAGAGTGACTACAGTTTTTGGACAGGTTTAAGCCTTGGACTAATGAAAGGGCACGGTCTTGTGACAAAGCCACTTGCATGTCCCAGCTTGGAGGGCAAAGATCTCCCAGCACAATTATAGCCAAAGCCTATGGTTGTAAGCTTGACCTTATGATCCGAACCTGTTGTCCCAGGTGGCTGAGTGATATGGGTTGCGGGAGATGCAGCAAGTGCTGCCAAAACAAAGCTTGATAGAGTTCTCAGGTGCATGTAATTAAGTAGATTTGAAACACGTGAGAACATTGTAAACATCTTGACCACGCCCTTGCTTTGCCTCCTGGGATCTGACTATAATATAAAGACTCAGCTTGCTGGCTGTGGCACTGTCTCTCCATCCGAGAACAGTGTCCCACTTGGTCCCAACTGTATTCCCTGATCTGTCTTTGGAAGGCAGCTATGCTCACCACTATACCACCAACGCCGACCCCTGATCTGTCTTTAATCCTTCACCGCTCCTCCTCAGGTTCACCCCTGGCTATGCTGGATGCGGTTCAATGGAGTTTTTGGCAAAGCCTATTTTTAGGAGGCCTAATGTACCCCAAGTTATATAATGAATATTATTCAAGTTCTTGCATAAATAGATGGAATGGATGCCTTGAACAACTGAAAGAATTCCCACACTGACTACCTGACTCATGGAATAAAGGATATTGTACAAAAAATAGTGGACCTATACTTCTAAATAAGATTAGTTTAGTATGTTTTATCAATACATAAAAACTGTTATATTTTAAAAACAATATTTATAAAGACACCATGGAAACCATGAGAATTTAGTTAACTAAAATTCCACAAAGGAAGAGCCCTTATTATCTGGGCTGATAATTGCTAACCATTTATTGCCCTTGGAGGCATTTACTGATGCTGAGGTTGGGTAAGAATACACTTGGCCTAGGTAAAGGCACCCAAATGTAGAAGAGAGAAACCAGTAGACTTTTGACAGATGTGATGGATTGGAAACTGGAAGATTTCCAAACAAATGACAAGTTTGCACCATGAGATGTTAGCTAGGTTCTTTGTGCAAGACAGTAAGGAGCAGCCAAGAAATTTATACATGGCAAAGTAAAATCCCCTTAAGTGAACAGGATACAAGTCTTGCTGGGGGTGGAAAGCCTGACGTAAATACAGTTTCACAAGACACTTGCCAGATTTTGAAGCTGTTTGGGGTAGGAGTTAAAGCACTAAGCTCAAATTTTCCAAAGAACAGAACTGCTTCTTATGTAAATTTTAGGGCTGAGAAAATGAGGTTAACCACTACTCAGTCAAAAGCCAAAGAGGACCAAATCTGAAGAACAGGAATGAACCAGAATTGGACTAAATTTTACTAAACACAGCAGAAGACAGGATGAGTAACTCTAAAGATGAGTTAATTTAAAATGTCCAAAACACAAAAAGTAGAAAAAATAGAAATAAAAAGACATATATATCTGGAGTATCAGAAGGAGAGTAAGAATGAGACAGAGCAATATTAGAAGAGATAATTTTTTAAAAAATTGAAAAACTGATGAAATATATAAACTCACAAATCAAAAGGCGGAGGAAACAGTGAAGGATCAATAAAAAGACAATCACACCATTGTCAAACTACTGAAACCAAATCCCAGTCTAACACAGCTAAAGAATAAAAGACATCATAGAGTTGTAATGGATATGTTAGGCTGCTTTTAAAGCAGAAACTATAGAAGCCAGAAGACATTAGAACAATATATTTTTAACTTTATTTTTATTGCTGACACTATCACAGATGCCCCCATTTTCACTTCTCAGTCCACTTTCACCCAGGCCTTTTTTATACACTCATCTACTGATGGGCACTTGGTACATTTCCAGATCTTGGTTATTGTAAATAATACTGCTATGAACATGGAGGTGCATATATTCTTTCTGATATGTGTTTCAGGATTCGTAGGATATATTACCAGAAGTGAGATTGCTTGGTCAAAAAACAGTTACATTCTTAATTTTTTGAAGAAACTCCATACTGTTTTTGACAATGGCTGCACCAGTGTTCATTTCCACCAACAGTGCACTAGGGCTGCATTTTCTGCACATTCTCACCAGCGCTTGCTGTTTGTTGATTCATTGATGGTGCCCATTCTAGCAGGTGTGAGGTAACATCTCATTGTGGTTTTCATTTGAATCAGTCTGATGATTAGTGATGTTGAGCACCTTTTCCTATGCCTATTGGCCATCTGTATGTCCTTTTTGGAGAAATATCTATTTAGGTCCTTTGCTCATTTTTAAATCAGATTTTGGTCTTCCTGGTGTTGAGTTGTGTGAAGACTTAATATATCTTGAAAATTAACCCCTTATCAGATGTACCATTTGTAAATATGTTCTACATTGTATAGTGGGTTCCCTTTTCATTTTATTGATGGCTTATTTTTGCTGTGCAAAGGCTTTTCAGTTTAATGTAGTTCCATTTGTTTATTTTTCCTTTGTTTCTCTTGTCCTAGAAGGTATATCTGCCAAAATATAGCTATGAGAGATCTTACAGATTTTACTGCCTATCGTTTCTTCTAGGATTTTTATGGTTTCACTATTTACATTTAAGTCTTTTATCCCTTTGAGTTTATTCTTATGTATGGTGTAAGTGGTAGTCTAGTTTCATTTTTTTGCATGTACCTTTAAAAAAGGCATTTGATGAAATTCATACCCATTATGATAAATATTCTCATAGAGAAAACATACCCCAACATAATAAAGGCTATATATAAGACACCACAGACAATATCACACTCAATGGGCAAACTCTAAAAGTGTTTCCCTAAGATCAGGAACAAGACAGGAATGTCTACTTTCACCGCTCTGATTCAACATAGTACTGGCAGTCCTAGCCACAGTGATCAGACAAAAAGAAGAAATAAATGCATCCAAATTGGAAAGGAGGAAATAAAACTGGCATTATTCACAGAAGATATTATATTGTATATAGAAAAACCTAAAGACTCCACCAAAAACTGCTATCTCAGAAATGAATTTGGCAAAGTAGCAAATACAAAATTAATATTCAGAAATCATTGGCATTTTTATACATCAATAATGAACTATCAAAAACAGAAACTAAGGAAACAATCCCATTTACTATTGCATCAAAAAAATAAAGTATCTAGGAATAAATTTAACCAAGGACGTAAAAGAACTATACTCAGAAAACTATAAGGCATTGAACCAAGAAACCGAGAAAAACACCAAATAATTGGAAGCATATATTCTGTTCAATGACTGGAAGGAAGAATTAACATCATTAAAATGTCCATACAATCCAAAATAATCTATAGGTTCAGCACATTTCCTATTAAAATACAAAAAGCATATTTCACAGATCTAGAACAAATATTCCAAAAATTAAGTGGAACCAAAAAATACTCTGAATAGCCTCAGCAATCTTGAAAGTGAATAACAAAGTTTCACAATACCTGTTATCAAACTATGCTACAACACCATTGTAATTAAAACAGCCTGGTACTGGCATGAGAACATGCATATAAATGGAACAGAACAGAGAGCTCAGAAATAAACCCACATCTTTATGGTCAGTTAATAGTTGACAAAGGAGGCAAGAGCATACAAAGGAGTAAAGGCATTCTCTCCCATAAATGGTGTTGTGAAAAGCATCAACAAACAAACACAAAACTTAAATGGTGCTGCAAAAATAGGACAATATCTTTAAATAGCAAAAGGTATATGCTGACCCAGAATTCTATACCCACTGAAATAAGCTTCCAAAAGTAAATGGAACAAAGATGTTCCAAAACAAATAGGAATGGATTAGGCTTTATTTCTAGCAGACCCTCATTATAGGATATACTTAAAGAAATTCTTGAAGTTAAGAGCAAATAGTCCCAGATGATAGCATAAACTGAAGAATCAGAGAGGTAAGTGCAACATTTGGTGCTCTTTTTAATGTAAAATATTTGCTGATTTAAAAGCAACAGCTGAGAGGCTAAAAAGCTTAGGAGAAAATTGTGCTTGGATTGTATATAAATGACCATAAGGAGTAATGACTTCACGCTTTCAATGGGGGCCTAAAAGGCAATACTTAATGTAAAGATAAACTTAAAATAGATCCTCCCCCTAAAAAAAACAAAAACAAAAAAAACACACACAAAAAAAAAACAAAACAAAAAAAAATAAAACCAGCTTTTGGAATAAAATGAATTCTTATTTGCTTTAAAGTGATCTGCATATATATGAAATGCCTACTAGAAACAAAACTACATCATCTCTGAAGAAATATATTATTTCCAAAGTCTCAAATCGTATCTTTAAAGTTTCATTAATAATCCCTGGATCAGAGAAAGACAACTAGGCAAAAAACAAAATGAAAATATCAAATTATGAACTAAATAGGTGGAATTAATAATAGATTACACATAGCCAAAACAATATGGTGGTTTATATTATAAATGAGAAGAAACTATCCAAACTGAAACAGAGACACAAAGCAATAGAAATAAAAGAACATATGGTAAAATTTTTTAAACATACATGAAATCACAGTCCTAGAAATGGGAAGTAAAGGAATAGGAAATAATCAATATCTGAAGAGATAATGGCCAAGAATATTACAAAACTGACAAAAGATATCCATAGCTTCAAGGACCACTATAAATCACAAATGGAATAAAACAAAAATAATACCTATACTTATCACATTAACATGTCAAAAGCAAAAGACATAGAGCCCAGGCCGGGTGCTCAGTTGGTTGGAACACTGCGCCATACACCAAAATGTGTCAGGTTTGATTCCCAGTCAGGGCACATACTTAGGTGGTGGGTTCTATTCCAGGTTGGAGCATGTACAGGAGGCAACCAATCAATGCTTCTCTCTCACATCTCTCTCACTCTCTCTGTTTCTCTCTCTCTAAAAAATAATCAATAAAAACATATCCTCAAGTGAGGATTTTAAAAAAGATATAGAGAGAACCTTAAAATTTTCCAGAAAAAAAATACATAATATCTTCAAAGGATAAAAAGTGAGACAGATAGCTGACTTCTCAAAAGTAGCAGCCAAAAATTGTATTAGTTTGCAAGGACTGTTATGACAAAGTATCACAGACTAGGTGGCTTATACAGAAATTTAATTTCTCATAGTTTTGAAGGAGAGAAATATGAGATCAATATATCAGCAAGGTTGATTCCTTTGTAGGCCTTTCTCCTTAGCTTCTAGATGGCTGTCTTCTCCAAACTTCATACAAGTTTAGTGGACACAGATACAGAAAACTTACACCATACAAAGTTTCAATGTACAATTCAGTGGTTATATCATTTACAAAATGATCACCTTGATAAATCTAGGACCCATTGACCCCATACATAGTTATTACAATCTTATTGACTACTAGAGGTCTGGTGCACGAAATCCTTGCATGGATAGGGTCCCTAGACCTGGCCAGCAATCAGGGCCGATCAGGGCCTTCTGGCTGCCATCCAGGGCCTTCCTTCATTCTTAGCTTTTTATTATATAGGATATTCTCTTAGTGAGAACATCAACAGAAAGATAGAAAACATAATATTAGAAATAGAAAACATAAAAAATACCAGTCAGAAATGAAAAATATATCAACTGAAAAGTAGAATCAGGGAATCAGCAGTGAAGTAGATAAATTAGAGGATCAAATAAGAGATTTGGAAAATAAGGAAGCAAATAACACCCAACCATAACAGCAAAAAGAAAAAGAATCCAAAACAAAACAACAAAAAAATGAGGATATACAGCCAACATTATATTCAATGAGCAAAAACTAAGACCATTTCCCCTAAGAACAGGAACAAGACAGGAATGCCCTCTTTCACCACTCTCATTCAACATAATTCTGGAAGTCCATAGTGATCAGATAAAAAGAAGAAATAAAAGGAATCCAAATTGAAAAAGAGGAAGTAAAACTCACATTATTAGCAAATGACATGATACTTCATAATGACATAGAGACCAAAAAAAATAAAAATAATACAAAAGATCAATGAAACCAAGATATCAAGGTGGTTCATTGAAAGGATAAACAAGATTGATGAACCGCTAGCCAGGCTCACCAAGAAACAAAGAGAGAGGACACAAATAAACAAAATTAGAAATGAAAGAGGTGAAATAACAATAGACCCCACAGAAATACAAAGGATTATTAAAAAAAAATACTATGAACAATGCTATTCCAACAAACTGGTCAACTTAGAAGAGATGGACATATTACTAGAAAAATACAAACTTCTAAAACTCAATCAGGAAGAATAAAAAAATATGAATAAGCCAATAACTATGGAGGAAATTGAAGAAGTAATAAAAAAACTTGCAGCAAACAAAAGCCCTGGGCCAGAAAGCTTCACAGGGGAGTTTTACCAAACATTCAAAGAACTAAAATCTATCCTCCTCAAACTATTATAATAAATTCAAGGGGAAGAGGAAGGCACACTTCCAAGCTTTTTCTATGAAGCCATCATTAACCTAGTCCCCAAAACAGACAAAGACACTACAAAGAAAGAGAATTACAAGCCAGTATCTCTGATGAACATAGATGTTAAATCCTCAACAAAATCCTAGCAAATAGAATCCAGCATTACATTAGAAGATCATACACCATGACCAAGTGCAATTTATTCCAGGGATGCAAGGATGGCACAATATCTGCAAATCAATAAACATGATACATCACATAAACAAATTGAGAGACAAAAATCACATAATCTTATCAATTGATGCAGAAAAGCATTTGACAAAATCCAACACCCTTTCTTGATAAAAACTCTCAGCAAAGTGGGAATAGAGGGATTATACCTCAACATAATAAAAGCCTTATATGACAAACCTACAGCCAACATCATTCTCAATGGACAAAAACTAAACTCATTTCCCTTAAGAACAGGAACAAGACAGGGATGCCCACTTTCACCACTCCTGTTCGATATAGTACTGGAAGTGCTAGCCATAGGGATAAGACAAGAAGAAGGAATAAAAGGTATCCAAATAGGAAAAGAAGAAGTTATTTGCAGATGACATGATATTGTACATAGAAAACCCTAAAGGCTCCATATTAAAAACTACTAGATTTAATAAATGAATTTGACAACATAGCAGGATACAAAATTAACACCCAAAAATATATGGCATTTTTATACATCAATAATGAACTTACAGAAAGAGAAACAAATAAACAAACAAAAAGCAATCCTACTTGCCATTGCAACAAAAAATTAAGATACCTAGAAATAAACTAAACTAAGGAGGTAAAAGACCTGTACTCAGAAAACTACAGCACACTGAGTTTAAGAAATAAGTGGAAGAATATATCATGTTCATGGACTGGTAGAATCAACATAATTAAAATGTCCATACTAACCAAAGTAATCTATAAATTCAATGCAATCCCTACAGCATATTTCACAGACCTAGAACAAACTCTCCAAAACTTTATATGGAATAAAATAGACCCCGAATAGCCACAGCAATCTTAAGAAAGAAGAACAAAGTTAGAGGAATTACAACACCAGATATCAAGCTATATTACAAAGCCACTGTTCTCAAAACAGCCTGGGGTACTGGCGCAAGAACAGACATATAGACCAAGGGATAAGAACAGAGAACACAGAAATCGACCCAAGCCATTATGCTCAATTAATATTTGACAAAGGAGGCAAGAGCATACAATGGAGTCAAGACAGTCTCTTCAATAAATGGTGTTGGAAAATTGGACAGATACATGCAAAAAAATGAAACTAGATCACCAACTTATACCATACACAAAAATAAACTCAAAATAGATAAAGGACTTAAACGTAAGATAGGAAACCATAAAAATCTTAGAAGAATCCACAGGCAGCAAAATATCAGACGTATGTCATAGCAATATCTTTATGAATATGTCTCCTAGGACAATGGAAACTAAGAAGAAAATAAACAAATGTGACTACATCAAAATAAAAAGCTTCTGCACAGCAAAAGAAAAAAAGAAACCATCAACAAAACAACAAGAAAGCCCACTGCATGAGAGAACATATTTGCCAATGTTATCACCAATAAGGGTTTAATCTCCATAATTTATAGGGAACACATACCACTTAACAAAAGAAAGATAAACAATCCAATAAAAAAATAGGCAAATGACCTAAATAGACACTTTTTGAAAGTGGACATACAGAAGGCCAAGAGACATTTTAAAACATGCTCAAAGTCACTAATCATCTGAGAGATGCAAATCAAAATGACAATGAGGCACCACCTCACACCTGTCAGAATGGCTATCATCAACAAATCAACCAACCACAATTGCCGATGAGGATGTAGAGAGAAAGGAACCCTTGTACACTGCTGGTGGGAATGCAGACTGATGCAGCCACTGTGGAAAACAGTATGGAGTTTCCTCAAAATATTAAAAATGGAACTCCTATTTGACCCAGTGATTCCACATCTAGAAAGAAATGCCAAGAAACCAGAAACACCAATCAGAAAGGATATATGCACCCCTATGTTCATAGCAGCACAATTCACCATAGCTAAGATTTGGAAACAGCCTAAGTGCCCATCATCAGATGAGTGGATTAAAAACTGTGGTACATCTATACAATGGAATACTATGCTGCTGTATAAAAGAAAGAACTCTTACCATTTTCAACAACATGGATGGACCTAGAGAGCATTATGGTAAGTGAAATAAGACAGTCAAAGAAAGATAAATATCACATGATCTCACTCATTTGTGGAATATAATGAACAACATAAACTGATGAACAAAAATATATCTAGAGACTTAGAAGCATAAACAGACCATCAAACTTCAGAGAGAAGACAGGGGAGGGTAAGTGGGAAGAGAGCAACAATGAACTTGTATACAGACATGCATAACCCCTGGACACAGACAATGGGGTGGTAAGGGCCTGGGGTGGGGCATGTGAGAAGGCTGGAAGAGGTTAATGGTGAAAAAAGGTGTACCTGTGTAATACTTTCAATAATAAAGACAAAAATAAACAAAATATCACACTTATCCACTGCATTGAGGATAAGTTGATTGAACCTAATGACCAAAATAAATAAATAAAAATACATAAATAAATAAATACATAAATAAATAAATACATAAATAAAGAAGGAAGGAAGGAATTAAGACAGAAAAAAAAGATAGTATAAGGACACTTGGGGACAACTTCAACATTCATATCATGGGGGTGTTAGAAGGAGTAGATAAAGAGCAAAATTAAAAACCTATGTGAAAAAATAATGACCTAAATCATCCCTAAGTTGGTGAAGGAAATAGACACAGAAATACAGGAAGGTCAGAGTCCCAAACAAGATGAACCTAAAGAGGCCAGCACTAAAACACATTATAATTAAAATGCCAAACATTAAAGACAAATATAGAATCTTAAAAGAAAAACAGCTAGTTATCTATAAGGGAGCTCCCATAAGACTCTTAGATGATTTTTCAACAGAAATTTTGAAGGCC
This sequence comes from Myotis lucifugus, assembly GCF_000147115.1. NCBI lineage: Eukaryota > Metazoa > Chordata > Mammalia > Chiroptera > Vespertilionidae > Myotis > Myotis lucifugus. Next base: position 3,480,000 of record NW_005871169.1, on the reverse strand, counting down.
AAAAGGGATTGGCAAGAAATATTCAAATTTCCTTTCCTTATAAGGATACCAGTCATATTGGATTAGGGCATACTCCAATGCCTCATTTAACTTAATTATTTCTTTTTAAAAATCCTTGTAGGTGTTTTTTTTTTGGGGGGTGGTATTGTTTGTCTGGGTTGTTTTTAACTACAAATCTACAAAGCATTTTGATCACTGTGTTTCTAAATTTACTGTTTGTAAGTGTCCATTTAAATTTCTACTTGAAAATAAGAATGACTTGGAATTGTGTATATTTTATTGTGGTGGTGATTTAAGGAACATTATGTCTCTGTTTCATAGACTCTGATCCTCTTATGACCTACAAGCAAACAACTAACACTTTCTAGATTATTGGTAACCTACATTATGGTTCCTGGGATTTTTGAGCTGAATTTTTGTGCAAATGTCTTCATAGCTTAAACAAATAAGCAAATCAGTGCAGCTTGACTCAAAGGTAACAAATGGACCAGAGTTGCTTCTCTGTCTTTTAGGTTGCCCAGCCTTCTAAAAGGCAATACAATCTATAGTGGAATGGTCATCCATCATACCTGATTTATGTGACATCATATTTAATAATTTGGTTGGGTACTATCAAGAAAAATAATGTATTCAGGAAATACTAAGTTGATTCACATAGAACAAGCAAGCTCTGGTGTGTCAGCATTTGAGAGTACTTCTGCCATGACCATGTCATGTAACTACTAGTTTTCCCTTTTCTTAAATGATCTCATTATAACAATTACAATACCTTACATGTGTATATGACTCTGGTGCTTTACAGACATTATCTCTTTTGATATATGTCAGTGATGATGTTATTATTGCCCTCATTTCATGGAGATTAAAAGCTCAGACTCTGAAATGAAATTGATGAGGATTTGAAAATAAAAATAAATAAATACTCTCTCTCCAAATACAGTCAGATTCTCATATACTTTGAGGTTAGTTAGGATTTCAACATAATTTAGCCCATTATAAAAACATAAGACAAAAGTTTGAAACAATAATTGCATATCTAGAATTATAATATCTCCAAAAACTTTCCTTCAAAAGTGAAGGTAAAAATAAACATTTGCAGAGAAAAATTGAAAAATTTAATCATCAGCAGGATACCCATGATGAAAAAATTCTAAAGGAGATCCTCAGGCAAAATCAAAATAGTCTTAGATCAAAGTAAAGAGAAGCAAGAAGAACTTAAGAGTAAAAGAAAGGGTAAACAGTAGAAAATTAAATGAATATTGACTGTAAATGAATATTGACTGTAATTTTGACTTCCAGCATTCAAAGTTTATATAGAATTAAAATATGTGATGGCAATAGCTCACAAATAAAATAGTGAAAAAAAGTTAAAATGTTCTAAGGTCCTTATATTACACAAGAAGTGATAAAATATAATTTTTTTTAGTTTAATGAATCAAGGATTCATGCTGTAATATTTAGAGTTATCACTGAATCAATTGGGATAGCATAACTAATAGGTCACAGTTTAGATAAATGCATATATAATATATGAAATAGTTTTCTATATTCAAACAACAATTTAAAATAAAATTTTGAAAACTACCACTTATAATAGCATCAAGCATCATTAGATTCCTGGGAATAAATAGGGTGAATGATGTGCTAGAACTCTACACAGAAAACTAAATATATTATTGAGGGAAATTAAAGACCTTAATAAATGGAAAGATATAGTATGTTCAGAAATCAGATTATAAAGATAATCTTTCTCTGCAAACTGATCTATAGATTCCATATAATTCTATTCAACATCCAAATAGGTTTTGTGTTGTGAAAATTGATAAGAAAATCCTAAAATGGGTATAAAAATGCAAAGAGCCAAGAATACATGAGAAATCTTTGAATGTACAGAATAAAATTGAAAGACACACTATGTTGGATAAAAAGATTATAAAATTACAATAATAAATATAGTCTAAAATTGGTATAAAGATAGACTAGTAATCAGATAAACAAAATAGAGGGCCCATAAATACACCTAGACATATCTACACCTATATAGTCCCTGAATGATGACAAGGTTACACAATATTGCAGTGGGGAAAGAATGATCATTTCAATTAATCACAGTGGATTACTTCTATAGATGGGGCATAGTGACTATGCGGGGCATGTGGAGGGCTCGGGACGCTGTTAGTGCCTCTCAATTATTTGCATATCTGAGTATGTTTGCCTTATGATAATTCACTGAGCAAAGCACTTATGATTTGTGTACTTTTGTGTTATATTCCCAGGATACATTTATTTTCAAACTGTTTAAATGAATGAACTAGAGCTACATTTAGCAACATGAATAAATCTTAGTAATATAACTCTAAGTGACAAAAAGGAAGTATCAGAAGACTATATAGAGTATGACACTCTATTTAAACACTCAAAACAAGGAAAAATATATTATTTAAGGCCACATATATTTGAGTAAAAGCAACAAAATAAGCAAGGAAATGAAAAGTACACAAATTAGAAAAATTGTTGTCTTTGGGGATAAATAGATAATGGAATATGGGAGTAGGACATAGTTTAGAAGTAACTTATTGATGATATCCTAGAACCTGAAGTTTGTGATGAGCATATGGATGTTTATTTAAAAAATGGATAAATAAAAATATGTAAGAAATGGATACAATGCTAGAGATGATGGCATGTCATGAAATAAAGATTATGCTTAAATTTTATGCATTTGTAGACCAAATAAAAAATTAAAAAACTAAATATAGGTCAACTAATTCTGAAACTAGTAGCTTGGATAGCAAAACTAGGCAAGATCATCAGTGACTTGATTGCCCCAAATTGTCTATTTTAGGCCTTAAGATGAGGAGCAGCATACTCTCCTCACTGTTCTACACCCAGTTCTAAGGAGAGGCGTGGCTAGCCAGATTAGCACAGTGCTTATAAATTTAGTCTCTAGAATTCAACTACCGAGGCCCAAATTCTGGATCTACCACTTACCAGCTCTGGGCAGAGTACTTAAGTTCCCCAAGCTTCATTTTTCTAGTTTGCAAAATATAGATAACCATAGTATATATTGCATATAGTAAAACACATTTTAGAAAAGACTAGAACATTATGGCACAGAGACAATAGTCAACAAATATTAGCTCTTTTTATAGAAAGGCAAACCAAATTATGAAAGACATTTGTTTAGATCTAAGATCGCATCTGGCTCGGAGTGGCCCTGTCTATTGATTTCTTATGACTTATTGTCATTTTTATCTGTGAATCATCTGATAATTTCTAATTCTTTTTTGTTGCTGTTAAACATATAGGATTCAGTTTGCAAATCATCTCCTCTTAACCACGGACCTTATTAGGCTCTCTTAGCAGCAGCTCGCTGTTAAACACGAGTTGAGAGTGAAATGTGAAACTCGGTATGACAGACCTTGTGGTGATGCGGCAGGAAGACGGAGTTTATTATGCAGTTTGGAGCGAGGTGGCAGATTACTGCTGGTTGGACGGCTACCTACACTAATCCAAGCCTCAAAGTAATTTTGGTTTCAGATATTTATTTTGAATTTACTACATGGTTAATGATGGGGAATATTACATTTATTTTTTAAGCTGATAGTTATTCCTTCAAGCAAATGATCAATGTCAAACAAATCATGTAGCTCCCCAAAAGGATATTGCTTATATGAGGCTTTCCACTACCTGAGGCAGAAGGGAAAAGAATGGGATTAGGATCTAAAAGAGATTTGATGGCTGTCATTTCCACAATAGGAATGTTGACAAGGGGAATAAATAACGTCTGGAGAGCAACTTGTAAAACTGGGTTAAAAGAAGATCTGTATGGGCATGGCCGAGTCTGATGCTGCCTGCCAATCCGATTATATTTTATTAGTCAGCTGCACTGTATTCCGTGATTCAGTTTGTGGCTATCCAAAGGGGTCACGAGCCGCAGTAGCTCATATTTCCTGAACATATTTTGGCAGAAATTGTGGATTGTTTTAAGAGAATGCCAACTAGTGTGAGAAATAAAGACAAAGGGCTTCTTTGTAGTTATTTAACATCATCCAACTACCAACAAAGGAGAGACAGTCAGGCAGGCTCCTTTGTGAGACTGCAGTGCACACTCAGGTACATCAGAGACAAGGAATGTTCTCTCCACTAGAAAGCCATATTTCACATGCATAGGACTTACACATATACAAATCTAGTTTCTCTGGGGAAAGCCACATTGTATTGTTTTGAGATCTCCACCCTAGGTTGATTTCAAGAGCCTCCCTTGGCTCTTGTCGGCACTTTTTTCTATTTCTAAAAATGATGAATTCATATCTTTTATTTTGCAGCTTCCTTATTCCCATTCTGACCTTACTGTTTTCCAATTCTTTGACTTCTCTTTTTTGTACCTAAGCAATATGTCTCCTTCAGGTTTCACATATTTACCTACCCAATCTAGATCTCATCGCTGACCAATTTATTTACCTTCTTATTCATATTATCAATTCTTTTTCTCCCTTACTAGTGATCTTCTGGAACAACCAATCTTGGGTCAAGCTAACCATTTAGCTACTCTTTCTAATACTGAGGCTGCTCATGCTGCTGAGAAGATTGGTGATACCAGAAATGCACAACTTCCGTACCTAAAGCCTTTTGCAAATCCTGTGATCACTATGCAAGATTCTCCTCAAGTTCATATCATTTTTCCTGTAAACCCCCTCATATATATTCTAAAAAAATGATATTTTTCCTCCCAAAGAAATTAATAATGATCAGTATTCAATGTTTTCAATTTAGAACCTGCCTCCACTGACTTATCTATATGAGAAACAACTCAGCAATGTGATTCAGACCAGGATCATGGTGGGAGCCAAGCCTGTTTATACCACTGGTTATGTCTGTGACCTTCAGCAATTACATAACTTCTCTAATGTCTGGGTTTCCCACATACAAACGGATGAAAATACAGGTAATTTTGAGATTATTCTCAAGTAAGATAGTAAAAAAATCATATGCATACATATATAGAAAAGAGAGAACTGAGAATAGTGCTTCCAAGTTAGTGAATACTCAATAAATATTCACTATAAAATTAATTGCTATTGTTATATTTATACTTATTCCTGCCTCCTTCTCTCCTGTGTCAGAAAGATGTCTCTTGTTCTATCCAAGACTAATTTCTCTATTTTCTCATGCTTCATTGATACCACAGTCCATCAATTTTGCTTCTCTTATCCTATATTTTTCAGTCTCTCAGCACATAAACCAATTCATACACACACACACACACGTGGACACACACACACACACACACACACACACACACACCCAGCAATCCTATCTCTGACCTTCTCTTTTCTCTTTACAATTATGCTTCCATAACAATAGTTAAGACTCACTAGCTAATAGTTAACTAAAAATAGTTCTAGCAGATATACAAATAGTTATGCTATTAGTTATATATGTAACTATTATGTATGCAAATATATAACTACTAGCGGCCCACTGTGTGAAATCGCTCAAAACCCAGATTCAGCTGCCTTGCTGTGCACGCAGCCCTGCCCACCTTGAAGACAGTTGTGGACGGAGATAAGAATAGCTTCCTGCCCTAACCTTTCCTTCTCAAGAGCTCTTAAATTGACCTTCGTTGGAAGATGAGAATTGAACAGAGCAATACTTATTTGTTCCCCGCTGAATGTCAGGTGCCTTTTGGGGTTTGGTCGTGACGCAGTGACGGCGTCACAGCCACGGGCTTTTTATGATATAGATTAGATAACTATGACAATAATATATTGCAACTAATATAATGTGTTACTATTCCCTTGTTCAACTCCACTTCTATTGCTACACACAAAAAAAATGACATTTGATAAAATAATCAATGACGTCCAAATTGTTATGTTCATACACATTTAATGCCACTCTCGGGTTACCACTTATTAAATGTGTGCCTAGCATGGTGTGATGCAGTTTTGTGTGTATTTGTACATTTCATTCTCACAAGGATGCTAGGAGGTAGGCATCTTACTATTGTGTAGAGGAGGAGAGAGAAGCTCCTGGGTGTCACCTATCCAGTCACCCTTCATTCACTGAGTGAAAACTATTCAATAATCACTATACCTGCTTTCCATGGAGCTCACAGTTTGGAGAGAGAGAGACCATAAATTGTCTAACAAGTAACTTATACCAACTGAGGTAATAAAGAATTCCATGTTTGACAACAGCCATGTTGGAAAGGGCAGGAGGACCTCTCTGAAGAGATGAAATCAAGCAGATAGCTGAAGGCTGGAACATGTCTGCGTAAAGCGGCGGTCCAGGAAAAGAAGAAGCTAGACAAGAGCTTCAGGAGCTGGAGTTTGGTTCCAGTTTTCCCAAATGACGCCAGGCAGGGTTAGCCATGGGTCTTCCTCTCCTATGACACTGTGCACCCATTTTCATGTAGCTAGACCCTAAGCACCTGAGGACAGGTGCGCAGCCCTTAGCACTTGCCTAGCATACAATAAATGATAATAAAGCAATGTTTACTGAACCAACTGCTGGCATTTTATCCTAATGGGGATTGCCCACATAATTTGAGGGTGGGAGACCAGGAATTTGATCATTTCAAGCAGGGTCTTCACATCCTGTGTGGTCACTACCTGGTCCTCAGTGTTCTTTTACCTGGTTGCTCAAATGAATTATGTGCAGTCAACTGCTGGTATTTGGAGATTAACGAGGCTGAGAAACTGAAGTCTATGTGCTATCTCAGTACAGTTTCAATACTTCCCTATCACTGCCAACTATTGGGTTTTTATATCAAAGAGACAGCAATTAGCATCAAAGTTTGGCTGATAAATTTTTTAAGAAATGGTAGACTTTTCTTCTGAGACTTATGAATATGCATGTGAGAAGCTGTTCTTCTTTCAGTGTGGCCTCCTGGAGAGAATACTAAACCGGAAGGTCAAAGCCTTGAGTTTCTTTGTTGGCTTTGCCACTCACTCCCTCGGTGACCTTGGACAAGTTGCTTAGCCACTCTGCAGGCAACTGTTTCTTTGTTGATAAAGATGTGAGTAATGATAGCTAAAGCAGCCTTCCATAGAGGGACTTGTGAAGATTAATGAGACACTGTTTATAAGGCACTCTGAGCTCTCTGAAAGAAAGGTGCTGTGTAAATACAGAGTGCTGCTATTGCTATTCAACAACATCTTTACTGCAAGCTCTCTATACATTTTTTCAAACCTGGGAAGGGTGGTAAAGTCAGAATGTATGGATTATTTCACATGACATGTGCCAGTTTCAACCTCCGGTAAACTGTCCACTGAGTTGCCTCTGTCCTATTTCCTATATGTATAACCTTTCTTTGAAGAAAAAAAAAAGCAGATATAACTTTTTAAAATTCAAATGATTTTAGAGAAAATAATCTTTAGTGGTCATCTGGGACATTTGTGGGAACCATGTAAGAACGAAAGCATAAGACCCTAATTTTCATGGTCAAGGGACAAAATGTGGGTAATGTTTCCTGAGTAATGATGATTTCAATCTAGCCCTTCATCCACATCTTCTAGACCAATAATTGAGCATGAATTGGAAACAAATTACCAGCCAGCTTTCAATTTTATTTCTTCTCCCTGAGCTTGAAGGTCCTTTAGTGGAAGGGGCAACAAGAAAGGAGATGGGGGGGAGTGACAAGGATCACACTAACTCACTGATTGGACCCTGAATCATTAAGAGGTGACGCTACTGTGGCCGTACATACTAAAAAAGTGAGACTGACTGCTACTCCTTTCATTTGTATCCATTATACTTCAAATACCGTGTTTTTCAGAAATAGCTAGTCTTTTTAATGTGATACCTTAATATTCAGGATGTGTGGAATGTGAGAAAATTGATGTTCCTCTGAGAATCTCAATCTTGCATTAGTAGACTCTTTTGCATTTAATTTTGTCCCTTGTTTATATTAAAGGCAGAAGAGGTTTCTTTTGACGTGAGAAACTTTAAAATGTATGTAGGTAAATCCTTTAGAGAACTCTGCTTTTCATCTGCTTATTAGGGCCAGTGGGAACAGCTCTTTTCCTGGATTTTAAATTTTCAGATGATACCACATTGTTCTAAATACATTAGCCTTATGGATTATTTGTTTCTAGAAAGAACTGAAACAAGTAATCTTGTGAAGGCATGCAGTTGGAGTTATTGTATTAGCTTTTAAACACTACCAATTGTCCCCTAAGACATGTTACAATTTAGGAAATATGTTAAGCTGTTAAAAAGATTTCTAAGTTTTCTAAGAAAATGATAAAAAGAAATCTAGAAAACAACCCAATGTAATTTTTTTTCTGTTTTTAATAAACACAGTTGCATGACTTTTTTCTTTACTATGGGTGTTTTATCTTTTGGAGTTCCCTGAATGGTATATTGTAGAGCAATACATTTCAAAATTATTGAAATTATTCTTAAAATTTAGAAAATATGAGGCATGATCTTTTTGTCCGTTCTATTTTTATACCACAGTTTCTCCCTGAAGGAGTAAGAATGAGCTGCTGTACATTTCAAGGACAGTGACAATGCACCAGTCACACCTGCATTTCAAGTCTGTAACAGAGAAACAAAGTAACATTCCTTCTTCTTTGATAACAATGGGGAGTTACAACTGGGACTCGGAGTTTTGAGTTTATCATTCCATTTAATCTTTCAAACACCCTCTAGTCCACTCTTTCTACTAGGATCACATCTTCTAATGTTGAAAGAAGGAAAGAAAGAGAGAGAAAGGGAAAGGAGGAGGGGAGGAGGGAGGAAGGGAATGAGGAGGAGGAAAGGACAGAAGAATGAAGGAAGAAAATTGGGAAGAGAGAAAGGGAAGAAAAGAAAGGAAAGAAATATAGACCAGGCTATTTTATTCTTCCAGTTTTGCTATCAACATTAGAAAAGAGGAACCAATGCTGTTCACATCCTAATTCTCAGAACCTATAAATATGTGGCTTTGTGGTGAAAAGGACTTGTTACATGTGATTAGATTAAGGATCATGAAATGAGATTATCGTGGATTATGCTGATGGGCCCAATGTAAGCACAGGTTCATTATAAAAAGGTGGTATTATAAGAATCAGAGACAGAGAAGATATAAGGACAGAAATAGAGCTCAGAAAAATACTACGTTACTGGCTTTGAAGATGAAAGAAAGGCCAAGAAATGCATGTGGTTTCTATAATCTGGAAAAAGCCAGGAACACAGGTCTACTGACATCTTGATTTTATCCCAGTGAAAATTATGTTGGATTTATGATCTCCAGGAATACAAAATAATAAATGTTTGTTGTTTGAAGCCACTAAATTTGTGGCAATCTGTTACAGCAGCAATGGAAAACTAATACAGCGTTATATCGGTGATCTAGCCAGTGTCATTCCTGCTCAAAACGAGTGAGTGAGCAAGCAGTGTTCCAAGTGAACTATGAACAGGGGGCAGTGATCTCTACCTTGATCTTCATGCTGTAGAAGGAAGCAGGGTACCCATCCCCAGAACACACTGCCCAGTGGCAGGGATTGTGAAAGTTGGCCAGCTTGCCCTGGGGAAGGAGCCCATCACACTCAGGAACTAAATGGCACTCAGGAAACAACAGACCCCCTTCCCTAACTGCCCTATACGCCTCAGATTTACCTAAACTAAGTGACATTATACTGCTGCTCAGGTCTCACCTTGGGATTTTAAATATGATTGACATGACCGTAGCATTCTAGAAAATAACACAATAGGAAGCGAGAATATTTAATAGAAAGGCATAATGCAGTATGAGTGAACTGTGTGGGAGAATATATGTTACTGAGTGAGAGAAGCAGATACTAAGAAAAAGAACCTCTAACAAAAACAAAAAGTATACATATGAAAAAGGCACAAGTACAAATTTCTAAAATATTTACAGACTCAACAAAATCAATTTTTGGTTGACTCCCAAAGTATTTAGGTGTTGCTTATGTTAACACCTCATAATTTTAACAAATTTCCACTAAAAATAATATCCTAAATTGCTGTATCAAATTTTACATCAGTCCCCTGAAAACTCTGTGTGAATACTTCATAAATACCATTTATAATCAGAAGGAATTCAGGATGATACAGAAGAAAGAGCACAAGATTTAGAAGAGAGAAGATTCCACTTAAAACCAGCATTTTTTTTTAAATAAAAAATACACTGGAGCCTTGGCCCTGTGTCTTTGGACAAGCTGTAACTTTTCTGAGCCTCAGTCTTCTCATCTATAGAATGAGAATAGCAATCTATCTCCCATGAAGGAGAGGTTAAGAGGATAATAATAAATAACCTTTACAATCTACCTTTTAAAGTCTGACCCAGAAGCCACTTACTTTTCCTTTAGAAAAATCTTTAGAGGTCAACAGGGAGAATTTCACTAGATCACAGTCAGATAAGTCAGGGGGGCAGGTGCAGGCCTCAGAAATTAGACCTATTCACTGAGTCAAGATGGGAAACAGAGAGAAGTGACCTGGATGTGAAGGCCCAAGGGCTGTGCTATTTGAGATGCTAAGCGTTGTTGGCAAGAGGTCTTGTCCTCATGCCCAGTTTCCAGGCCTGTAACTGACGACATGGAATCTAAGCTGATATGAGTTTGGTGGTTTCCATAGGCAGGATGAGAACAATGTAGAATTGCTACCCCTTAGGGCAGAGTACCAATCAGGACACAAGACAAAAACCAGGCAGCTTCCCAGAAAAAAAATTGAGAAACAAGGACCAAGGTCAACCCTTATTTATACAAACAGGGGCATTTCTAAGGGATGTGAGGGTGGGATCAGAGTTCAGGAACTAAATGGAAACTCATTTATATCAGGGTCAGAATAGCAAGTAGGGGATCTTAAATCAGGGGAGAAACCTTCTGCCTCTGGCCAGGACTAGTCTAAACAACAGGGAAAAGGATCCTGTCTACAGGTAAGATCAAAGAAAATTTGTACTAAGCAGAATTAAACAAATAGGGAAGAGAGATTAAACTCAATTCCATTGAAACAAGAGGTGGGAGAGTTTGAAGCACTGGGATGGGCTAGGGCAGTGATGGCGAACCTTTTGAGCTCGGCGTGTCAGCATTTTGAAAAACCCTAACTTAACTCTGGTGCCGTGTCACATATACAAATTTTTTGATATTTGCAACCATAGTAAAACAAAGATTTATATTTTTGGTATTTATTTTATATATTTAAATGCCATTTAACAAAGAAAAATCAACCAAAAAATGAGTTCGCGTATCACCTCTGACACGCGTGTCATAGGTTCGCCATCACTGGGCTAGGGGGAAAGTACTATGAACATTAGGAGGGCGGTTGACCCATGTGATTAGGCAATCTGTGTTTGCTATTTGGAGCCTATGGAAATCAGGCTCCCGCCCTCCCACAGATAGGAAGATAGAGGTGCTACCTTTCTTGATGACCACATTTCAAAGGGATGGCTCCTAGGTCCTGGAGAAAGACATCCCTGGATTATAAAACTGGCAAGAGCCTGGGATAAATTTTAATACTCAAAGAGACAGAGAAAATTTATAATTGCAAATTTATAAAGTAAATGCTCTAAGAAAAAGGAGGTCAGGTGCTTACTGTCAGGAAAAAGTCTGTCCAAAACTAAGTCAAATGAGGGAAATGTTAAGACCTTTTTAGTCAGAAGAGAATAAATAGTTATAGGAACTTTTAAATACAGTTCCCCAAGGACCTGAATAATACCCAGTTCTAACATTCTAGCTTGTGGATTAAAAACCAAAGTGGCCTTTCCAGTGTGTGGTAGTCAGTGGCAGAACAAAGACTAAACACAGAAGTCATGGCTCCCCTTTGTCTTCTACAAAGAACTACCCTGCTACCTTTAGAAGGTTTCTTAAATTTTCTATTCTCAAGTCACATCATTCTAAGGGTAAAATGGGCCCACTTAACACATTTCCAGGCCTTAATTCTTCCAACTGGGAAACCTGTGGAACTCCTTTCCTTCCTTCAATTCCACTAGCTATTTCTGGGGGCCTTGGGGGTCCGTTATGGGTACTCACCAACAAATCCTTGGAGCTCCAAAGAGGCCACTCCCACTCTCCTTCCCTCCTGCTCTGACCCTCTGTGGTGATCGCTCCACTGAGCCCTTGTTCATGGTCTTGCTGGAGGTCCCTGTCAAGGAAAGTCTGAGCCAATGTCATCCTTTGCTCCAGTGTCTGGCACCACCTGGCTCTGCTGGCTCTGCTCTGGCTGTTGCTGGAGCCGTGCGCGATGGAGACCGTCACAGATAAAGAGGCAGACGCAGCTTTCACTGCACCTGGAGTCATGGTGGGAATGATGTGCTGGAGCCCAAGGTGTTCACAGGTCCAATGCCCAAGGGGACACAATGCCCCAGTTTCAATGTAATCCAAGATACTTTAGATTTCCAATGTCTCCAGCAAGTTTGTGGGAAAACAGCTTATTCAGTTTATTCTAATAATTCTCCCCTTTCTAGGTCTCAAGGACATGGAGGTGGGTGAACTCACTTGAGAAATATGAGTGACAATGTGCTGTTCTTTAATGGTTGAGATACTTTATTGAGCCACAGTGAATATGTGAGTTTCACTCCTCTTAAGATGGGACCTTTCCCAAGAGGATACTCAGTCCCTCTGTGAGAGTGAACCAGCCATCTTTTCTGTCAAAGAAAGGAGCTCCTGCCATCTTAGGCTCCACCATTTTTATATGACCTTCAGCTTCTCAGAGGGCCATCGTCTTACCCCTCCCCTTCCTCTGAATTAGCCAATCATGCAATAATGTGAATCTGAGCTCTGAGCTCTGACCAATCAAGGCAGAGTCAGAGTGAGGGGCAGGGCAGACCGCATCCGGGAATAAAACCCCAATGGAATTCCCGTTGGGAATGCTTTGCCCATGATTTCCAAGCCGGCAAATGCGCCCTGCTGCAGAAGGAAATTTGCCTTGGCGATCCAGTTTCGAGTGTTTGTCTCATTCCCGTGACACCATCAATGAGCATTTCTAACACCTCATAGGAATAAACATTTCCAGGGCCTGACCCACAGGTCTTCCTTGCTTACTCAGACAAATCTAATTGTCAGTGGTATTCTCAGTCTACACCTAAAGGGTCGCTAGAGTCTCAGGATAAATACAGCCTGCTGGCTGGAAGAATAGAAAGAAAATCCTCTTTTGCCACACAATTATTGACTATTTGGTTAAGTTTAGTCTCCAGAATTCAGTATAAACATCCATTTGGGCACTATTCTATTCAGTCAAGTAGGTAATTTTATTTTATTTATTTTATTTTTTAAAGTTTATTTAAAAAATTTTTTTTCTTCAAATAGGTAATTTTAATTGGAAGAATGTAAAATGCTTTTACATGCTACTCAATACATCTGTTCTTGCTTTGAGTTTTGGGAGAAAAAAAGGTGTCCTATTAACATTTGTCTTTTTCTAAAATGTGTCCTTTTGCAAAAAGTTGCCATATTTTCTTAGAAGATTAGTTCTCATCAATTTGGGGACAAAGAGAGAAACCTTACAGGCAGAACAGATAGAGGAGCCCATGCCTTTCAGAGAGAAGTGTTAAGGAGCTCATGGACTGTGCATGATCTCTTTCCCTCAGACAGTTGAACTGGATTCTCACCTGTTTAAAGTAAAGGTCACTAGCCTGGATGAAAGAATCACAGAATGGGATTTTTCCCTCCTTGTATGGAGGAAAATGTATCCTGAAAGAAATATACTTTTATCTTTAACTAAGCACTGTTTTTAGTTATTAAGAATGAAATAATGGCTTGAGGGTGAGTTACTTTTCTATAGATGTTGAAAAGACTATTGAAAATAATCACTGGATGATACACTTGTTAATCAGGTATCTCCAATGCCTCCAACAGTGCCTATAACGTAGTATGTTTTCAAAAAAATATTAAATGAATGCTTGGATAAGTGAATAAATTTCAGGATTTATAAGGAGATGTAGCTGTTTGCATTGAAAAAGATGCAAAGCCTGGGGTCAGCTCTGGATTCTGTTTTGTTTCTTTACTTTTCTCATCTGGAGCTGGTTAAATAATATCTAGGACCTTACACACATCTTTCAAATTCTTCTGTTTTTATGTGTGTGTGTTTAATCTGTAAAGTGCAAGTTTGGACAAGAAAACTGGATACCATCAAGTTCTGTAAGACTAAAATTTTCAGTTGCTAGGCTTATTGGTACTAATGACCCCAAATTAGCAAGTCTCTCCTTTAAAAAAAAAAAGGAGAAAAAAAAGCAAGCTGCAAGTTGCCTCAGGTCCACTAGGGGGCAGGTAGGTATTGACTCACATCTGTGGTTAAGAATGACTAGCAATACAAAACAATACCACATGAGTTACTATGGCACAGAAATGCAAGTTGTGCAACACTTAACACTTGAACATCACAAAATATTTTACAGGGAGAAAATATTGACCCTATTTGGGAAAAATACAGAGACTGTAGTGTATTCTGAGCAAATTACTTGCTTGAAAGCACAGAAATTTCACCAAATATCATGTCCCTTAAGTTTTGAACATGGACCACCACTTGGCTGAATTACATAATGGTGTAATCTGAAAGTTGTCTGGAAACCTGGAGGTTGTTTCACCCAATAGGTAAGATAGACTAACTCATCTGTTTCAAATCCCCAACTCTGTCTGTCACAGAGCAGGCTGAGGAACTAAGCTGGAGATGCCCTTCAGG
>NW_005871169.1:3394600-3464716 GCF_000147115.1 Myotis lucifugus | reverse complement strand
TGATTGCGGTGACAGCTAGATACTTTATTATGAGGCATATTGGTTAATTAAGAGCATCATAATGAAGGTTATAGGAACGCATATCCCTCCACAAATACACATATTTTTAATAAGCATAATTTGATTCTTCTCACAGGCTCAAAAAAAAAAGTCAGTGAAAATGTTATGCACAAAGAAAGTCTCAACAAAGAATAAACAGACAATTTTGTATGTATGGACCACAGTTACTGTTGTTTTATTATGTTAGATGTGCCTATGTATATCAAATACAGCTGCTGCATATCAATAGAAATTGAAAATTTATTTCAACTCCATCACTATACTGTCCCATGATTCTTCACTGATCTAGTTCAGATGATGTCTGTAACTTTGTAGGGTCCTTACAGGGTAGTGGTGAGGTATCATAACTTTGCCAAAATTGAAAATGCACAGACTTTGATATTTAGATCACAGACAATATTTCCTTTCTCTCTTTTGATATTTGCAAACATTTTCCTTTGGCCCATAAAAATTTTACAAAATCTCTACCTTTCACACAGACCTGTCATTAATAATAGATTGGGTGCTGTATCTTTTTCTCGCCTCTCCCTCACATTGAGCTCAGAGAAGTTCTGGGTGTCTTGCTGCAGTGTTGATATGCAGGCACAGTTAGTCCAAGAATTTGCTCCTAGATTTCATGAAGAAGTTTTATTTTTCCTAGGTATACAGTCTTCTCGTTCAATTTTAGTTAACATACATATGTACTTTTAGGGAAGTTGCATATCATTTTTCTTTCTGACTGGTATCCCATTATAAACACAAACAAGTAAACTCCCAATATTTTCTCTACTGGGAGTATGAAATGATTTGTGTGTGTATGGATATTATCATTGCACACATTTGCTGCACTGTTTCCTTCTCATTCTCCCTTTCATTTTGCCATTGTCTCTTCTTTAGCTATCCAAGTAATCCCTGTGGAATAGCTGCTTTGTCTCTCTTGCTTTTTTTATTCACAGGACATACCATATAAAATTGAGTAGAAAAAAAAGGTCTAGATAACTCAGGAAAAAAACTGGCTAATGTCCCTAGCTGGTTTGGCTTGGTGGATAGAGCATCGGCCTGCAGACTCAAGGGTCCCAGATTCAATTCCGGTCAAGGGCATGTACCTTGGTTGCAGGCATATCCCCAGTAGGGGGTGTGCAGGAGGCAGCTGATTGATGTTTCTCTCTCATTGATATTTCTAACTCTCTATATATCTCTCCCTTCCTCTCTGTAAAAAATTAATAAAATATATTTTTAAAAAACTGGCTGATGACAATCAGGGTTGGGTTTTTCTACTTTTGCCTCAATTATAGTTTGGTTGTCAACATTAAAAAATTACTCAATCAGGACCAGATCTTTGGTATAAATATTGTCTTTATGAGCAGAGCGAATGTATATCCTCTTGGTTTTCCAATTCTCTTTGTTAAATTTGGTCTCCATTTAACCAATTCCTTCTCACTATACTTTCTGAAACCTTCTCTCCAACTCCTCCTCCCCCCTCACCCCCCCCCCGCCCCATCCTTTGTATTGTTGATGCCAGGCGGTGTCAGTGCCTTTGTAACATTATGTTCTCAGGAGGTGTATGGGGAACACATTTCCTCATTTTGTGATAAGCATTTCAGCTAGTCTCTGAAGACTACTTATTTCTGAAGGAGAAATAATTCTGTTTTTGAAAATACAGTTAAATTACATTATTAAGCACAATATTAGAGTCAACTTTAGTAGCTACAGAGCACATTGGCTGGCCTTCTAAAACTCGGAGCTAGAGCTCTGCTTATCAGGATAACTAGGCTGAGGAACTAGAAACAGATTCAAGGGCCATCCTTGTCTTCTGTGGCCACAGTGAGGCCTGCTTCCAAAGCCAGGGCAGAGAATTCTGGACCTCACAGTCTACGCTAGGGGCCAGAAAACTCATGGCAAAGTCAAGAACCATGATAGCTGGGTCAAGGTCATTCTTAGTACAGTTGGCATCAAGAACTGGAATAAGTGTGTTTAATTATTCTTTGAGAAGATTGTGCTCAATTATTCTTTCCAAAGATTGGTGATTAAAAAAAGGATGAAAGATTGGTGATAAAAAAGGAAGAAAGAAAACTTTGCTGGAGAAAGCTTTATTTAAATCAGTGATGACCTCCCCTCACCCCTCCCACCCCCCACACACACACCCCACCTGTTTCAATGGCAGAGAATTGACTTCAGGTAATGATAAAAAGCTGTTCCTTTCTTTGTTTTAGTTATGCTGTTCTAGCTCACTCTGGATATATTTTTAATCCTTATCCCAGGATATATTTTTATTGATTTTAGAGAGAGGAAGGGGAGAGAGAGAGTGGTTGTCATACACACCCCAAAGGGGGTTCAAACCTGCAACTTGGGTATGTGCTCTGACTGGGAATCAACCCATCACCTTTTGGTGTATGGGACGACTCTCCAACCAACTGAGTCATACACACCCCAAAGGGGGTTCAAACCTGCAACTTGGGTATGTGCTCTGACTGGGAATCAACCCATCACCTTTTGGTGTATGGGACGACTCTCCAACCAACTGAGTCACACTGGCCAGGGCACTCTGGATATATTAAATGCATTTACCTGTCTCATACAAAGATTATTATTGAGAGGGTATAAAACTTCAGCATCAGGCTCAACTCCCTATCTCTGGGACTTTTCCAGGCTTTTCCTCCTCATTTTTCTATTACTACCAGCAAATACTTGAGACCTTCTTGACTTGCCTATCTTTTAGCTGTCACTCTTGCTCCCAGCTTCTTCCTTCTTTCTTCAGATAGCTATGCCCTGACAATCCATGTGGACCCCCTTCTCTGGCTTGAACCCCCAGTACTACTCTTCAGCCAATATTTTTCTTCTAGCACCACATGCGCTACAGCTGAGGCTAAGAAACATTTCTGTCATGGAATTCTTCTTGCAAAGATTTATACCTACCCCCCACTGGGCAGCAGAATCAGATAACAGTCTCTATAGATCTGCTTAAAATGTTACTTTATATCCCTAACTGGTTTGGCTCAGTGGATAGAACATCAGCCTAAAGACTGAAGGGTCCCAGGTTCGATTCCGGTCAAGGGCATGTACCTTGGTTGTGGGCACATCCCCAGTAGGGGGTGTGCAGGAGGCAGCTGATCGATGTTTCTCTCTCATCGATGTTTCTAACTCTTTATCCCTCTCCCTTCCTCTCTGTAAAAAATCAATAAGAATATATTTAAAAAATATGAAAAAAACAAAATGTTCAAACCTGTAGAGAATTTTTTTAAAAAGTTACTTTACAGTTTATTTAGATCTTTAGGAATATAAGAATCATGTAGAGAACATAGGCTTTTATAGGACTTGCAGATGGCTTGGGACACATGGTGAAACACCAATGTATTCCTATAAATGTTTTCCTTATTGTCAAAGGTTAAATAGCAACATGGGCCATTCCATTTTGTTAAAGGTGAAAGTCTGCTAGTATTAGTATAAAAAATTGGAATTGTCTATAATATAAAAATAGAATGATGGTTAAGTTAAGCCTATAAAATTTGCCAAATCCAAGCTAAGAAATTTGGGACCAACATATTTAGAACCAATACATGACTATAAAACCATGTGGATTTATTATGACATGCCAAATAATTATCTGAGAATTAGAGGAACACTCCTTAAACAGGTGAAATATAACCAATGCTATTTAAATGAGGCCTGAAAATACTAGTAGAACTATCTAGAACTTAGATAAATTAAGTTTTTGTCCCATATTGCAACTTTCATTTTTCTTAAAGCATTTTACTCTTCTTATAAAATAAAAGATATGCTCTAATGAGTAATTTGAATTACAAAAAGAATATAAAATAGTCTTGACATAACACTAATTTACTCAATGGCCAGAATATTTTTACTTCTTATTTTTACCTTTTTATAAAATGAAATATATTATATATATTCACTAATTGAAATATGGGAAAGGCCAACAAAGTTAGTTGATGTGTCACTTTTAAGTACTTGCTGTAAGTTCAATTATCTAAATAGGTAATGTTAAAGTGAAATTATCCTTTTTCCTGTATTAATGATTTTTCTATATATTATGAAGAGTGTAGCAAAGGAAATAATTTTTCCTTTCAATTAGAAAATGATTCCCCCTATGAACTGGTTTTACTATATGTACGTCTTTCAAAAAGTTACTTTTGGTTCAGTTACCTCAACTTCAAATGAATGATGTAGCATTATTTCCAGAGCTAATTAGGTTTTGTTGTACTTGAAACCTTATGATGGCCCTGGCTGGTGTGGTTCAGTTGGTTGGGCATTGCCTTGTGCACCTAAAGGTTGCCAGTTAGATTTTCCACCAGGGCACATGCCCCGTTGGGGGTTCTGTGCGCA
Source organism: Myotis lucifugus (assembly GCF_000147115.1). Taxonomy (NCBI): domain Eukaryota; kingdom Metazoa; phylum Chordata; class Mammalia; order Chiroptera; family Vespertilionidae; genus Myotis; species Myotis lucifugus. The sequence goes on along the minus strand of NW_005871169.1, from coordinate 3,460,336 downwards.
GGAGACAGCCAATCAATGTGCTGACTTTGCTTGCAGGAGGCAGCCAATCAATTTGCTCTTAAATTTGTGTTTCTCTTTTTCCCTTTCCCTTCCTCTCTCTCTATAAATTAAGAAAAAATAAAATAGAATAAAAACCTTTATGATGCATCAGAATCACTTATTTTCTAAAGGAAAACCAGAAGTCTCTCATTTTATACTAACATATACAAATCATTTGTGTCAGGATTTACAAACAGAAGGTGAGACCTTGAAAAGGCTAATATGCTAAGTGTCCCTCCACCTGTCCGACCAGTCGTTATGATGTGCACTGACCACCCGGGGGCAGACACTCAACACAGTAGCTGCTGAGCTTCAGTGACTTGGCAGCGCCAGTTCTCGGGTGATGCAACCTGAAACCAGAGAGGAGGGAGCCCGATTCCTCGTGGGGCCACGTGATTCTACCTTCAGCCGTGGGTTATGTTGTTGCTGGGGCATTGTGGGCCCTGAATCCAGTTTACTGAACACTTGCTTTTGCGTTCCACACCCTGTATGACAGCAACTTTGCAGAGTACTCTCCTGCACTTTAGGACCCCTTGGGGGATGTCAGAGAGTTGGTTTCGGAGCAATGACCACAGGCCAAGCTGAGGGACCCTACCTATTGGAGGGACCCCGCTCATTCTGCAGATGCCAGGGAGGGACTAAGGGAGGTTGGCTCCAGGGTGTGTCCAGCCTGTCTCACCCAGTCCCACCCCACTGGCCACCTTCTAATTAATTTCCTTTCAATGTGCACGAATCTGTGCACTGGGTCACTAGTCATGAGATAAGAGACTCTCCATATAAAAAAGGACACAATTGTGGAGAAGCTGGCTGAGTAGTAGGCTCACTATGCAGCCCCTCTGAAGTAGTGGTGTAAGTAGGCAAATAGGAGTTTTTCAGGGAATCTGGGAGGATGGGCAAGTCCAGATTTGGGGGGACAGGAAGGAGGCTTGTGGAGAGGTCCATTCCCACACAGGGAAGCCTGCTGCCTCTGCTTCTTGCAGAGGACGTGGTGCCCCTGGTGCAGTGAGAGCGTGAGAACAAGCTAAGTCTGCCAGGGGCTCTGCATGCCCATCTCCCAGGCTGCCTTCTAGCATGCCGACCCACAGAACCAGGTGACTGATGCTTTTTCCCCACTCCCGAATTTCACATGAATTTCTCATTTGGACTACTAACTAAAAAAATAAAAAATAATAAAAACAGAGCAAAGAGGATTCTGGGAAATGTAGTTCAGATTAGCCCTGTAGATACAATACAAACCACCACAGTCACATAAGCCTATATGGTTTACTGAATACTGTGTGAAAGTATCATGGGAGATGCAAAATACATAGCCCGTGTTTATGAGGAGGACGTCATTTCAGAGAGACAAAGTGGTCCATTCAACAATGCAAGATGGCAATTCCCACAAAGTGTCAGAAAAAAATGCTACAGCCAAAAATTAAAAATGCTGAAAAAATTGCCTTAAAAATAATGTTTTTCATATTAGTTTTGTTTCCTATTTCCTACTTTCATTTTCTATTAGCTTTGAAAAATTCTATGTAGTGAAATAAAAGAGAAAGGCTATAATATGCATAGAGATATGAATAGCTTGCCTTTGTTCATTTATTAGAAGTAAAGAATTCATATTTTTTATGGTTTCAGAATAACCTTTGCTATATCAAATTTGCAGAACATATGCTCTTTGAATAAATGTGAACCCATTTTGTTGAAACAATAATGTTTTTTCTAAGTTTAAAACCTTTTCATTGGTATCCAAGAGAAACACACTAAGCACTATAGAGCAAACTGCATTGAAATCCGTTCTATTTACCAGATGTGTAATTTCCAAGGCTCTCCCTTCTTACAAGCACCTCGAGGGAGAGACACATCTTTTGAGAGAGAAAAGATCAGTTTGAATGATAATGAGGCTTGCAAAGAGAGACCTTTACCTTTTTCACACAATGGGACAGAAATCTTTTTTTTTTTTTAATATCACTTCAGAACACCCATTAGCTATAATAGGAATTATAGGTCCATCAAGAGAATATACCCTATGGATTAGGCAGCAAAGGTCTCCCTCTTTGAGCTTCATTATTATTACAAAAGCCTCATTCATACCAGGCTAATGGGAGGCAGAAGCATGCTTCATAGAATAGATCTCATGGGATGGAGTCCCATTCAGCCAGTTTCTAATTCATACATATATGGAAAGAGAGCGATTCTTGCTGTGTTTTCATTTAGACTGGTCCCCTTGCTACTTTTCGTCTTCATCACTATCACCCTCTGCTCTCATCCTCTCTCACTCAGAAGGACCACAATGAAGTGTTCCACCTGTGGTCCTAGGAAAGCCCCCTAGACTTGCCAAATACAGCATGTCTATCCTGGGCTCTATGGACTACTCTCTGTACCTAAGAAAATTAGCCCCCAAGATATATTTGCAGGTTAGATCCAGGAGCAGAATGACCTCCTGAATATTTCAAGTTTTGGAGAACTCTTTCACAGAACAAAAAATCTTAGTATTACACTTTAGTTGTATTGAGAATTTGTTGACATTATTTATCACAATGTGGAAATCAGTTTGGAAGCATTTCCAAATGACCCTCAGGAGAATAAAATTATCTCTTCTCTTTTGGGTCCTGAAGGGAGAGTTTAAAGTTACCCCTCTCATGTAACCACAGCCCAGGCACCTTGTGGAAAGTGAAGATGGTGAAATATTTTGGTACATAGAGAACTTTAGGATGGGATGTTTATATATCCTAGAATTATTTTACCAAGTAAAACTGTTTCTTTTCTTTCCTTTAATCTCAAAGTAAACATCTCTGGGATCAGTGATGTATAGTAACAGTGAAGAGGAATCAGCTGGAAAGAGCATATCAGAGAGACAAACTCACAGCACTAATTGGGAGCACAGAGGCCTGAAACACCTGCACTTAGAAAGAAAAACAAATATATGCTTATTGGTATAAAAGTATTAGCTTGTCTGACAGAGGGTTTACTAACTGGTCTATAACATGAGACTGGCAGTGCATTTTGCTGTGTTCTCATTGACTAACTTTTTTTTTACCTGCTTTATATTTTTGAGTCTATTTGCTATGAGGCCATCAAAACAAAGGCTTCTGATCTAAACAAATAATAGCCATAGCTCAGGCTGGGGGAGATCTCCTGGGTTTTTCTCTGAGTGTGCATGCTACACAAGAAACTTATGTTTCCAAAGATCAGAAAGAGGATGCATATTTATGTTGCATGCATTGATGTGTGTCTATAAATAAACAAATACTATTAATATATTTTATGGGTAAAGAAGGAAATTTTTCCACTTAGTATTTTTATTTCAGTACCTTTCCCTTTTACTACTTGAGCACTCATTGTGCTTCCTTTAATGGGGTCACATTCAACTAGAAACACTCCATCCTTTGCTGACATGAAGTTAGAAGGGTCCTCAACAGGTCATCAGAGCTATTTCTTTCCTAGTTATTATTTTCAAATTATCATTACTCCTTGTTAGCCTTAGGTGGGCTTCTTACAGTTTCAATCTCCATAGGGATGGGGGGACTAGTTGTATACCACAATTCTAATGAATCTATCTTAAAGTCCACGATTTTGCAAGCTAACGTTTACTCTTCAATCTATTAAATAATGTAGGTGGTGTTGTTTTTTCACGTTTGTCTTATAAAACTGACTTCCAATCATTTTTCTTCAGATTCTCCACCTCCTCATTGAGTCAGAAAACAGAATCAGAATCATTGCTTTAAAATGGGTCAGAATACAGATGAATCTAAAGGAGGATCATCCCCAAAGAGACCTTGAGGATTCAATCATTTCATTATAGGAAGAGTTCTGGTAGGAGAGTAGTCTAGAGTCCTGGGTGCAAACTGGCACACTGCAATCGGAATTCAAACGGATTTATTTTTATTTCTACCACTTTTTTATATAACGGTTGCATTTTAGTGCATCCTAATAGAGCATGCACACTCTCAATCTCCACAAGGCTCACCTCTCCCAAATTTCTTATATCAGATTCTGTTACTTTCCTACTCTCAGAATCTGAGTTTGATATCTAAAAATATTGCAATAATATGGACTCATGCTCAATTTGTGGTCTTCCATTAATTTTTTTAAGTCATACACAGCTGCCAGTCATTACCCTTTTTCAACATTATTTCTTTGTATTTGTCTGCTCAGGCTGCCCTCACAAAATAGTGCAGACAAGGTGGTTTAAACAAGAGACATTTATATTCTCACATTCTGCAGTCTGAAATTCCATGACCAAGGTGTGGCAAGTTTGGTTTCTGATAAGAGCTCGCCTCCGGTTTGTAGATGGCCACCTTTTCACTGTGTCCTCACATGGCCTTTTCTCTGTGCCCATGCAGAGAAAGAGCCCTATAGTCTCTCTTACTTTTCTTATAAGGACATTAGTTCCATCAAACTAGGATGCCGCCCTTATGATCTCATTTAACCATAATTTGTCCCTCAAGACCCTATCTCCAAATATAGTCACCTCAGGAGTTAGGGCTTCAATGCAGGAATTTGGAGAGGAACACAACCCAGTCCATAACACTCTTTATGTAGCTTAAAGACTATTCTCTTTGTGCCACCATTAGGTCATAAACGAATGTGTCACAAATAGACTCTTGTTAGGATTACCATGACCAAAGCATGTCCTTGAACTGTGGACAGAAAGGTGACTAGCATTTGTTTAATGACAGATATTCTGAAAGGTCAATTAGCATGAACTTTTTGTCTGAGATTTCTATGTTTACTCTCTAGTTAACTCTTAGGATAGTTGAATTATTGTTGAGCAAATATGCATCCCCACCCCCTACTCCTGTGGGTAGAATATACTTCCCTGCCCATTGAGTTTGCTTTGGCAATGGGATATTAGCAGACATGATATAAGTAAGGGTTTGAAGCATGTTTGTACTTAGGGGCTTGCTGTCTCATCTTTCATCCATTGCCGTAAGGATAACATGAAAAGAACATGTTGGTCCAAAGAGGATGAAAAGCATGTGGAGGAGACATGGGCTCGACCTGCATCTCAGAGCCAAGGCCAACCAAGCCTAGCCTTGATCAACCTAACCCCAACTGACGCAAACACCCACAAGAATTAATAGAATTATAATTATGTGCAACTAAGTTCTGGGAGTTTCTCCCTTAGGTAGTGGTAATTAACTAATATAGGTATTCATATCCTCAGTTGGGGTTCTTCATAAAATATAAACCTAAAATATGTGTCATAAGCTTAGGGTTTGGCAGTGGGGGATAAGGAAACTATTATAAAAGACTAGATGAATAGTGAGAAAAATAGGAACATGAGAAAATGGTTACCTATTTATACAGCAAAACAATATTGGTTAAAATCATCTGAAATAACCTAGAAGAAATTATATACAATGACCTTATCTTATTGAGTGTGGAGATTTTCATATAAAAATCTTGTTTGCAGCAGTTTCTTAATAGAAATAGCTAACTAAATACATTGTCTAATCAATAATATAGAGTCCATTTTAGTTGGAAAAATCACCTTTATTCAATGGTGTTACAAGGTGATATTTCTTTTCTTTTTGTATATTGATAAGTCACAACAATAACCTGCATTTTTATATTTCTTCTTAACTTCAAATATGTTCAAGCCAAACTCAAAACGAAATGAAGAGGTGTAACTCCAGAGCCACACAAAACATTACAAGCAAAAATACATGCAACAGAATTTACACAAAATACTTTTGGAGTGCCCTTTAAAGTGGAAGTAAGGTTCTAGTTCAGCTTCAAGTTTGTCTAGAAAGAGCCAGAAAACAACAGATTTATTATCATGTTGTCAGAATTGGTGTTGTTGCGGGGTAATGAGAAGTTGCCACAAACCTGAAACAACACATGCAAACTGACTGGGAAAAGTAACAAGTACTATAAAACAAGGAATTTGAAACTCACACAGGAGAGAGCTGTAATTCTGTAAGGGAGTTTTCCTGGCCATATGACTCAAATGGCAAAACACCAATGTGGCTTATGTGATCTCAGAATCACTGCTCAGTGCCTGAAATGAAGAATATACCACAATGACTCCCGAGAGAGGGTTCAACAGAATGTAAAACGGCTACCATAATTCTGGAGGTGGGAGAGGGTTACAAAGGAGAGAAATAATTCAGAAAGTATAAGTAAAAAAGATTAACACTGGACTCCTACAAAACTGTAGAACTATTTAACAGATGGTACGTGAGAACATAAAAGAGAAAGCAATAATTACCAGGGTCAGAAAGTTTGGTGATAGAAGTCACTTTATGCGTTTAAAAATACCACATTCCATGAAGTTGAAGAAACCATTGATTATGAGAGCCATCATTATTTTCCATGACATTAAGAAAGAAAAACATTGCCATCTATTCTAAGATTCATGCCAATGGCTAATGTGTTTAAACGTGAATGAAATGTGCATGCCAAAGTGGGAGAAATATGATGTTGCTATTTCTTTTGTAGGTAACTCCTTCTTGGGGGCTGTCAGAGGAACAATGAGAGGCTAGAGGAGGGACAAAAAAAATTTTCCTTCTTATTTTGCTTCATATTTCTTGTTTTTCTTGTCCTATTGTTTTCATCATCATTCCATTTATTATGGATCAGCATTTTGTTCCTGTAAATAATGTAGCAATTGTTTACACTATGCAGGTTGAACAACATTCACAACCAGCATCAGCGCCCTCTCTCAGTGATATCAGCACCAGCCAGGTGTTAGCATCAGCTCCCTGAGGTCCCACCTCCATGATCCCTGTTTATGGTAATTCCAATCTATTTCTTTTTCTCTCCTAGCCCTAGGGGTGGTAGCTGATCTTACAGCTGCTACTGGGGGTTATCTAAGTGGTCAATAATTGTATTTTCCATTCTCCAGTATCTAGTTAACAATAACTTAAATTATCTGTTAAAATGATTCATATGGTTTGTCTCCTGATTAGACCTTGATTGATGCAACATCTGTGTGCATACACATATCACAGAGAGAAAGAGGGGAAAAATAAATTGGGACATTGTTGACCTGTATAACAAATTCTGCTGGGTTGTGGAGAGAGAGCCTTATACGTATACTTAGGTTATATGACACCCCTTCGAGCAAGAGCATAACATTTGATTAGCAGTGATCGGAAGAATCTAGTGTCAAAGCAGTATCTGCTGGCCAAAAACTGGGTGACTTTCTGAGTAATGTAAATTCACTATGCATGAACAATCATGACTGTAATTATGTCCACCTTATGTTAAATATCTATTACAAATGGACAGTTGGAAAAAATATTTTAAAGAAAATACCATGTGTATATGTACCTGTTTTATTATTCGCATACAAATCTGTAACTAGGAAGTCTTGAATGAGGATCATTGTTACTCCAGGATGGACCCCATTTGGATTAATCTCCCATATAACATTCAATAAAAAATTACTAGTTATGCTAGAAGACAGAAGCAATACTAAAAATCAAAGAGAGGAATAAACAGACATTGGAATAGACCCAGAGGTAATAAGAAATATACTTTAAAACACAACTATGATTAAAATATTCAAGAACATATCAGAAAAGATGGAAGTTAGGGAATGTTGGGGGTAAGGGGGAGAGATCAATAGAGAAATAATATATATTAAAAAGTACCACAGAAACCCTGGAACTAATAGATACAATGATTGAAATTAAAAACCATATTAAATCCAATGGTTGGATTTAATAGCATATTAAACATAGTAGAAAAGATTAATGAATTGGACAATAGGTCAGTGAAAAGAATCCAAGTTGTAGCTTAGAGAGAAGAAAGTGTGAAAAATAAAAAGTTTGCATACTCACATATGATATAAAGAAAATGATTCAATATGTGTATAAATTGAGTCCTAGAAAGAGAGAAATAAGGAGTGGGACAGAAAAAATAGTGGCAGAGATATTGGCCAAAATATTTTCAAAATTATGAAAACTATAACACTACATAATCAAGAAGGTCTACAAGCTCAAAATGAGATATGTAAAAAAGAAAACTACATCTAGGACCCCCACTTTGAAAGAAACAAAGAAAAACTTAAAAAGCAGCCAGAACATCGTTGACAAATGAGCAAAGGCATTACACTGGGGAAAAGTTAGTCTTCTCAACAAATGGAACTGGAACAACTAGACATCCACATGCAAAAAAAGAAAGAAATGAAATGAGACACAGACCTTACACCTTTCACAAAAAAATTAACTTAAAATGGATCACATTTAACTTAAAATGCGAAACTACAAAACTCCTAGATGATAAGATAGGATAAAATCTAGATAGCCTTGAGTGTAGAGATAAATTTTTAGACATATAACACCGAGGCACAATCCATGGAAAAAAAAAAAAAAGCTGACTTAAAAACATGTGCTCTGCAAAATGTGCCATGAAGAGCGTGAGAAGGTAAGGCACAGACTGAGAGAAAATATCTGCCAAAGACACATCTGAAAAAGGACTATAACCTTAAAATGTAAAGAACCTTATGGACAATAAGAAAACACATTAAAATTGTGGCAAAGACCTGAGCAGACACCTCACCAAAGAAGATACACAGATGGAAAAGAAGCATATGGAGAGATGCTCAACATCATGTGTCACTAAGAAATTAAAATTAAGAGAGCCGAGGATGGGAGAAGAGCCCAGTGTCTGAGCAGCACTCCCAGCTTCCTCTCTTCCCCTCTCTGCACCCCGCTCTCACGGCCTGCCCGCCCTGCCCCCCAGAGCAACTTCCACCATGTCCACCTCAGCGAGTTCCCACTTGAACAAAGGCATCAAGCAGATGTTCATGCCCCTGCCTCAGGGTGATAAAGTCCAAGCTGTGTCATCTGGATCGACGCTACTGGAGAAGGACTGCGATGCAAGACCCACCCCTGGACAGTGAGCCCAAGAGCGTAGAAGAGTTGCCCGAGTGGAATTTCGATGGCTCTAGTGCTATGCAGTCTGAAGGCTCCAACAGTGACATGTATCTCGTTCCTGCTGCCATGTTTCGGGGCCCTTTCCACAAGGACCCCAACAAGCTGGTGTTCTGTGAAGTCTTAAAGTACAACCTCAAACCTGCAGAGACCAATTTAAGATATACCTGCTAACGGCTAATGGGCATGGTGAGCTCAGCAACCCTGGTTTGGAATGGAGAGGAGTATACTCTCATGGGCACAGATGGGCACCTTCAGTTGGCCTTCCAATGGTTTCCCTGGACCCAACGGTCCTTACTACTGCAGCGTGGGAGCGACAGAGCCTACGGCAGGGATACTGTGGAGGCTCACTACCGGGCCTGCTTGTACGCTGGCATCCAGCTCGAAGGGACAATGCCGGGGTCATGCTTGCCCAGTGGGAATTCCTAATAGGACCCCGTGAAGGAATCGCCATGGGCGATCATCTCTGGGTGGCCCGTTTCAGCTTGCACCGAGCGTGTGAAGACTTTGAAGTGATAGCAACCTCTGATAGCAACCTTTGAAGTGATAGTTCCTTCTAATTACTTCTTCCTCCCGCAACCCCAAGCCCATTCCTGGGAACTGGGATGGCGCAGGCTGCCCCACCAACGTCAGCACCAAGGCCCTGCGGGAGGAGAACGGTCTGAAGTACAGAGAGGAGTTCATCGAGAGGCCGAGCAGGCGGCACCAGTACCACATCCGAGCCTACGATCCCAAGCGGGGCCGAGACAAAGCCCGGCGCCTCACTGGATTCAATGAAACCTCCAACATCAATGACTTCTCCCCCAGTGTGGCCAACTGTAGTGCCAGCATCCGCATTCCCCAGGCTGTGGGCCAGGAGAAGAAGGGGTCCTTTGAAGACCGGCGCCCTCTGCCAACTGTGACCCCTTCGCAGTGACAGAAGCCCTCATCCGCACGTGTCTTCTCAACGACACTGGCGATGAGCCCGTCCAGTACACACACTACGTGGACTAGACTTGCAGCCATCCAGCTCCTTCTAATTACTTCTTCCTCCCGCTCCCACTCTCGCCCCTCAATTGTCATAACAAATGTAACTCTAAGAGCAGAATAGAAAGGTCTTTTTTTATTCCTCGTGCTCGGTTAATATCTCTTGCTTTCTTTGGCCAGGTCAGAGGGGTCCCGTTCTTAGTCTCTTCACACACACACACACACACACACACACACACACACACACACTTTTCTCCCCTATCATTGAAGTTTCCCCTACCTTCGAAGAAAAAGTTCTCATTGCTTGGTCCTCCGTCTATAACACAAATCAGAGTAGTGTTTTTATATTTAAATGCAAAAACAAAAACATATATATATATATATATATATATATATATATATATATATATATATGGATATATGGACATGTGTGCTTTCTCTAAAGGAGAAAGACCGTTCTGGTCACTGGGAGCCAAATTTGAGACGAAATTAGAAATGAGGCTCTCCTTTTGAGGGGGAGGGGTGCTTGGAAAGTTGGCTGTTAGGGGCTGTTAAACCCTCACTACCTTTAAGGGTTTCTCTGTGCCCTGCCTGCCCTTCTGGACATGGGTCGGCTACCAGGAGCAAATAGCAGCAGTCACCGAGCCCCATGGCTTTGGTTTATAAAGACACACGTATGCACAGGGGTTTAGAAATATGAGTTGGCTGATCAACTTGAGCATGTATGTTACTGACAAGGGGATATTGGGTTATTTTCTGGGGGACTAGCATGTCACTAAAGCAGGCCTTTTCATATATTAAAAAAAGTTTAGATTTTAATCATATTTGTAGTCTCTTACAGAATTGCTTGTTTGCTTCCACTGTCTCCTCCCTGTCTCCTCTTAGAGGGGAGGGGGACAGGACTGGGGTTAAACACTTGTAATTTTGTATCCTGGTGTCTGTTCTGAGTGTGAAATATTCCTTTTCGTTCGTTAAGATTCTGAGGAGTTAGTTTTTCTTTTATAATAAGACAACAAACCCCACCTTCAAAAAAAAAAAAGAAATTAAAATGAGAGAGCACTAGCCACCTGCCAGGATGGCCCACATCCAGAACACTAACGGCAACAGTGCTGGTGAGGATGGAAACAGGAGCTTTCCTTCACTGCTGCTGGGAAGGCCGAATGGTTTAGCCACTTTGGGTGATAGTTCGGCATTTCTTACAAAAGTCACCATGAGAATGACTGAGAACTACCTGCATGCAACCACAGAAATACATCTTGCAGACCTTCATGAGAGAAATCAGACACAGTACAGTAACTGCTGCATGATTTCATTTCTTCCAGTTCAAAAGCAGGAATATAAATCTATAATGATGGCAATAGTAACCGGTTACATTGGAGGCTATAATTTGGATGAAATGAAGAGACACTGCCGGGTGCTATTAATGTTCTATATCTTGACGTGGGGAGTGGCTACATTTTGTAAAATTTTATTGAGCTGCACACTTAAGATTTGTACACTTTTTTTGCACCTATATTAGGGGCATGTGGGTATAATTCTTCTGAAATGTCCCAGTGCTATACCAATTTGAGGTTACATTAAAATAGTTTTATCTTTGTACATCAAGGTAATTTAATTTCAGGAAAATCAAGAAATAGCACAGAAAAGAAATAAAATGTATCAGCAGTTAAAAATAATTACATGGTCACAGAAACTTAAAAAATAATAATAAAACCCTAAATTTTGATTTAAGCAAAAGGAAGTGTTTGTGTATCTGTTTGAAGCACGTGTGTGTGCCTGTATCTCTTTCAATATAGGATGATAGATAGCTATATACATGACATTTATAAATGTAGAGTTAAATACCAGAAGAAATAGCTAAAAAGTTTAATTTCTGATTCGCTGATAGTAGAGAAGGATGAGATAGAGCAGGGACTGACATTTACTGAAAAGGATCACATATTACACATTTTAGCCTATGCAGACCATATGGTCTCTAATGCAAATATTCCCCTCTGTCCTTCTAGTGTGAAATCCACCAGGTACAATATGGAAACAAATGGACATAGATGCCGTGTTCCAATAAAACAGCTGGTGGGGTATAGTTTGCTGACCTCTTGGAGAGGATGACTAATTTTCATAATAATCATAATATTATTGTTTAACTTTTAAGTTATATGCTCCCTTGAACATAATAAAATTATTTCAAAGAAAATATGTCATAATATCTTTACAGCATCATTAGCAGTAGTCATCATATAGTTTCTCCTGTATCTCTTGAAATTACTTTGAAAACCAATTTACCTTTGCACATGTTTAAAAAGCCATATAAAAATCTTGATCATACTTTTCAAATGGTGGGAATTCCAGTACGTTATAAATATTGTCATTTAAAAATAAAACTAGTATAAAAATCTTTTAAATGTAGCCAGTGAAGATACAAAATGTCCAACAAACATATTAAAAGATGGTCAATGTCACTAATCATCAGGGAAATAATAACAATCAGAATGAGATATCACTTTATACCTTTTAGTATGGCTATTATTAAAAAAAAGAACAAAGATAACAAGTGTTGGTGAGGATGTGGAAAAATTGAAACCTTGAATACTGTGAGTGGAAAAGCAAAATGATGCAGGGGCTATGGAAAAAAGTATGGAGGTTCCTCAAAACATTAAAAATAGCTGTACCATATGATCCACTAATCCCACTTCTGGGAATATATGAAATTAAGTATTGAAATCAGGATCTCAAAGATATCTGTACTCTCATGTTCATTGCAGCACTATTTGTAATAGCCAAGATATGGAAATGCACTAAGGGTCTGTTGATAGATGAATGAATAAAGAAAATGTGATATATATGATATATATATATATATATATATATATATATATATATATATATATATATCTACTAGTATATATGCAATGTGACATTATTCAGCCTTAATATAGAAGGAAATCCTGCCATTTGTGACAACATGGATGAACCTGGAGGACATTGTACTAAGTGAAATAAACCACACATAGAAAGACAAATACTGTAAGATCTCACTTGTATGTGAAACCTGAAATAATTGACCTCATAAAAGTAGTGAGGAGAATGGTGGATGCAAGGGCTGGGGAAGGAGGGAATAGGGAGTTGTTAATCAATGAGTGTAAAGTTTCAGTTAAGCAAGATGAATATGTTCTAAGTTCTCTGTACCAAACTGTGCCTATAGTCAAGACTGTATTGTACACACAAGACCTATTAAGAGGGTAAATGTCAAGTATTTTTACCATCCTATCTAATAAAAAAGAAACATGCAAATTGACCGTACCTCTGCTATGCCCACCAGCCATGCCCACCAGCCAATCAGAGCGACTATGCAAATTAACCCAACCAAGATGGCGGCCGGTGGCCACGAGCTGGAGTGAGCAGGAGGCTTGGGTTGCCCCAGTGATGGAGGAAGCCAAGCTTCCCACTGGCCCTGGCCTGCGTGGCCTCTGCTCAAGGCTACAAAGTTTCAATTATAGAAGACAAATAAATCCAGATACCTGCTTCCAGCCAGACTGGCCTCCACTCACTTTTCTGAAAAAGAAAGAAAAAAAGGAGAGGCTGGGAGCTTGGGTTGCTGGGGGACATTGCCACCCTGAAAAAAGCCCTCAGCCACTCACCCAGGCTGACCAGGCACCCCAGCAGGACCTCCCACCCTGAAGGGGCTGTGGCCAGCCTTAAAACGGTCCTCAGTCCCTTACCCAGGCTGGCCATGCCCCCATGGAGTAAGAGTCCCTGCTGGGGGGGCATGGCCAGCCTGCAAACAGACATCAGCCTCTCACCCAGGCTGGCCACACACCCATGGGGTGAAGGTCCCCACTGGGAGGCTTGACCAGCCTGCAAATAGCCATCAGCCCCTCGCCCAGGCTGGCCAGGCACCCCAGCGGGACCCCCACCCTGATTCGGGACACCCTTCAGGGCAAACCAGCTGGCCCCCACCCGTGCACCAGGCCTCTATCCTATATACTAAAAGCATAATATGCAAATTGACCCTAACAACAGAACAACTGGGAATGACTGGTTACTATGACACACTCAATGCAGGAGCTGCCCCCTGGTGGTCAGTGCACTCCCACAGGGGGAGCTCTGCTCAGCCACCAGCCAGGCTGACAGGTGCCAGCACAGCGGTGGTGGTGGGAGCCTCTCCTGCCTCCTCAGCAGCGCTAAGGATGTCTGACTGCAGCTTAGGTCTGCTCCCCGCTGGCAGGTAGACATCCCCCGAGGGGTCCCAGACTGCAAGAGGGCACAGGCCGGGCTGATGAACCCCCCCCCCGAGTGCACAAATTTTTGTGCACCAGGCCTCTAGTAAGAAAATAAAAACATATGTAACCAATGGACTTCAAATGCCACAGTAATTTAATACCCACATTTTCAAATTTAAAAGTTCATGGCCTCTTTATAAGAAAAATTTCAAAATACTCCATTTCCTCCTTCATATTCTATTTTAGGTGTCTACATTTTTATCTTCTTGTAATTTACTTTTATTCTTGAGTCTTTTATTAATTTTATAAAACATATCTGCCACAATATATATATAAAAGCCTAAGTGACAATCACAACCGAATGGACAACCGAACAGACTGCATGGGGTGACTAGGCCAGCAGGGGTTAGTGAGGGGCGACCAAACGACCAAGCAGCAGGTTGGAAAGGGTGACCAGGCCCTCAGGGGAGGCAGGTGGGGGTGACCAGGCGGCATGGGGGGCAGTTGGGGGCAACTAGGCTGGCAAGGGGGGGGGGCTGTTGGGGGTGACTAAGCCAGCAGGGGGGGCAGTTAGGGGTGATCAGGAAGGCCAGCAGATGAGCAGTTAGGAGCCAATGGTCCCGGATTGTGAGAGGGATCCTGGATTGGAGAGGGTTCAGGCTTTGCTGAGGGGAACACCCCCCCTCCATGCACGAATTTCATGCACCAGGCCTCTAGTATGTATATAAACTAAAATTTTATGTTTATTAAATGCTTTTTGAACATAAGGCTCTAAATGTTCAAAAATTGTGGGGTTTTTTTTCATTGAGTTATAACTAGAACTATTAGTCATATATTATTATAATACAATTAGTGTAATAAATATATTGCAAACTTAGAACACAATTTAAACAGAGTGAAGTTTAATTGGAAATGATTCTCATAATGAGATAACTAGGGCTGATTTTTACTTCAATAAGCTCATGTATTCCTGGATGAATATTATTTATTGCTAAAATGGGATGGGGTAGAACACCAATCTTATTTAACTCACTGTTTTCCTTATGGTAAGGCCTGAGAGATCTTGCTGATCTAATTAAGTAAATAGGAATGAAAGAATATTTTAATTATTATTGAATTTATTGAAGTGACATTGGTTAATAAAATTATATAGGTTTCAAGTGTACAATGTTATAATACATAATCTGAATATTGTATTGTGTGCTCAAGTCTCCTTCCATCATTATTTATTCCCTCCTTACTCTCTCCTACCTGCCCCACCCATACAGAGAACAGATTGATAGCTGTCAACCTGGAGGGGCATTGAGGGGCTGCGTGAAAAAGGTAGAGGGATTAAGCAAAACGAAAAACAAACAACAACAAAAAAAATAAACACAAAACCCTCACAGACACAGTCAATGGTATGGGAATGGAATACTTTTTCTAGCAATGTTACTCGATTCTTCAAACTTGAAACATATGCCAAATATTATGTGGTGATGTATTATCAAAATTAGTTTTAATGATGTATGAGCTGACAACTTTAACAGGGTCTGCCTTCAACTGTTTTGAAAGAAAAGGATTGAAAATTACCTGATTTGCAAAAGCATTTGTTAGTCAACAGAATCTTTTAATTTCTCAACTTTGGGGAAGTATATCAACAGGCTTCACTAAAATTTATCAAATATTTATTAATTATGCTTTCTTGAGGCACTTTGCAGTTAGATTCAGAAAGAAATGGAAAAATAGAAACATTGCTTATTTTCATACATCTCTGCTATAATATTTTTTATTAAATGCTTTTATTGTATCATATGTTTAAATACCTTTTTAAATCCAAATCTTAAAGCTAGGGATTTAGCTCTTTCAATTTGTGGAAAATAGTCTAGAGACAACCTACTAAGCAAAACAAGTCATCTCTCTCAACAATCAGTGCAATCCAACTCTCATAAAAAGTTTGAGTTCATTTTTCAATTCAGAGAAATGTCTAATATTCATATCAAGGAAAGAGGAAAAAAGGCAAATGAAAATTAAAAATTTTATGATAATTTACTTATCTGCATCATATTGATTTATAAAACTATGAGAATTTATTTCTCATTTCTTAGGCTATTATAATCCAATGTAATGTCTAGTTAAGATTATACTTTACGGAATTTATAAAATAACATGACATACCTTCAGTGAATTTTGTGTAGCACGTATACTTAACATGTGAGAATAATTAAATAAAAATCACATGTAAAAACTCTGAGATAACTGTAACATCATAACTGTACTTTTCCTATATATTTAATGAAAAAAAGTTATTGCTAAAATTAACTGGTTGATAGATTAGTATATAATTTTATTTTTGGTAATGAAGTGGATAATATTAAACATTTATAAAGTGAAACACTGATGTAGAATGCATGTAAAATAATTTTACTATAGTACAATTTTTTGCATAGTACAATTTCTTGCATATCATCTTGGTATTGTATAATTTTTTATCTGATTTGATAAATGTTTTAAATTATTTTTGGAATAAGATGCATAGCCCTGGCCTGGTGGCTCAGTTGGTTGGAGCACCATCCCATACACCAGAAGGTTGTGGGTTCAATTCCTGGTCAGGGCACATACCTAGGTTGTGGGTTCAATCCTCATTAAGGGTGTGAATAGGAGGCAATAGGTCGATATTTCTCTTTCTCGCTCTCTCTCTCTGTCTCTCTCTCCTGTCCTCTCTCAAAAATCAATAAAAAACATATCCTCCAGTGAGGATTTTTTAAAAATCATACATAGATTCTAAAGAAAAAAACAAGTAAAATTTTATCCATAGGTTTTAAGTGTACCTTGAAATTTTTTCATAGTCCTAGAAAATATTCAAATAACTTTTAAGTGAGCCAGTCTCATTAAACTGCTTCAGATATTTAAAGGTCCATTTCTCTCCTGCTATTATCAAGACCTGAAAAGGAGAGTTGAAAATAGCTTTAAAAAAATAGCTTTAGCCACTATTTAAATATAAGGAAAACAAGTCATTCTTAGTGTTCATTATTTCTTACTGGTGATACCTATTTTATTTTTTGACTTGGCTCTTAAGCAAAGAGGCAAATACCTTGTGAAGGCACAGAAGCTAAAACATCAGTGCTCCTCATTTGTTAAAGCTATGCAGAGGCCAAACCTAGGAGGGGCCCAAACAGTGTGTTCACATGGTCACTATATTCTGTAAAGTTTGTAATAATGAGATAGTGAAACCCTGCCTTCTCCCTCTTTTCACTTTGGCTTCCCTTCCTTCATCCTCCCCTTTGTGCTCAAGTGGCCTCGGGCTTTTTGGAGGAAGTGACTAAAAAAGGGGGAGAGATGCAGATACATCTACTTTGGGTTTAACGGTTACCTTTATGACTCGCTGCGAGGTAGTCACGACCACGTATACTTATTACTTTAGCTGTCCTAATATAGAATGGCTTTCAGGAATTCTCCCCACATTGTGACATGATGTGAACTTGCAGTGCCGAGGTGTGAACTTGGTGATTAAGTTTGCTGCTGGAAATTTGTGAGTAGCAGAGGAGAAATAAGAAGTTAGTATGGGAAAATTCTTTCAAATTTTTCAGCTTATGTAAAAAAGAAATTTATAGCTATTGCCCCACATTTGACAGCAATCCTAAAGAGTCACCAGATATTACCAATAATGGTTGTAAAACTGCCAAAAAGTGTTCTGTGTTATCAATGCTAAGAAAAACACTTCCATCACTCATGCTAGAGCAGTGGTTTTCAACCTTCTGGCCCTTTAAATACAGTTCCTCATGTTGTGAACCAACCATAAAATGATTTTCATTTCTACTTCATAACTGTAATGTTGCTACTGTTATGAATTGTAATGTAAATATCTGATATGCAGGATGGTCTTAGGCAACCCCTGTGAAAGGGTCATTCGACCACCAAAGGGGTCACAACCCACAGGTTGAGAACCGCTGTGCTAGAGGAAAGACTGATTATCTTTCTACTCAGTCTATTGGAAATGGTGTTACCAAACTGTTAAATGAAGAATGCTCAAAACATATGTGGGGGGGGGGGAGAAGACTTTTTCATTAGGGTAGTTAATAAAACATGCCATTTTTCTGAATTTTGTGGCATTTGTCAGCATTTTCAAATTTGAAACAAAGGTAATTTGTAGGGTTTTCCCCCCTCAATCTAAATAGTCACTTTTGTACATAATTTTGTATTTTTTTAAACAATGAGGGCTTCCCAAATTTTATAAACTTCAGGCTCCCAAACTTAGTGCATCCTTGCTCAGTAGTTGGGGGTTGGAAGATGTGAAGTCATTCAACAAAATTGCTATGGTCCCCAGTGCTCTCATACCACAAAACACCCATTCCTACTATTTTAAACAGAAATATGTGTGAAACAAGCAGAGATGGGAAAGCTATGGTTTTATGGTGACCCAACTGACCACTAAAGTGAATTCTTCAAAATAATATTGAATTTTCTTTATAGTTGGCTCTCTGGTTTGTTGTTTTTAACAATCCCCAGGAAATGCACCATTGGAAGATTCAGGATGGGGAAGGAAGGAAACTATTCTTTCATAGACGGAGAAGCGCTGCTGTAAAAAGGAACGTAGGAGAAGAGACCCCGTGTGATGCTATCTAGATGGATGCTGAAATCCTGGAAATCAGTAACTTTTAGATTACCATGCTCAGTGAATTCCTCGGAAAGCCCATGAATACATTTTGGGCAGGTGCACCCTAGTTTCAATCCTTTCACTTTGTAAGAGATAGAATGGGGCTGTAGGCCAGCGATGGCTACACTCATAAAGCCATACGCTAGACCTGAGCATAACATCCAATTGGTGCTGCATCGGTCTCTGGCTCCTCTTGTCTCTCCCTAGTTTATTTCCTCTTTCCTCTCTCTCTTTCTCCTTTCTTTGTTCTCTAATTGTCACACTGTTCTCTCATTTGGTTTGGACTTCCTTTCATCCAGCTGTATACTCTGCTTGTCAACCTTTGTCCCCTGCATTCTCGTTCTTTTAAAAAAAACGTATGAATTGGAATTTGTAAGTTAGTGCAATTTTTAGAGCAGTTTTAGACTTACAGAGAGATTGCACAGGACGCACAGAGGTTTTGCATAAATCCCTCCGCCACACACCACAGTTTCTCCTATTATTAATATCGCTTTAGTGTGTTAAATTTGTTACAATTGATATATCAATATTGACACATCATTAATAACTAAAAGCCATACTTACATTAGGGTTCAAACTTTATATCTATAGTTCTATGGGTTTTGACTAATGTCATATAGCCACCATTATAGTATCAAACAAAATAGTTCCACTGTCCTAAAAATCCTCTGTACTCCACGATTCACCACTTCCTCCATCTCTCCCCCTAAAATTACTTATTCTTAAAAACACTACCACCCAAACCAAAATTCCCCTATGTGGCTGATATGGCTCACTTCTTTGGGCGCTGTCCCATACACCAGTTCCCTGTCAGGGCACAGGCCGCGGTTACCGGCTCCATCCCCAGTAGGGGTCATGCAGGAGGCAGTTACTGATGTTTTTCTCTCTCTCCCCCTCTCTTTTTCTCTCTCTCTAAAAAAGTCAGTAAAAGCATATTAAACACACACACACACACACACACACACACACACACACACACAAAAGACCACCCAAACCAAAATTTCCCTATGTGGCCATCAATAGAAAAGAAAATGGATTCATTAACTGCCAGGCATTCTTATAGATGTTTAATAATAATAACTCATACTCAATTAAATATGTCATTTGATTACCACAAATTTAAGTATAATTATACTGACTTTAGGAATAAATATATTGAGTTTCAGAAGTCCAAATGCCTTGCTCAAGGCTATATGGCTAGTTGAAGATGAATGTGGTTGAGCCAATGCCCTTATTTGCTGATGGTTGAGTAATGGTCTCTTCACTCTACTACCTCTTAAATGCCCTTGAGCTTTATCAGAGATAGTAAGTGTGTGTTTAGAAGAGAATGATTTGTGACTGCTAACTTTTAAGAATTCTTTCAGTCCCTATCTATGGCTTGTTCATCAGCAGGTAGAACTTTAGTTCCCCTCTACAGACTTCAATGATGCATATAAGTATTTAATAATGCATCTCTCTAAAAATCCTCTTTGAGTGAACTTTAAAATATTCTACTACTGCCCTGACTGGTTTTACTCAATGGATAGAGTATCGGCCTGCAGACTGAAGGGTCCCAGGTTTGATACTCCTCAAGGGCACATGCTTGGATTTCAGGCTCCATCCCCACTAGGGGGCATGCAGGAGGCAGCCGATCAAGGATCCTCTCTCATCACTGATGTTTCTATCTCTCTCTCCCTCTCCCTTCCTCTCTGAAATCAATAAAAATATATTTTAAAAAAACATTCTGCTACTTTATCACCCATAGACTAGATTATTTTCTCTTATTTCCAACTCTGCCACCCAATATTTAGTGGTATATCATCCTTAGCAAAGTGCTAATACCAAATATTTTACAATAAAATTAATTTCAGTTAGATAACATCTCAGGATTTTCAGTTTCAACTGCAATCCTTCAGATATATACATATATATACATAAATACGTTTATATACATATATATACATATATAATTAATAACATATTTTTAAATTAGAGTTGAGGTACAGTATAGTTTCAGGTGCATAACCTCATGATTGTACATTTATGTAACTTACAAAGTGACCATCCCAATAAATCTCGTACCATCGAGCACCATACATAGTTATTATAATATTATTGACTATGTTTCCTATGCCAAATAAGAATTTTTTAAAAAATTATAAATTAGCAGGTACAGAATAGTCATGGAGATGTGAAGCACACCATAGGAAATATAGCTATATATTTTTATTTCAAGTTTTTAAATATTTGTAATCTGCTTATTCTTACACAAATGATAACTTTTTAACCTGTGTAGAGACAGACTCAGCCATTCTTTGTTTTAGCCTTTGCAAACACTGTTTAAGGCAGAGAGCACAGTTTTGTTTATGCTGATAGCTGTGTGAATATTGTTACTATTTTGAGAACTGAACAGGTTGAATTTGGGGTGTACAAGCAAGATAGTACATTATTGCTGGCACAGTAGCACTTCCTTACAGATTAATAATAGATTTTATTCTAACTTTTTCAGTGATACTACCAAATCACAGAATGCATGATAATGATGTCTAAGTTCAAAAACTTTTTACCAAATGAAATGATGAAAAGTCTTTAAAATCCAATTAGTTATTGGCAGACAGCATTGAGGGTGGGATGATGCAGAAAATAATATTTGAGCCAGATTCTTATTTCTAACTCTCATTTTTGTTGTAAGACAGACAGCTTTGGGGGCTGCTGTTATTTATTTCAAATGACTAGCATGTCAGAATGACAACTAACTAACATTGAATGTTAGTAATTGGTTATTGTAAATCAAATTTCAAAGTTACAGCATGAAAACAACTCAACTTGCTCTACTCATTGTGGGACAGATTTTCTTTAATTAATAGACTGTTTAGAGCACCTTTAGGGTTAGAAAAAAGTTGCACAGAAAACACCACAATTTCATATACATACTCTGCTCATCTACCTCACCTCCAGGCACTGTTTCACTTATAGTTAGTACTTTATATCAGTGTACATTTGTTACAATTGATAAACCAAGTTTCATATATTATTATTAACCAAAGGCCATCGTTTAAATTATAGTTCACTCTTTGGGTTGTACAGGCCTATGGGTTTTGAGAAATGAATAATATCGTGTATCCATTATTATGGTATCATACAGAATAGTCTCACTGCCCTAAAAATGCCCTGTGCTCATTGACTCATCCATACTCCCTCTCTGTGAACGCCTGCCAACCACTGACCTTTTTTACTTTAGTTTTGCATTTTCCAGAATGTCATATATTTGATCTATGGAGCCTTTTTAGACCAGCTTCTTTCACTGAGCATTATGCATTTAAATTTCTTCCATGTATTTTTGTGTCTTATTAGCTCACTTATTTTTATTGCTGAATAATATTTCATCGTATGGATGTATCCAAGTTTGTTTATCCATTCACCTGTTGAAAGACACTTTGCTTGAGGCTATTTGTGGTCATAAATAAAGCTGCTATAAATATTTTCATGCAGATTTTTGTGACAAGATAAGTTTTCCACTCACTCCAGTGAATGTGATTGCTGAATCATATGGTAAGACTGTTTAGATTTGCACTTCCAACTGTCTTCCAAAGTGGCTGTACCATTTTACATTCCCACCAGAAATGAATGAGTGTTCTTGGGGCTCCATATCCTTGCCAGCATTTAGTGTTGTCAGTCATTTGAATTTTAGCCATTCTAATGAGTGGAGTGGTATCCACAGTTGTTTTGCTTTTTATTTCCCTAATGACATGTGATATTAGGCAGATTTTCATACGCTGACTTGCCATCTGTATATCTTCCTTCATGAAGTGTCTGTTCTAGTCTTTTGCCCGTTGTTATTTTTTTTTTAACCGGGTGGTTTGTTTTCTTATTGTTGAGTTTTTAGGAGTTCTTTGTATATTCTGGATAACAGTCTTTTAACAGGTACGTGATTTGCGCCCTGGCAGGTGTGATTCAGTGGTGGCGCATCAACGTATCAAAGGGTCATGGGATCGATTCCAAGTCAGGTGCTCAGACCTGGGTTGCAGGTTTGACTCCTTGCCCCCAGTTGGGGTGCATGCAGGGGGCAACCAATCACTGTGTCTCTCTCACATTGATGTTTCTCTTTCTCTCTCTCTCCCCCCCCACCTTCCTTCCACTCTCTAAAAATCAATATAAAAAAATGTCTTTGGGTGAGCATTAACAACAACAACAACAACAACAAAAAACAAGTATGTGTTTTGAAAATATTGTGTCCCGGTCTGTGACTTGTCTTTCATTCTCTTAACAGTGTTTTTCACAGAGCAGTTTATCATTTTAATAATGAACAACAGCAATTTTTCCTTTCACGGGTCATGCTTTGGACATTTATCTAAAAACTCATTGCCAGGGTCATCTAGATTTTCCTTATCTTCTAGGAGTTTTATAGTTTTGCATTTTACATTTAAGTATGATTGATTTTGAGTTAATTTTTGTGGAATATGTAAGGTCTATGTGTAGATTCATTTTTTGCATGTGAATGTTCAGTTGTTACAGCACCATTTGTTGGAAAGACTATTATTTTTCCACTAAATTGCCTTTGCTCCTTTGTGAAAGATCAGTTGATATTTTTGCTTGGGTGTATTTCTGGGGTCTCTGTTCTGTTCTACTGATCTAAGCAATTGGTTCATCTAAGTCATGGGCAATGAGTTGCTCATAATTTTTTTCTTCTTTTAATGTCCAAGGACTCAGTAGTGATAGCCCCTCTTTCATTTTCTATTTTAGTAATTTGTGGTTTCACTATTTTTTATTATTATTCTTGATTACCTTCGTTAGGGTTTAATCAAGTTTACTGACCTTTTCAAAGAACCAGCTTTTGGTTTCACTGATTTTCTCTGTTAATTTCCTGTTTTTAATTTCATTGATTTGTATACTTTTTTCCTTCTGCTTACATTGGATTTAATTTGATCATTTTTTTCTAGCTTTAAGATGGAAATCTAGATTTTTGAGTTTAGCTATTTCTTCTTTTCTAATATATCCTTTTCATGCTACGCATTACCCTCTAAGCACTGCTTTGCTGCATCTTGCAAATTTTGATAAATTGTAGTTTTATTTCATTTAATTAAAATATATTTTAATTTATATTGAGAATTCTTTGATCCATGTGTCATTTAGAAGTGTGTTGTTTAATCTCCAAATATTTGGGGATTTTTCCAACTATGTTTCTATTATTGACTTCTAGTATAATTCCATTGTGGTCTGAGAGTATACTTTCTGTGATTTCTATTCTTTCACTTTTGTTAAGATGTGCTTTATAACCCAAAATGTGATCTTACTTGTTGAATGTTCAAGTAAGCTTGTGAAGAATGTGTATTCTGCTCTTTTTAAATAAAGTAATATTTAAATGTCAGTTGGACACAATTGACTGATGGTGCCATTTAATTTAACTACGTCCTCACCAATTGCCTTCCAGATTTGTTAATTACTGATAACATGATATTTAAATCTTATAACTATGATAGTGTATTTGTCTACTTTCAGTTCTATAAATTTTTGCCTCATTTATTTTAATTCTTTGTTGTTAGTTGTATACATAACTTAGGATTGTTATGTCTTCCTGAAGAATTGATTATTTTATCATTATGTAATGCCCCTCTTTATTTCTGATAATTTTTCTTGCTCTGAAGTCTGCTCTGTCTGAAGTTAATACAGCTACTCCACTTTTCTTTATTAGTGTTAACATGGTGCGTATCTTACCCCATCCAGACACAGAATTCCAGGCTAGTGGATTTTTTTTCCAACAATTTGATATTCATGCCATTGTTTTTTACTTGCTAGGTTTCTGAAGAAAAGTCTGATGTGATTATCCTTACGTCTCTATAGTTAAGGTCCTCCCCACCCCTGGCTTAATTTAAGATTTTCTCTTTGACTTTGCTTATTTGTAGTTTGGGCATGATATGCCTAGGTGAAGATGAGCCTTCCTACCTGGTGATTTCTGAGCTTCCTATGTGGTTTGGTGATGTCGGTAATTAATTTTGGGAGATTATCAGCATTATTACTTCAAATATTTGTTATGGGTTTCTTTCTTTTTTACTTCTTCTGGTAGTCTCGTGTCCCATACTTCTTGAACATTCTGTTCCACTTCTTTTTCAGTGTCTTCCTCTGCTTTTCAGTTTTACGTTTCTCTGGTCAGGAGTTAGACTGTATTTACTGCTTGCACCAGTTGCAGGTGTCAGAGACTGCAATTTCCTTCAGTGTCCTATTTTTGTCTCTCCTATTGTCTTTGGTTTCCCCTGTAGACTCCTTCTTAAATGGAAAGGGAAGCTCCAGTTCTGTGTGTTGTCATCCAGCAGCCCTGTTGATCTGGCGGGTAAGGTGTGGGAGGAGGAGAAGCACTCCATAAGCTTACCATTAGGTCTTGGGCTTTTAATGGGCCTGTGCCTCTGGGCTGTGATCTTGGCAAGCCTTTCTCAGCTACCACAGCCACAATGTAGGTCACACAGGAGGGCTAGAGGGGACTGCAGTGGGGTATTTTCCATTCCCCATATCAGTTAAGTTTTGATAAAACTGATGTTGGTTAGGCTCTGCTAAAATATTTTTCTAGGAGGGCAGGCCTTTTATAGGAGAACAGAATGATCTAGGTGTATTGCACAATGGTTACTTTTCCTCTCCCTCATGGAAACATGAAGGACTTTTTCTCTCATCTTTACCGAGATCTTAGTGGGGCTCCCAAAGCTAATGAAAGGGTTGGGCCTTTTCAGGCTGAGATTCCAGGCATTTTCATCTCTCAAGCTATTCCACACTCAATCTCCAGCAATTAATAAATTACTGTTTATGTTTTCCTACCAGTCCCTGGCTCCTGGCAGCTTCTGCTCCCAAACTGTGATTCTCAGTATTCACCCATCTCTCAGGGTGCAGGGCAGCAATTTGCCCAGTGACTTCAATTCTCTGAGAGATCTAATAAAAGTCATTAATTTTCCATTTGTTCAGCCTTTTCCTTGTGAGGACTGGAGGAATGACTTTCATGCTGTTTACATGTCAGACCAGAAAACATGAGTTGATATTTTTTACATCAGTCATGGTGCAGTTATAGAAGAAGATCGATTTTTTTTTTAAAGTAGTTGTTTTTGTGAGTCTCATTAAAATTCGGCACCTTAGGGGTCACCATGGACCAAGGGTCCCCAAACTTTCCCAGGCCTCCAGTTTTTTATTATTAATTTCTTAGGAAATGAGCACTTTTGGAAGAACTGAGTCACATTAATCCAAGACAGGAAAGATTAATATGTGAGAAAAAAAGCTGATTTATAAAATAATCATTAGAAATGTAGTTGTCAGAATAGCTATGTATTTAGAGTATATGACCTAGATGAGTAGGTTAACATAGGAAAACCAAACACTAATTAGGGTAATGAATAAAGAAGTAAAGGAGAGAAATTGTGTATTTGTTGTTATGAAATATTTCTATCAAACAACTGCATCCTTTGTGAAGGTATGCTTCTCTGAGGGTATTTCTGATCAGAGGTTATCTGTACTATCCACACTGGGTAATTTTTTCTAGAGTGCTACCCACCCCCCCCATCCCCCGCATTCATGTTGTTGACATACCAGTTTGACATTTTCTAAGCTTTGGCTTTCTTTTTTTATGTTCCATAAGAACCACTACCCATCTGCTGTGGCAGCATCTACTTAGATAAACTCAATTAATTAAATAGCAGTTCACCTTATTTTCTCCTTAGTCATGGTTAGAAAGGCTGTATGTCTTAAGGTAAGATTTAAGATTCCTCTCTTTTGTCTTGACCACATGAATCAATGATTATTGAGTGACCAGTATTTGTCTGCTCCTGTGCAGGTAGCAGAGACTAAGAGGATAAGACAGACCCATCACTGTCCTCAAACAGCCTGCTCATTACAAACCATTCCTTTAAGATGTCTAATACATCCATTTTCTGCTGCCTCTTATCACCTTCCATTTTTAAAAAATGACATTTTTCACCAGGTATTAAAATTATGGAAATAGATGTTGTGCTTTGGAAGCATGGGTGCCAATGCTTATCATTAAGTACCAATTTATGAAATTGTATTCTTCTTGCTGAGAAATGAAATTGTATTGCTCAGATTCAGTAAAATTGGAATAATGCCACATTAGAGTTTGGCTTCTAGGATCCCAAAAGGACAGAGGCTCTCGTCCCTTGTCTGTTCAGTTATTATCTAAAAAGTCATCTTGAAATCAAGACATCCTGGCCATGAGGTCCACTAAATAGAAATGTACCAAAGCTTGAGGAAGAATTGATTAAAGAGTGAGAGAAGTCTAAGCCATCCTTACCTTTGTAATTGGCAATTGTAACACATTTATTATATTTTCTTTCAATTTTTTTCCAGGAATAATGGTGTCAAAAACAGTAAGTTAAGGTGTTATGAACCTCACCTGATAATACTTAAGTATTAGAGCTTTTATTAATAGTGCCATACCCTGTTAATCATTTTTTTTACTTTCTTTAAAAGTGAAATCAATGCTTATTGATGTAAAATTCTTCCTTCTTTATCTACAAAAAGATTTAAAGTATACAAGATTCAGTAAATTTTCACAAATGCCAGAATTTGTCTAATAAAAATAGATGCTTATCTAGGCTAATGCTTAGGAGGATACAATTTTTATATATGTTTCCTTGAGCTGTGTTTGAGCTTATTTTTAAACAGTGAGTCATTGTGATTTGAAATGTTGGTGCATGCCCCAGAAGGGGATGGTTGCCAAACCCCTGCTTAGGATAGAAAACAGCAGCTCATTCACTCACCCAAAGCATAGGGCAATGCATGTACAAATGCCAACCACATTGGAGTCCTTCCCCAGCCTTCAATTGTTGATATGGTTATGTGCAGCTGCAGTGGGATAAAATGTCTGATATGATTCTGAAAGGCAATGATCAAGCAAGTAAATGCTGTGATACTGTTCATTATATAGTTTCCTCAATGAAAAAAATCTAGACTAGTCCACTGGAACTTTCTGCCACGTGGAACTTGTTCTATATCTGTGTTATTCAGTAGGATAGCCACTAGACACGTATGGCTAGAAGGTTAGTGCAATTCAATTTTCAATTTTTAATGTCATTCAATTTTAATTCATTTAAATTTAAATAGCTTCTTATTGTTAGTGACTACAGTATTGAACAGCTCAAGAGAGAAAATCATCACACATCACGGAATCAGACTTGTGGAGAATAAAGTTCCTAAAGGGTAATTACATACACTGAGAAAATAGGTTTAAGAGGTTCTGGAGTTAGTAAAAATGAATGTGTATATCAAAGTCAAATAAGGTGGGTTTAAATCTGAGTTCTATTATTTAGGTAAGTAATTTTATAAACTTCATCAGCCTAT
Source organism: Myotis lucifugus (assembly GCF_000147115.1). Taxonomy (NCBI): domain Eukaryota; kingdom Metazoa; phylum Chordata; class Mammalia; order Chiroptera; family Vespertilionidae; genus Myotis; species Myotis lucifugus. Next base: position 3,432,296 of record NW_005871169.1, on the reverse strand, counting down.
TATGTCTCCCTCAGCCTCAGTGTCCTACTTTGTTAAAGAAGTTAATAAATATAGTAGTACTTAATAAATTTCCATTAAAGAAAATGTAGCATTGTGAAATTATTCTATTCTTACTAAAAAAAAAGAAATGACTAAATAATTGACAAATGTAGTCTCTAAACACACTTTGTAAAGAACTTCCCTATTAATAGTCACCTAGCTTACAACATTTAGTGAGTTTTTAGAATGTTCCAGCCACATGTGTTATGGCTGAGAGATTAAATAACATGCTTAAAGTCATATAGTTATGAAGTAATAGAAACAGAATTTGAATTTAGGTCTCTTCAGTGCCCAAGAAAATGTTCTTTGGTGAATGTGTTCTTTACTGACTCCATACAGCATAATAGTAGAAATTATAATATCCATTTGTGAAAATAAGGTGCACTAGATATTCTGATAATCAATCCCTCTTGCCCAAAAATATCTAGGAATTCTATAAAAAAAAATAATACAACCATAATCCTATTAAATGCATACCAAAGTCTGTACAGATGTAAGGGTAATTACCAAGGGTCAAATATAAAAAAGAAACTAAAACATATTTTTTGAGGATTTTCAAACTGAGTTTTATTTTCTACACCAATTATTTGAAAAAGTATGACTTTATATTGCAGATCATTTAAAAAGGATCATTTATAGTTTCTAGTGACTTCCATTGCTGCCTGTAGAAAAGGTAATAAATATCCCAATTAAAAATACATAATTGGCAAATGGTCTCTTAGAGATGATACCTAAAGTACAAGTAACCAAAGAAATTGGACTCCAACAAAACTAAAACCTTTCTTATTTCAAAGGACACTACCAAGAAAATTAAAAGACAATTCATGATATTAGATAAAATAATTGCAAACTATATATTTAATAAGGGCTTATCTTAAAACTCAATAATAAAAGACAATTCAATAAAAAATTGGCAAAGAATTTGAATAGACATTTATTTGAGATGGTATAAAATGATGATGAGAGTATGAATAGATGCTCAATGTCATTAATCGTTGGAAAATGCAAATCAAAACCACAATGAGATACCATTTCATATTCACTATGATGGTTATAATAAAAAAGACATACTAACAAGTGTAGCCAAGAATTTGTAGAATTATACTTTCATACATATTGCTGGTGGGAATATAAAATGGTACAGATGCTTTGTAAAACATGTGATTCCTCAAAATATTTAAGATAGAGTTATCATATGACCCAGCAATTATAATTCTAGGTATATACTCAAGAGAAATGAGAAAAAATGTTTACACAAAAACTTATACATAGCAACATTATTCATAATAGTGCAAAAGTGAAAACACCCAAATGTCCATGAGTTAATGAATGAAAACATTGTGTGGTATATCAATAAAAAAAGAATGTCATGCTGATACATGCTATAACAGGGATGAACCTTGAAAACATGATAACTGAAAGGAGCCAGACACAAAAAGCTCCACCTGTATGATACATTTTATATGATATGTCCAGAAATGGTAAACACATAGAGAAAAAAAGTATATTAGGTGCTGTCAGAAGCTAGTGGAAGAGGGAATGAGAAGTAACTGCTAAAAAACTATAGACCACTATCCCTGATGAATATAGATGCAAAAACTTCTCAACAAAATGTTAGCAAACAAAATTCAATAACTCATTAAAGGATTATACAATATGACCAAGTTGGATTTATCACTGGGATACAGAGATGTTTCAATGTATGCTAATCAATAAATGTGATAGACATATAATAGAAGAAAAGATAAAAATTATATGATCATCTCAATAGATGCAGAAAAATCACTTGAATAAATACATCTTTTCATAATAAAATCCTTCTACAGATTGGGTATAGAAAATACCTCCACATAATTAAACAAATAAATGACAAATGCACAGCTAACATGATATTCAACAGAGAAAAATAGAAATATTTCAAGGTCAGGAATAAGACAAGAGTGCCCTTTCTAACCACTCTTACTCAACATAATACTGGAAGCCCTAGCTAGAACAATTAGGCAAGAAAGAAGTAACAGACATCCACATTTTTTAAGAAAAAAGTAAATTTGTGGTTCTTTGAAGATGATATGATTTTCAATATTGAAAACCCTCAAAACCTGACTTAAAACTGTTGGATCTAATCCATGAATTCAGTAAAGTTGCAGAAAATAAAATCAATACACAGAAATTAGTTGCATTTTTATACACCCAAACACAAATAAAAATAACTCATTCACAATAGTAAAAAACAATAAAATACTTAAGAATGTATTTTACTAAGGAAGTAAAAGATCTGTACGATGGAGAGTTAATACATCATTGAACAGAATCAAAGAAGACAAACAAATGGAAGGACATCCCATGTTTGTGGACTGACATAGCTAATATTGTTAAAATGTCTATACTACCCAAAGCTGGCTATGGATTCAATGCAATCCCTATCAAAATTCAAATTTTAGGCATTTTTCAATATAGAAAAAACTCTCTATCATTTGTATGGAACCACAAAAGACCCAGAATAGTCAAAACAATCCTGAGAACAAAATTGGAGTCATCACAAGACTTGATTTCAAACTATAATATAATGCTACAGTAATTAAAACAGTATGGTTTGGGCATTAATATAGACACACAGACAAATGGAATAGAACAGAGAATACATAAATAAATCCCCACATATATCGACAAATAATAAGGAAGCCAAGAACATCCAATAGGAAAAGAGAGTCTTTTTTAAAAAAATGATGCGGGGCACACTGGATAATCACACATAGGAGAATAAAATTGGACCCTTAAACCACACATAAAATTCAACTGCAAGTGAGTCAAAGATAAAAATATAAGACCCAATACCATAAAACACTGAGATGAAAACTTGATAAGAATCTCCTCAACACTAATCTTGGCAATTATGTTTTTATGACACCAAAAGCAAACACAGCAAAAGAAAAAGTTAACAAGTAGGACTACATCAAACAAAAGGTTCTACTCAAACTAAATAATCAACAAAATTAAAAGGCAACCTACAAAATGGGAGAAAATATTTGCAAACCATACATTGAATCAGGGGTTAATATCCAAAATTTATTTTTAAAAATTCATACAATTCAATAACAGAAAAATAAACAATCTGATTTAAGAATGTGCAGAGGAACTGAATATACAGTTTTTGAAGGAAGATATCCAAATGGCCAAGAGGTACATGGAAAGGTAGTCAACATCACTACTTATCAGGGAAATGAAAATTAAAACCACTATGAGATACCTCATACCTGTTAGAGCGGCTATCATCAATAAGACAAGAGATGACTAGAGATTAGGTATGGAGAAAAAGGGGCCCTTGTGCACTTTGGTGGGGTTGCAAGCTAGTCCATCCACTATGAAAGGCAGTATGGAGTTTCCTCCAAAAATAAAAAAATTGAACTACCATACAACACAGTGAACCCACTTCTAGGTATGTATCCAAAGGAAATGATAATAGGTTATTGAAGAGATATATGCACTCTATCATTATTGTAGCACTATTCACAATAACTAAGATATGGAAACGACTCAAGTGTCCATCAATGGATAAATAGATGAAGAAGATATTATATATATATAATGGAATACTATTCATCCATGAGAATAAAAGAAATCCTGACATTTGAAACAATATATGTGGACCTTGAGGATATTATGCTAAGTGAGATATCAGACAGAAAAAGACAAATACTATATGTTATCGCTTATATGTGAACTAAAAAAAACACAAAACAGGGTGGAATGAGTGTTATTTGGGGCTGGGAGTTGGAAGAATGGGAGAGATGTTATTTAAGGGTACATATTTGCAACTAGCAGATAAATACATCTTGGTTATTAAATGCACAGAACAGGGGTCATAGACAACAAGAATGTATTACACTAGAAGAAATGATAATTATGTGATGCAATAGAGGTATCATTAATTCTACAATGCTAATCATATTGCAAAATATGTATCAAGTGAAAAAATTCTGTTCCAGCTAAACTACCAATCCAGAAAAATGTTGAATAAAGATATTTTGGGCAGACAAAAGCAGGTTTACCATCCATAGACCTTATCTATATACTAGAGACTGAGTGCACAAAACTCGTACACTTGGGGGGGGGGGGATCCCTCAGCCTGCATTGTGAGAGGGCACAGGCCAGGCCAAGGGATCCCACCAGTGCATGATCAGGGCCAGGGAGGGACACAGGAGGTTGGCCAGCCAGGGAGTGACCCGTCTCGCATAGTCCTTATCGGCCAAACCCCAGCAGCAAGCTAACCTACTGGTCAGAGCATCTGCCCTCTGGTGCTCAGTGCACGCCATAGCGACTGGTCGACTGGTTAACTGTCTGTCCCCTTGGTGGTCAGTGCACATCATAGCAAGCAGTTGAGCAGCCTTAGCACATCATTAGTTTATTACACTTTGATTGGTTGAATGGCTGACCAGACGACCGGACACTTAGCATATTAGGCTTTTATTATATAGGCTATAAAAGCCTAAACAACCATCTGACCATTTGACCATTTGCCTGGTAGCTATGATGTACAATGACTACCAGGGGGCAGATGCTCCGACCAGTAGAGGAGGGAGCATGGGTCAGCCATGGGTTAGGTTGCTGCTGGGGCACTGTCGGCCCTGAATCTGCTTCACCTGCACCCTGGACCCAGAGAGGAGGGAGCCCGAGTCTTGGGTGTGTCACCTGAGAACCACCCTCTTGCAATCTGGGACCCCTCAGAGGATGTTGGAGAGCCGAGTTCAGCCTGATTCCCAGAGGCCAGGCTGAGGGATCCCCCAGTGCACGAATCCGAGCACCGGGCCTCTAATTTAACATAATTTCTAAAGTATGTACCTAAAAAAATTTCAGAAGCAAGGTCTGAGATAAAAAAGTAATGCCCAGAAAAAAATCAGCAAAAAAAATTTGCTAAACATTTAGGTAAATTAAAATAAACATATCCACTGCTGGCTTTGCAGTTATGTGGATTGATAGTTAGGAATTCAGATTAGATTTTCTTGAGCTGTCCACAGGATTAAATTCTGTTCTCAATATTGTCATTGGATGACCAGAATAGCTCATGTGTTTCAATCACCTCAAGGTGTGTGTATGTGTGTGTGCAAACATTTTCCAAGGGCTCAAAATGACTGACAATATTTTCACTTAATTCATTGGTTTCTCTTTGTTCCTTTGCCAGAAACTTGCAGTGAGTTCATCTAGTTCTGAATGGGTAGCACCTGCTCTGCTTTACACTCAAATTCCATCCACTGGGTGGTATGACCAGTGACATATTTCCAAGACTCTGAAATCATATGAGCCTAGAATGCAAATGAGAATTCACAGCTAGCTATTCGAGCTTCAGAGATCATTGGAAACAAAGACTATATCCAAATCCACAGCCTATTTCATTCATTTTTAACATTAACTGATGCTTACCACAACTTCCAGGTTTTAAAAAAGTGAAGCCCTGTCACCTATGATTAAAAATAAATTTTAAGAAAAGGAAAGTTAAGTGAATTTAGTCCAGATTCCACTTTTTATGATCAATGATTTCTTGATAAAGTGAAAGGACTAAGACAGGAAGTTTGATGGGAAAAGCATTTTCAGGATTTATACAGCTCATGATAAGACAGATACTAATGTGAATGAAGTTTTGTGTGTTTTTTTATAAATATGTTTTTATTGATTTTAGAGAGTGAGGAAGAGAGAGGGAGAGAGAAACACCAATTGGCTGCCTCCTGCACGCCTCTCCTGGGGATGGAGCCCACAACCTGGGCATCTGCCCTGACAGGGAAATGAACAGGTGACCTTTTGGTGCACAGGATGACATCAAACCAAAGGTGCCACACTGGCCAGGGCCTGAATGAACTTTTTAAAAACTGCATTTTACTGCTCAGTGCAATGATGGTCCATGTCCAACCAAATGGTTTGTCATCTTCTAGGTAGATAAGAACAAAACAGATAATTAACCCAAGTAGAATTTTTAGCTTTTCAAAAATGTAAGTATAAAAGAAAGGGCTATCTTTTAATAGTTGTCCTAATTCTGTGATGTAATTTTAGTATAAAAGGAAATTAGAAATTTAAATTCTTCTATTGAAAAAACCACCTCATACCATCAATCTATCAATAAATTAATATACAGGTAAATAAATAGATCAAAATAGGCAAAGATGACTATTACCAATGACCAACATCATTTGGAAGAACGTGCCATGTTAATAAACTCAGGGTATTTCACTGCCTTCATGCACAGGGCATTAGGAATATATGCACAACATTAATTTTTATTAGTCTTTGATTTCTTTTGGCATTTGTGGTTTTTACAGCATAGATGATATGATTAATTTATGTTTTCTTAATTGGACTGCTAAATATTCTTGTATATATTAATTTTGCACAGTGTCTAAATGTTTCCAGAAAACTCTAATAAACTAATTAAATCAACCAACACACAATCCAACTTATGATTCATCCATCATTCATATGCTGATTCCAATATCCCCTTACTTTCCTGGTATGCACCGGGCCTCTAGTTTAATATATAATCCCCAAAGGATTAGAGAAAATGTAAAATTACCTGCAAAAACAAACAAACAAAACAAAACAAAAAACATTGTAAAAACCAATAGATAGAATTTTCTGTCTGTCCTTTGTTTGGTTTAAATAATTCCTTACCCTTGAACGTCCCTGGCCGAACTAAATTCAACAGTCTCTTGTATAGAATGGACAGTGTCAGGGAGGTCCATGTATTGCCATCTGCTGGTTGGTTTTCAGAGATTTCATGATCTGTCTTTTTGAAGGTCACGTACAAAATATAAATCTCCACAAATAATATTAAAGTTCCAGATCACAGCTTGAATATTGCAGGTGTTTAGCCGTGCCACCGTTATGGTGGCTTTCTAATCTCACATCAATGATGATGGCTCTTAATTTTCCTTGAAGTTGCTATGTATTTAAGAAGCCAGAGCAACAGTGAACAGAGACCAGGGGCAGAGGAAGAAAGCAAAGAACTGCTGGCTAATACCTGTAGGGGGTGACACCACTTATGAAACACATGTCTTGAGGCATTTCAAATTATTCTTGGCAGGTGTATCATAAACAGATCCTCAGCCTATGCCAAGGCACTTGGCCATTGTAATTAAAATTACAATATAAAAAGCTCCTGCTGTTTCCTTCTGAAAAATGCTGACAGAGACTTCCTCCAACAACTATGACAGTATTCCCAACACCTCTGCATTTGCTATTTCCGTAGCTGCAAACAACAGCATCCATCTTTACCTTAGTTACGTTGCAAATTAGGGAGGGCGGGGAGATGCCCCCAGCATAATTATACAGGAGACAGAACAGTGTGCCTTGGGGTTGGAGGGCAGCCTCTTCAGAGAGCAGCAAGGGAAGAAGAGGCCATTTGGTTTTTAAAACTCAAAAGGGAAAGTACTTTTCTGAGCTAGGAAGAAACTGAAACTATAATATCACAAGTAAGAGTAAAACTCAAAAAAGGTGCTAACGGTGAGGGAGATGAGGCTTCAGTGTGATACCAAAAGAGGTAATGCCATTTTATCTTGTTTCGTGGAACCTGAAGCATTGGGTAGAAAGCTATGTGTCTGGTTTGGTTAAATATCTGGAGACAGAGAAATAAATTAAATGACTTTTTTAAAGACTTGCAGTCATATCATTGTAAGTGATAGATGCAAGCAATAATGCTTCAGGACTTTCTATCTAAACTTAGTACTCATAAAAACTAAAAATAGTGACAAAAGGTGACAGCTGCTTTATGGATCAAAATCCTAGCCTTCCCTATCACTAGAAGACAGTGCTAGGTACTTTAAAAATACTTATGGAGACCAGAAACTAATAGCAAATATCATAACTAGGAACAGGACACTAAAGGACCCTGAGAATTTGCTCTGGTAATTCTGTCTGCTCGCCTCTACCGTGACATCCCCGCTTTCCTAACTCAGGGTGAGGCTCTACAAACTTGTCTTCACTATGTGCTCACAAAAGCTTTCCCTGAAGGGAACAATCTTAAATTGTCAAACATAAGCTAGTTCCCATTAGATTAAGTTGCTTTAAATAAAAAATGTTTTCATTTTAATAATTTAAGCAGCCCCGTCATTCTTCGCCCTTCCCTGTGCTTCTAAAACTCCTTTCATTCATTCATTCGTTTATGCCCGCTGAGCACATGCTTTGTGCCAGAGACACATCCAGGTACTAGATAGAGAAAAGTGAACAAGGCAGACACAGTGTATCCCCTTATAAGATGTATTCTAGTTGGGAACACAGATAATATAGAATTAAAAAATGAATGATGAAGTAAATAGGAGATGTAATGATGAACAAATGTGTGGAACAAAAGAGATATTAAACAGCTAAGCCAGGATAATACCATTTTAAAGGTATGCACACACAATTCCACAATAAATAAGCAATATTGCCTCATGGAAAAACTCCAAAGATGCACATATACACTTGAATTTAAGGAGGATTGTCATTGACATTTAGCCTCTGTGTATAAATTTGCCCTTTTTGTAAATATCTTAATTTTTACATGTACTTCATGACCAGAGTTCTGTGACAGCTATAATCAGTTTCATAACAAAGAAAACAGGCTGAGCCTCCTGGAAGTTAGCATACTTTTACCCTATAGAACTTTCACATTGTCCCACCATTATATCTGGGTCCCTCTGTTTTGACTTAGAGTCCCTGACCACATTGCTGTCTTCAGGGACTGTGTATCCTAACTACACGTGATGAAGGGGAGGCTAAATTGTAGGCACGGTTGGAGAGATGATATATAAAGACAAGATAATATGAAAAAAAAGGATAGAAAATACCAATTGTTTACAAAGACGTGACCAGTGGGAAGACTGACTGGCAGAACCTACCAGAGCTGAATGTGCACATGCACCCTGTGAGGCATCATTTCTACTTCTAGCAAAACAGACAACCTAAAGGACATAACACTGAACACATTCAAAAAAAGATACATATTAGATTTTTTTTAGCAGCACAATATATAACAGTCAACAGCTATAAATCACCCAAATGTCCATCAACAACTGAGTGGATAAATTGTGGTATATTCACAGAATGCAATACAACATAGCAATGAGAATGAATGAACTACAACTACAAGCAACAATATGGATGAGTCACAGGTATAATACTGAGCCAAAAAACAAATAAGGCACAAAAGAGTAAATATGATATGATTCCATTTACAGAAAGCAGAAAAGCAAGAAATAATAAGCAATGGAAATAGGATTTTTTTTTTAAAAAAAGTGGTTCCATTTGGGGTTTGGGGGAGAAGAGGGGAGAAAAGTAGGGGCTTCAGGTTACTTACTATTCATTCACTTATCTGGGTGCTGGCTATATTGACATTTGCTTTGTGAACTTTCATACATATGTGCACTTATATATAACATATATAAACGTTTATTGTACTTTAATTAAGTAATTTTATTAAAAAATAAGAAGAAATACTAAGAAGTTTTAGTATTTCTATGTCTCCAAGTCTAAAAGTCAGTACTCATTGAGCCAGAATCAACTCCACAGTAATCTGCACTCTTTCCCCTACCATCCTTCCCAGACCTCTATAAAAACTAACCAATTCACCCGGCCAGCTTGGCTTAGTGGTTGAGCACCGACCTGTGAACCAGGAGGTCATGGTTCGATTCCCAGTCAGGGAGCAGGCCCTGGATGTGGGCTCAATCCCCAGTGGGGGTGGGGTGTAGGAGGCAGCCAATCAATTCTTCTCTGTCATCATTATATTTCTATCTCTCTCTTCCTCTCTGAACTCAATAAAAATATTTAAAACAAAACAAACAAAAAATCTAACCCAACTAATTCTGAAATTATTTGGTAAGTTTTTCTTTGTCATTACCTTTCCTTTACCCTTACCATACTTCATCCATTCACTTTAAAGTCAAACTATGATAATGATTTGCTACTGAAGATCTATTATTTTAATTAACAAGCTTCCATAGTAGATTGCAGTGGGTTACTATGTCTGTGACATGTTCAGCAGACAGGAGTACTTTGGGACTCTATTAACAGTAGTTTTAGAAATAGCAGGTAAGCAACTCTACTTGTTGTGGGGAATAAATCATAACTTTTGGATGGAACAGCTTTGGGGAACTGGGGGCCAGGATGAAGTGCCATGCCATTAAAGGGTTTAATGACAGAAATGGAATAAACCAGTGCCTTAAACTGTCTGCAAGGTGGCTTAAAATGGAAAATATTCTCTCATCTCTCTCTCTCCATAACTCCTTTAATGATTTCCTATGATCTTTCCCCACCCAATTTTCCTTCTCCAAGTCTTCACTTCCAAGTGTACTTGGTACCATTTCTCACAGTTTGGTATGGTATTCAAGAGGCATGATCATTCTGTGTGGTAATATTTTGGTAGAGCTGAACTAGCAGTATTCCTTTTATCTTAACTGTTCATACTTTGCAATGCAATTTCACCTCTACTTAAAAGGATTCCTGAAGCAGCCTTATTATTTCATGAATGGAGAAAATTCCCTTTCAGGCTATTTTTCAAGCCATGGATGTCCAACCCCCGCCATTCCCCCTGCCTTCTCCATCCGTTTTTCTGTTTTCTCTAGAATCATTAGACTGGAGTAATTGAACTCCAATTTCATTTCAACTGGCATCCTGTGAAGTTCTTCCCTATGAGGCTAAACATCTGCCCAAATATTTCCATGTTCCGTTCTGGCTGTGATTTATACGATATAAAATATATTTACCACTTAACTTCTTTTTAAGAAAATAGTGCTTGACAGCTGGGATAAACAGACAATCAGCAGCCTCCCAGTATTTAATGAATTAAGACTCATACCTCAACATTATTAATTCTAGGGACTATTAAAGATAGTGTTATTGAGAATAGTCTGATAAAAGGAAAAACAGGTTCAAGTAACAATTGATATGACCTATATCAACATAGTTTATCTTTTGGGACTAAGAATTGGAGCCATCTGTGTCAACATGACTTGACAGGTCGTTGTTTTTTTTCCAGAAAGATAAAACCTTAAAACAATATATTATTTTACTGCTTCAAGAAATTCTTTTTTTTTAGTTTTTTTTCTTTATTGATTAAGGTACAACATATGTGTCCTTATCCCCCCATTGCCCCCACACACCCCCACTCATGCCCTCACCCCACTGGTGTCCATGTCCATTGGTTAGGCTTATATGCATGCATACAAGTCCTTTGGTTGACCTCTCCCCCTTACCCCTATCCTCCCCTACCTTCCCTCTGAGGTTTGTTCATCAGTTTATGTTATTCGTTATATTCCACAAATGAGTGAGATCATGTGATATTTATCTTTCTCTGACTGGCTTATTTTGCTTAACATAATGCTCTCCAGTTCCATCCATGCTGTTGCAAATGGTAAGAACTCCTTCTTTTTTACCGCAGCGTAGTATTCCATTGTGTAGATGTACCACCGTTTTTTAATCCACTCTGCTGATGGGCACTTAGGCTGTTTCCAAATCTTAGCTATGGTAAATTGTGCTGCTATGAACATGGGGTGCGTATATCCTTTCTGATTGGTGTTTCTAGTTTCTTGGGATATATTCTTAGGAGTGGGATCACGGGGTCAAATGGGAGTTCCATTTTTAGTTTTTTGAGGAAACTCCATACTGTTCTCCACAGTGGCTGCACCAGTCTGCATTCCCACCCACAGCGCACGAGGGTTCCTTTTTCTCCACATCCTCGCCAGCATTTGTTATTTGTTGATTTGTTGATGATAGCCATTCTGACAGGTGTGAGATGGTACCTCATTGTTGTTTTGATTTGCATCTCTCAGATGATTAGTGACTTTGAGCATGTTTTCATATGTCTCTTGGCCTTCCTTATATCTTCTTTCAAAGAGTATCTATTTAGGTCCTTATTTTTTTATTGGATGATTTATCTTCCTTTTGTTAAGTTGTATGAGTTCCCTGTAAATGTTGGCGATTAAACCCTTATCAGTGATAACATTGGCAAATATGTTCTCCCATGCAGTGGGCTTTCTTGTTGTTTTGTTGATGGTTTCTTTTGCTGTGCAGAAGCTTTTTATTCTGATGTAGTACTATTTGTTTATTTTCTCTTTAGTTTCCATTGCCCTAGAAGCTGTATTGGTGAAGAAATTGCTTGTTCATATGTCTGAGATTTTGCTGCCTGTGGATTCCTCTAGTATTTTTATGGTTTCCTGTCTTATGTTTAAGTCCTTTATCCATTTTGAGTTTATTTTTGTGTATGGTGTAAGTTGGTGGTCTAGTTTCATTTTTTTGCATGTATCTGTCTAATTTTGCCAACACCATTTATTGAAGAGACTGTCTTGACTCCATTGTATGTTCTTGCCTCCTTTGTCAAATATTAATTGAGCATAATGGCTTGCGTCAATTTCTGGATTCTCTGTTCTGTTCCACTGGTCTATATGTCTGTTCTTGTGCCAGTACCAGGCAGTTTTGAGAACAGTGGCTTTGTAATACAGCTCGATATCTGGTATTGAGATCCCTCCAACTTTGTTCTTCTTTCTCAGGATTGCTCTTGCAAACCAATTTATCCAGGCTAAAGTTTGCTTCTGTAGTTCTCCTGTTGGGACAATAGGTTGCTCACTTGAGCAAACAGCTCAACTTTCCATGAAACAGTTTCCTTACCAAGTCTTGCGATAAAACCCATATCTTGCTGCATCCACAGATCCTATGTCATATAGTTGTCCAATCCCATTTTTTGCCTCTCTTGAAATGCCTGTCTTAATCTGCTTGAGCCCAAACTTCCAAACTGTGTATCCTCTTCTGATTTTCTACTTAGACACATTCAGCCATCCATCCATCTGCCTAGGTTGTTTTCTTTTTTATTACAGGAAGCCTGACTGACAATTTTGTTGGTATATAGTTTTTCTGGTAACTTATAGCCAACAAGCAATAGAAAGGAATGTTATTACATAATTATCAAGGCTGGCTTAACAATAACAAATTGTTGTATTTTAACCATAAGGAATGAATGCTTAATGAGTTCCTTTCTTTCATAAATATTTTGAATGTTAAATGTGGCTAGATATATAATCATCACCTAACTTTTTAAATCCTCACAAGAGGATGTTTTGTTGATTTTAGAGAGAAAGATCAATTGGTTGCCTCTTGTATGGGACCCAACTGAGGACCGAGCCTGCAGCTTAGGTATGTGATCTGATCAGGAATGAAACCCGAGACCTTTTCGTGTACGGGACTACACTCCCACCAACTGAGCCACACTGGCCAGGGCACATCACTTAACTTTTTAAAGGGCCTGACTAAAAAGAGGAAAAGCTGTTTGATTCCATAGAAAGCTTCTTAAATCAAAGGATTGATAGAGGTGGGCCTTAATTAACATGATTAATAAAAGGATAATTATAACCTTATTCAATTTCTTTTTACCATGCAATTAGATTACAGAATTTTTAAGAAATCAAACCTTTCAATAAAAAAGAAAGCAATTCAAACTTAACTGTAAACTTATTTTTGAAATCCCACTCAGAATTATAACTTAAAAAAGCAATTGTCAGGTAATATGGACTAATGGTTTAATTTAACCTGAAGACATTGTCAAAAATAAATAAATAAATACATAAAAAATAGTAAACTAAAGTACATTCATTCTGGAAGTAACAAGATTTCAGTTATGTCTTTCTCCAGGAAACTCCAGGTTCAAATCTGGACAAAATTTGAAAACACCTCCTGTCCTCATTGATGTCTACACATTACTCCAGGAGAGAGCTACTCAACTCAATTCTAATGCTGTCCTCTAGTTACTCATATATGTGATGGTACTAGTGTAGAGAAAGGCTTTGAATACTTCATATCATTATGATTGAAAAAGGAAATCTTCAAGACATTAACTCACTCAACAAATATTTTGGGGTATCTTACTCCTGGGCTAGGATGCCACGACAGACTATTCTTAAAAAGAGATAATTTTAAAAACAATCCTAAAGGTCTCCATAAATGACCTGATGGTTTGATCACACAATCACCTGAATGGTGCATTTGACATTATACCACTTGAGCCTGAGGAAGAATGTTAAAATGATTTCTATTTCAGAATGTCAAATTTACTAAGAAATAAGATTTTACTCATTAAAATCTTCATTTGAAATGACTGAACTAGGCCTAAAGCACATTCAAATAATGTGCTTTGTGGTGCTTTCAACTATATTTTAAAGAGCTAAAAATGTTAGATTCAAATCTAGTAAGAAAAAATTGAGAAATCTTAGAATTAAAATAATGATAATAAAATAGCAAGATAATCTATGCAGTTTAATCTACACAAGTAGATTACATGCAAAGAATGCAACCTATCTACATACATAATAGGAACTTGTGTGAACATATCAGCTCCAAATTACTTTTCTTTTGAATTAAATTAATGGCTTGTCTAAACAAATAATTCAGCTCCTTGCTTTGCTTGGACTATAAAGTTAAACTTTAATGGAGTCTACATGCTGAAAACTGCTACAAACACAAATGTTCTTGATAAATAAGTTGCTTCTCCCCTTGGTGGTTTTTCATTAGTTACTAACCAATCATTAAGGAATGAAGGGCAGAGTTAAGAAACAAATACTCACCCAGGTACACAAAAATTTTCCCATATGTATTTCCCCTTGATTGCCATTAATAGTACACAATTAAACAGCAAAGATTCTATAAATACTTATTTTTTCACATGAATCCTATTTATCATAGAATATATAGTTGTTTTGATATTTTTATACATTTCAGCTTATTATTATTAGCGTATATATTTTAGTGGTTTCCTCAATATTGACAAGGGATTTACATCATTACTGATTCATATGGTTGAGTGAGAGCCAAAAAAATAGACATTATATAGCCAGGGATCATATTCATAATCTTGGTATCATTACCTATTTATGACAGATCCCACATGTCCCATGTAGAAATGAATATGTAATGTCTGTCCAAGCTTCCTCTTTTCGGGGGAAAACTATTTTTAAAAAGATAGTTTTGTTCTTTATCACTTTCCTCTACTTTGAAATGTCTGAAGTACAAACTACTGTTTCTCTGTTGAGCAAACAAAATTTGTTGCTTATAAGATCATAGACCAAATATAGACTGTGGTCCTTAGCTGTTGTCTCTCTCACTGCTTCTATTTTTATGCCCCATATTTTCTCTTCTCTCAGTTCATACAATTAATCAAGATAATTAAAAATATAAAACACAATTCCCAGTAAGGTGTAAAATTAAACTGATAGCTTTGTTTCTTTTAAATTATAATTTTAGATCAATATCCATATATTTCTATATACTGTACAAAGGTGCTATCAAGTCAAGAAGGATGCTAATCATAAATGCTTCTCATACACAAGGCAAAACCATACTCTTTAAACATCTCTCTTTATGACATCTAGCACTTTAATTGCTTTTAAAATCCTTTATTATTCTAATTAATATATGCTCATTTTGGAAATATGTAATATTTCCAAATAATTATAAATATATAGTTATTTATGATAATTCCACCACTCTAAAATGGCCATTGTTGATACTTTTATGTAGTGCCCTCAAGCCTTTGTTTTTACTCACATATACAAATTGAGATCACATTGCACATAATTACATAACTTGCTATTTTCGCTTAACAATATATAATGAGTTTTTTGATTATCATCTGAGCTTCAATATTTTACCAATATTGTTTCATCTATTTCTCCATTTATACTGGATGAGTGGAGGAAAACATTAGAATGTTTAGAAACAATTTTCAGATATCTTTCAATTTATCTATATGTATTTAAGAAAATAGCTCTAAGAATTAAGAGGTTTTAAAAGAAACCTAACCATAAACCCATTGTCACCCTACCAAAATGAATACATAATTAGCACATCATAATCCCTTAATAGCAACTAAAATAAAGTCCATTATAAATGTAGCCTGTGGTCTCAGAAATGACTTTTATTCATATCATGATCTAAACAAGGTACGCAAATCGTCTTTTGTTGATTTGTCTCCCAAGACTCTTTAATATATAATAATGCTCCTTTCTTTATTTTTCTCTCTGACATTTATTTATGTAAAGAATGAGTCATTTGTTCTAAAGAATTTCTCACATGCTGAATTTTGGTAATTGCCTCTTTATAGTTTCATATAGCTTATTTTTCTATGCCCTTGTGCTTCCTATAAAGTGATAATTGGATGTAAGACAGTCTTTCCTAAAGAATTTTCTGTCCAAAATGTTAGCCACAGCTACATTGAATACTACTTCAAATGTGGGTAGGATGAACTTTTATTTAATTTAAATTTAATTATAAATAAACATATGTGGCTAGTGATAATCATGTTACATTTTAGAGAAAGGGCTTGAATATATACATATATTTCTTTTTCTTAAAAGCTATTCTAATGGGTATGAAGTGGTATCTCATTGTGGTATTTATTTACATTTCCCTAATGACTAATTTTGTTGAGCATCTTATCATCTTATTATGGTTCTTCGATAAGAACCATTGTGTGTCTTCTTTGGAGAAATGTTTATTTCAAGTGCTTTGTCCATTTTTAAATTGGCTTGTTTTTTGCTGTTGAATTTGAGGAGTTCTCTACATATATGGATACTAATCTCTTATTAGATATGTGATTTATTAAAAAAATTTTCCCATTCTATTGTTGCCTTTCTTGTTACTGTTGATACTGTTGACTTCATATAATAAGTTTTTAATTTTTATGAAGTTTAGTTTGTCTATTTTTTCTTTCATTGACTGTGATTTTGGTATCAGAGCTATGAAATCATTGTGAAATCCAATGTCATAAAGACTTCCCTTATATTTTCTTCTAAGAGTTTCACAGTTTTAGCTCTTATGTTTAAGAATTTGATCCATTTTGAGTTAAATTTTATTGTTGAAAGGACTGTCTTTTCCCTATTTAATGGTCTTGGCATTCTTGTTGAAAGCCATTGACCATATTTGCAAGGGCATTTCTGGGCTCTCTGCTTTATTGCATTGGTTTATATGTCTGTCTCACACTGCTTTGTTTTGTTTCCTATAGCTTTGAATAGAAACCACAACCTACAATGAATAATTTAAGCACAGCCCATTTCTACCACATTCACCTATTGTCCCAAATGCATGGTTATCTGGTGGAGGTTGTGTTTGTCAGGTTTTCCTACTAAAAGTTACTCCCCGCTTCTCCATGCTGTTGTCCTTGCAAGGAAGTCACTATGCCCAGCTCATGCTTAAGGAGTGGGGCATCATGCTTCCTTTACCCGAGGACAATGGATCTACGTAAACTATTTGGAATTCTTTTGCATGGGAGATTTGTTTTCACCTCACTTATTTATTCACCTAACCATTTATATCAATATGGACTCATGGGTATTTATTGTACAACTTGGGTTAAATTCCAATTCTTCCTTTCCGTTTTTTTTCTCTATCTTTCTTTTCTGTTTCTTGTTCTTTCTCGAAATATTTTAGCTTTGGCCATTGAGAGTGCTTTTAATTGGCTCCTGTATCCCTTTGACATGGGCCATCATTTCATGGGTATTTTTTTAGTACTTTTTTTCCTGATGCTACAAGGTATTCCAGGCTCATCTTGTATATTCCATTTCTCCAAAAAATCCTTGGTTCCTTTTATTAGAGAAACCAAGACCTGTATACAAGGTGTGCTCATTGCTACTAGTGCCTTAGATTACGGAGCAAGGAAATAGATGCCCCTCGGGTAACAAAGAGAGGAAATATATGTGTACATTCTAACATGTGTATATACATATACCTATGAATATTCCTACATGTCACAATTTGTATCCATATTAAGATAACCACAAGCTCATATCTAACTCCAAACAATTAGTACATGGATCATCCCAGCCTCTTCTCCTTGGCTATCTGTAAATTCTCACTCCTGAGGTATCTTTCTGATTCATCATCTACTCCAGGTTCATGATGGAGTCCTGCCTGATCTCTTTCCTAATTTGCTACCTACAAAATGTCAAAGAGAAATCATGATGACTTTCTACTTGGTGTAGTCACTGCTCAAGTCCTGAGCTATTTGGTACAGGTTTCACAAGACACTGATTGTTAGTGTTTGGTGGATTCCATGTGGTCTGTTTCTAGCCTCTCCAGTGACCCATCCATGTCTCCAACCCCCAAGGGATGTTGATAGCAATGCTTTGTTTGGAAGCACTACATTGACTTCTGTGACACTACTCTAATTTCTCGGGAAAAACTGTCTCTGTGTGATCTGTGGTTCACCCTGTGGATGAAGGGTCAGGCACAAGTGATCATATTTTGTATCATAACCAAAGGCTACGTATATCACATATGTCATTAGGCTTAAAGCACAATGGTTTCAGGTTACATTCTTTGTATACATGTATCTAGACACCTATCCCTTCTGGGATAGGTCGCATTAAGGGATCAAGAATACAAAAAGAATCTCCTCTGTAATGGCCAAGCTTAAAGTGATCCAAAGTAAAAGGCAAATGTGTGCTGATGAAATATTAGTTCATTGACTTTGTAAGTGGGATCTCAAGGTTGGACCCATTCCCAGATTTATTCTGGGAAGCTACATTCAAGTTATAACTCAATTCCCATTTAATAAAGAGAAAAATGCATGTGGGAAAATGGTCCTACTTTAAACTGACATTATGGGTTGAATTTCTAGTTCTTGTGGTTTGGGGTTTGTTGTTTCATTTTTTTTGTTTTGTTTTGTTTTGTTTGTTATTTGCCTCTCAGCCAGTTAATCACAACAGCTGTTGGCTTCCTACTTCCTAATTGCTATTCTTCATTTTTTTCTCAGCACATTATTACCTTTACCAGGTCCTCCCACTCCCCACCCCCATGCTTATCTCTACTTCACCTATGTCTTATTTTCTTGTTTTTCTGATGAACAGTGCCTTTCTTCTCTTTCCTCAGAATTAATTTTATTCTTTAAGTAAGAACAACTCTCACAGTCCAAAGGTGCAAGTGGCTAAGAACTTATCATTCCAACTGCTTTGCCTAGTTTGGAAAGATTTTATGCTGCCTAATCTTCTGCTTTGTTGCAATATACCATGTGGCTTTTGTTAATGTTGAAAGTAACAATGTGTTTTTAATCTAATTTACTAATGTGAAACAGCTTTCTTCTGAATCACAGTGGTGTAACCATTGACAACCAAGGCTTTGGCTCATGTTGAGTGTGAATGTGTAGGATCAGGAAATAAAATTTTCCAGTATCTCACTATCCCAATTTAATCTTCATCAATCTTGTGAATTCATTAGCAAGTAGTAAGTGATGCTGTATCAGTAAATGCTTGTGAATAATTACGTGGTTTCTTTGAATGTTTAGCATCTCAAAGCCATGTCATTGAGTTCAAAAAGGCTTTCACTGTTGCTCTCACTTCTTTTATTGGATTATTTTTAAACTTTGTGTACACAGAGCAAGTAGTTGTTGAAACCATTCTTCACATACTCCTTATCACTCTCATTCTAATAACTGATGCATTCTCCCCTACCCCTATTAGATCTATGCTTTTATGCTTATTTTCAGGAGAGAAGTGCCTTACATTCTTTCTAAGTTAGTCCCCTTTATCTCTACTCTTTCTGTTGTGAGCACCTCCACCCCCTTTGGGGACATCTGTCGCACTTCTTCTTTCTTTTCTGCTTTGAAATAAGGTCAAGTCTCCCCAGGCTTGAAAAAAAACAAACAAACCCAAAGCATGACTATTGTGAACGTTCAGGCTACGTCTTATTCTCCTGTGTTCCTTGCCATTTTCTGTTCCTCAACACCCATTATTAGCATCCTGAAATCTGGCACATCTCCCTTTGCTGGACTGAAAATGCTTCTGCAGAAGTCACCAATGGCCTCATCATCAATTTCGTGACATCCCGACTGCTTATTATCTTTGCCTTGACACCGTCAGCGTGAGCTTCTCCCTCTGAAACTCATCTCTTGGTTGGTTTCCATGACACAGTAATGTAGTGTTCCCTTCCCTTCACTGTTTTCCTCTTGCCAATTTCTTTTTCTAATCTCCAGAACTATGGCTATTCACAAAATTAGTCCTCATTAATTCTGTTCCCCTTTATCCTCTATACTTTTTCCTACATTAATGCTCACCCACATTAACAACTTAACCATGGGGACGATTTAAGCTCTCTGTCTACTCAAGTTCTATCTCCTGAGTTCCAGTCCGGGATTATATACTCGTCATTTTCATTTAGTTGCACCCCTTGACCTCAGACCCTGAATGTCTCAAGTAGAATTCATTTTCTTTCCCTATCTCTTAAATTGGCTCATTTTCCTATTTCTATATTTCTGTCAGTATTTTTATCAGTTGCTAGATGTATACATAGGCTATCCAACAGCTCAGATATTTGTGTGTCTCCATTTCCCTTTCTGCCCATAGCCATCACATATCTTCCTTTCCAGTCATATGGCTTCCACTAAAGATCACAAACTGTTTCCCCATGCCTGGATTATTGCTAATCAAGAGCCCCTTTCTCCCACTTCTCCCTACATTAAAATGCACTTGCAAACTGAGATGATTCTAATTTTCTTAAAATAACACTTTATCCCAGAACCAGAGCCAATGCATGGCTTCTTTATTACCTGTGCAGGAGAGATCTAAGAATTAAGGACTTTGAATGAAAAGATAAAAATCATTGGAAGACTTTTAAGGGGTTTTCATTGGGAAGCTATATAAAAAGATAATTAAGAAGAATAAAGAAAAGTAATTTGCTTTAATTATATTGTTGTGGACAGGTTATTAAGGTTGAGCCTGAAGGCAGGAATACCATTTTGAAGTTTTTGCAGTAATTGGCAAATGAAATGATGGCTAAGAAATTCAAAGGACAATGTGGTAGGATCAACTTAAGAAAGACTGGAAGGAGAAACCATCAAGTGTCGAGGATTGATTGATTGGTATGGGGGTAAGGGACAGGGAAAAACTAGGAATAACTGCTAGTTTCAATGGTGGTAATTTGTAGGATTGTGGAAAAATTAAATTCATAAGAATGTAAGAAAATAGAACTGTTTGGGGATAGAGAAAGCTTGTGATTTCCATTTGAAAAACAGTGTGTTAATGATATGTAAATATATGTCAAACAGAAAAGTTGAGGTATGTTAGACATTTTTAAACATAGGAAGTCTTCTCTGAACAATTTTCATGGTTTTTCCTGAAAGAAGAAATGATAGAGCAATATATGAGCAAAAGTCCTTTATGCAGTAAGGTAACCAGCCTCTTTAGAGCAAGTAGAGACTGAAGATTTCAATCATGCATCAGGTTCAGAAAGAGTAACTATAGACATTAATCAATTTTCAATATTATGATAAATCTGAAAAATATTCCTTTACACATGACATTACTGTATCTTGTTTCTTCTGAAGTAAATCAAGGAGGTGAGGGAAATACATAACTTGTTCATTTATTCTCATTATCCATGTTCCAAGAAAAATAAGTCAATGCTTTTTTTATGATGTTTACACTCACCACCCTTTCCACCCACGAATTCATTCATTAATCCCCCTATTCACTTTGTCTTCATTTTGGGGACAGAGTGAGGATTCAAATCATGACCTTTTTGTTGTTTTTAAAGCAATGCTTTTGCTAAGGAAAACAATCTCTCTCTCTCTCTCTCTCTCTCTCTCTCTCTCTCTCTCTCTGTATCTCTCAAACACACACACACACGTCTCTATTACCTCCAAATGCAGAGCAGTCATTCTAACTTTAGGTACTAGTTTAAAAATTATTCATTGATTCAAAAGTAACATTTTACCCACAGCCAATATCACACTCTGAGTAAAAACTAAAAGTATTTCCCTTAAGAGCAGGAATAAGACAGGGATGTCCACTTTCACCATTTTTATTCAAGATAGTACTGGAAGTACTAGCCACAGTGATCAGACAAGAAGAAAAAATAAAAGACATCTACGCCGAAACCGGTTTGGCTCAGTGGATAGAGCATCGGCTGCGGACTGAAAGGTCCCAGGTTCGATTCCGGTCAAGGGCATGTACCTTGGTTGCGGGCATATCCCCAGTAGGAGATGGGCAGGAGGCAGCTGATCGATGTTTCTCTCTCATCCATGTTTCTAACTCTCTATCTCTCCCTTCCTCTCTGTAAAAAATCAATAAAATATATTGTGAAAAAAAAATAAAAAAAAAATAAAAGACATCTAAATCATAAAGGTGAGAGTAAAACTTTCATCACAGAAGACATGATATTGTACAAAGAAAACCCTAAAGACTCCACCAAAAACCTACTATATCTAATAAATGAATTCGGCAAGGTAGTAGGTTATAAAATTAATATCCAGAAATTGCTGACATTTTTATACACCAATAATGAACTATCAGAAAGAGTTACTAAAAAATAATTCCATTTACTATTGCAACATAAATAAGGTATCTAGAAATAAATTTAACCAAGTAGGTAAAAGACCTGAATTCAAAAAATTTTAAGATACTGAAGAAAGAGGAACATACAAATAAGTGGAAGTATATACCATGTTCAAGGATAGGAAAAATTAACATTATTAAAATATCCATACTATCCAAAGCAACCTCCATATTCAATGCCATTCCTATTAAAATACCAATGGCATATTTTATAGATCTAGAACAAATATTTCAAAAATTTATATGGAACCAGAAAAGACCCTGAATAGCCTCAGCAATCTTGAGAAAGAAAAATAAAGTTGGAGGTATCCCACTACCCGATATCGAACTTTACTCCAAGGCCATAGTAATCAAAACAGCATGGTATTGGCACAAAAAAGGGCTTATAGAACAATAGAATAGAATGGAGCCCACAAATAAACCCACACCTTTACGGTCAATTAATATTTGACAAAGGAGACAAGAACATACAATGGGGTTAAAGATAGTTTCTTCAATAAATGGTGTCATGAAGATTGGACAGCTACATGCAAAACAATCAAACTAGACAACCAACTTCCACCATACACAAAAATAAAGTCAAAATGGATTAAAGATTTAAATGTAAGTCATGAAACCATAAAAATCCTAGAAGGCCGAAGCCGGTTTGGCTCAGTGGATAGAGCGTCGGCCTGCGGACTGAAGGGTCCCGGGTTCGATTCCGGTCAAGGGCGTGTACCTGGGTTGCGGGCATATTCCCGGTGGGGGGTGTGCAGGAGGCAGCTGATCGGTGTTTCTCTCTCATCGATGTTTCTAACTCTCTATCTCTCTCCCTTCCTCTCTGTAAAAAATCAATAAAATATATTAAAAAAAAAATAAAAATAAAAAAAAAATAAAATAAAAAAAATAAAAATCCTAGAAGAAAACATTAGCAGCAAAATTTCAGACATTTCTCATAGCAATATTTTTGCTGATATATATCCCCAGTCAAGGAAAACAAAGGAAAAATAAACAAATGGTACTACATCAAACAGGAAAGTTTTTGCACAGCAAACAAAACCCATCAACAAAATAAAAAGGGAACCCACTACATGGGAGAACATATTTGCCAAAGATATATCTAATAAAGGGTTAATTTTAAAAAATATAAAAAACTTGTACTACTCAACACCAAGAATACAAACAACTCAAGTACAAAAACAAAAATAGGCAAAGGGCCTGAATAGACACTTCTCCAAAGAGGACAGACAGATAGCCAGTAAGCATATGAAAAGATGCTCAATGCCATTAATCATCAGAGAAATGCACATTAAAACCACAATGAGATAGCATGTCATGCCTGTCAGAATGGCTATCATCAATAAATCAACAAACAACAAGTGCCGGCAAGGATATGGAGAAAATAGAACCATTGTGCACTGTTGCTGGGAATGCAGACTGTTGCAACCACTGTGGAAAACAGTATGGAGTAACTGCCTTTTAGCCCAGTGATCTCACTTATAGGTATATATCCAAAGAAATCCTAAACACTAATTTGAAAGAATATATGCTCCCCTATGTTCATTGCAGCATTATCTACAATAGCCAAGATCTGTAAACAGCCCAAGTGCCCATCAGTAGATGAGTGGATAGAAAAGATGTGGTACATTTACACAATAGAATAGTACTTAGCCATAAAAAAGTCTTACCTTTTACAACAGCATTGGTGGACCTGGAGATATCATGCTAAATGAAATAAGCCAGTCAGAGAAAGACAAATAACATGTGATCTCACTTATATGTGGAATCTAAGGAACAAATAAACTGATGAACAAAATAGAAACAGAGGCATGGAGACATGGAACAGACTGACAGCTGTCAGAGGGGAGGAGGGGTTGGGAGGCTGGAAAGAAAGTGAAAGGATTAAGTGAAAACACACACACATGCATACACACAACTATAAAACACATAGACACAGACAACAGTGTGGTGATAGCCAGAGGGAAAGGGGGACAGGTGGAGGTGGACAATGGGGGGTGGGCGGTGGAGAAGGAAAGAATATTTGCTTGGGGTGATGAGCACACAATGCAGTGTGCAGATGATGTTTTATTGACTGGTACACTTGAAACCTGTATGCTTTTGTAAACCAATCTCACCCCAATAAATTCAATTTTTTTAAAAAAAAATTAAAATTTAAACAATTTTATACATCCCTAACTCAAACAGACTAGGCCATCAGATCATTTCAGCTCAAATTCTAGAAAGAAAAAGACAGAAGAAGGAAAGAAGAAATGAAGGAAGGAAGGAAGGAAGGAAGGAAGGAAGGAAGGAAGGAAGGAAGGAAGGAAGGAAGGAAGGAAGGAGGAAGGAAGGAAGGAAGGAAGGAAGGAAGGAAGGAAGGAAGGAAGGAAGGAAGAAACTATTACAAATATAAGTACCTGATAGAAATTTAGGGTAGCCCAGAAGAAAGTAAGAGCCAGGGCCCAGGGTCTTATGGCAGTATTAACCACGCCACATTCCAGGAAACTCACAGGCAGAAACCTGTGCCTTATACCTGAGTCCTATGAGAGGGGTCTTCCAGCCTAGGACACAATCTCTAGGATGGGCTGAGACTCCTACATAATAACTCTAGGTCTCAAGCATGTTCACCTCTAGGATCCCCTATGGGCAGCAAAACTTGGAAGGCTTCCAATGGCCAAATAGCTTCAGTAAGGCCATCACATACCTCACTGTCCAAAGCAGGGTTTCCAAAATGAATGTCACTTTCCAGTCACCAACTCATTTACCCAATGTCAATGACATGTCACAGAGAGTCATGTGGACACTTATCCTATGCACATGCCTGTAGATGTAGATATAGATGCGTGTGTGATCCCATATCTCACACACTGTATTTTCCACCTGCTTCCAGTAATAGCCTTATTTCTCTATTGTTTCTATAGTCTGTTCTCTGACTGTGGAGAAATAGAGCCCTTTGCATCTTATTGTTCATTAAGTATAAAGATGAAAAAATTAATATGAAGAGATCAACCGAAGGACTTGTATGCATCCATATAACCATATCTAATGGACATAAGACACTGGGGGGGTAAGGGAGGGCAGGGGCTTGTCAAGGGCGGGGGGGAAAAAAGGACACTTATGTAATACCCTTTGTAATACTTTTAGCGAAAAATAAAAAAAAAATAAAAAAAATAAAAAGAAAAAATTAATATGGCTCAACAGAAGTCACACTTCAGTCTATACATATTCATCCAAATGTCCAAAGAGGAGAAAACATTTTGGAAATGCAATCAGTGTCATCTTTCAGCATAAGGTACATTCTTGCTATTGCTTTAGGACTGCCTTCAACAAGAATAAATATAATATATCCTCTGAACCTCTCAGACCTTTCCCTTGTCAAAATGTATGTGTTCTTTGTTCCATTTCTCAAACTCCAAGAAATCCAGTAATATAATAGCCCTAGATATTAATAATTAAAATTATTTTATATTTATTCTTTGAAAACCTTATTTCCCAATTTTAATATAAGATCTCATGTCTTAATGATATAAGTAATATATATTTTTGGGTGATTACAAAGAATATTTAGGTGCAAAGGCCTTAAACTACACAATTTACTCAAATACTCCTAATAGAAATTTTATCAATATTATTGACCTTCTTAAAGAACCATCCTTTGGTTTTATTGATTTTTTTCTATTCTGTTTCTGTTTTTTATTTTGATAAAAATAAATTATTGATATCTGCTCTGTTCTTTAAATATAGGTGGCCTTCTCACATACATATAAGTGAGGTCTTGCATTTGAAATTATATATAATTTGAAATAATAGCCTTAAATTATCCTGCTCTCCAATCCTAGGCTACAGTCTGATGAGGCATATAAATACAAATGTGAATATAAATAGGAATACAATTTTATGGGTAAAATAGCAGCAAAGAAACTATATTCTTCAGCCTCTCAGTGCCTTTCTATTTCCTTTACTTACCTTTTCTGCTAATGAACCTTTCAAATGTGTCCATAACTGACAAAAAGCTATCCTACCTCTTTTCCTAGAGGTTATGCAAAAGGAACGTCATTGAAGGAAATGGGTTTCTGCACATTCTTTCCTGAGCCTGTGTTACTGACAGAGTGAAATCTACAGTGGAAGTGACAGCAACATGGAATAACTATAGTCTTACCTCATCCTTTGGATAGCTACCAGGATTTCAAGTTACAGCAAGGCCTATCCAGGGTTAAGTTGTCCCTCATTTCAAATGAGATTGGGCTTGTTCAGGGAGGTATGGCTGTAGACAAGTTGTCCCTCATTTCAAATTTAGTTGCAGCTCTCTTCCTCTTAAAGCTGAATGAACAAAAAAAGTTGAGACCTCAGTTTATCTCTAAGCAGCTTTTTAAAAACAAACACTAATTATATATGTACTAGGGGCCCGGTGCATGAAATTCTTGCACTGGGGGGGTGGCAGGGTCCCTCAGCCCAGCCTCTGCCTCTCACAGTCCAACCCCTTGGGGGATGTCCACCTGCCGTCAGTCAGACATCCCTCTTGCAGTCCGGGGCTTTCATAGTCTGGAACCCCTAGCTCTTTACCGCCTGCCTGCAGCGGAGGCAGGAGAGGCTCCTGCCACCACCGCTGCGCTGGCCAGCCATGAGCCCAGCTTTTGGCTGAGCAACGCTCCCTCTGTGGGAGCGCACTGACCACCAGGGGGAAGCTCCTGCGTTGAGCGTCTGCCCTCTGGTGGTCAGTGTGCGTCATAGGGACTGGTCGTTCATCGTTTGGTCGATTTGCATATTAGGGTTTTATTATATAGGATTTTGTGTGAGGTATTGCCCAACAATATGCATTATTTCCTCTGATGTTTACAACTTTGTTGGGGGGAGGCTGAATCATCAGGACCCACTTTTTATTGTCAAGGCCCTTTGTGATCTCAGTACTTGAAAAGAAAAAGACCTCTGTACCTGAATATAACTGGGAAGACTTTATTTCTTTTGAGCAGCCAAAGAATTGCCTGGGAGGCTGTCAATGCCATAGGCTTTAATAAGACTAAGAGACCACAAAACCCCTTTAGGTAGCAGAGCATTACTCAGGACTTTTGTTCTAATTGTAATCACTGATATAAGTTGAATTCATTTTGTGTTTCCTATTTATCCTGTCTCTTTTTTCTTTTTCAATTCTAAAAGTATTTTAAATGAAAAAGTTACCTTTCTGTAAACATGTCATTATCCTACAAATGAAAGGCATTTGAATCCATTGTAGACCACCTCTTAAGTCATTAAAATCAGAAAACATTGAAATTTAAAATTGTGAATACTTATCTAGGCGAACAATCCTTACATTGCCACTGCACATTAGCATGCTTGCTCCTACTTTGTGTCATGTCTCCTTTTTCCCTTCATTTGATCTGACAATCATCAAGTTTCCTGTCTGCCTTTGGTGCACTGCAACTATACAATGATGAGCCTAGATGTGGATTGATTTTTATTCATCATACTCTGCAATGTGACATTTCATGCCACTCCTCAGTTCTAGAAAACAACCATTTTCTCTTTGCCCCATTGCTCTATTTTGTCTTGGGGGAACTACTATCAGGCTCATGCTGGAGCTTCTCACTCTGTCCTCCATGTCTTATAATCGTTTTTTTGGGACCACATTCTGTGTAATATTCTCCAATATAATATATATTCCATTAACCAGTTTTGGAATTGTATCTCATCCACATTTAGAAATTTCTCTTCAATGACTGTTAACATCTAGCATTCTATATGTCCTTATGTGCAAATCTTGTTTGTCAAAGTGGCCTTGTCTATCGTTGTGACTTTATTTTCTTAAGGTCCTAAGCATTTTGAAAGCCCTGTAGTCTCAGATTGTTCTCTTTTCTCTAGTCCTTGGGATGTTAATCTTCTTGTTTGTTTTCAGGGTGGCTGTGGCTGAGGGAATCCCTGGTCTCAGAGTTACAGAAGTGTCCCCACACAATGGTTTTACTTATGTTTCTGTCAGCTGCCCCAGGGAGTTCACTGATCAAGGACCACTTACAGGTTAATTTCACAGCTTGAAATTCCTGAACTGTGAGGTCACTATAAATTCAGACTTCACACCTGTATATGAGGTTTCATCTCTAAGGGCACTTTTATGTTTTTAATCTATAATTTAAAAACAAGGCAAACATTTTGATTCCTTAATATATAGTTTTTATATTGTAATATAAAATTTTTATGTTGATATTTTATATTATCTTATATTACATTTATATCCTATCTAGAAAGTGCACCAGTTCTAAGATTATTGGAGTGATATCCTGTCCAGTGCATTGCCCTGGGTGGACATAAAGTGCTATTGTCTATGCCTACATTGTCATTAAAACCTCAGATCTAGGTCTTTAAAGCCTATTTCTATGTCCAGTACTCCCATGCGTCATGCTACCTTTCTCAGTTTGTAGGCTGCTAACTTGATTTTTGTGTCCTCATAATTTCTAGCACCTGGGTTTTTTTTTATTTTCCTTTTTTTGAGCTTAGTATGTATAGAAAGCAATTATGGTTAATATATTTTATTTACCATTCCTATGTGTTTGGAGTGAGAAGGAAGTTATTGTTAGCAAAGTATGTCTTGTTTTAAAATTCTTATTTCTTAATATAGTCACACACTGTTTTGTGCTTTACCTTTTTCACCCAACAATTAATCTTGTGATTATTTCATATCAATAAATACGAGTTGCTTTTGTCTTTTTAATGGCTGCATAGTATCCCAATGTAATAATGCAGACTAATTTATATAACTGAAACGTGAGGTGCGGGGAGTAGATCTCCCCCTTACAGGTTCTTGACTCATGAAGTCTGAAGAATAAAATTATCAAACTAAAAGGACTTGTTAGTAAAAGGGTGGAAATTTATTGGAAGCAAATACCGACTCCCATGTAGGGAGAGGTTCCCAAGGGGGTAACCCACCAAGCTCCTTTTTCCAAGGTTTATAAAGGCTGTAGTTTTGTCTCTTCATGCTCCCTTCCAATTGGACCCCTTCCTCATTTTATGACCCTGTGCTTTTCTAATTGGTCACTCTCTTGCAGAATATCAGCTTCAAAGCCCAAAACCCATGTGGTGCCCCCTTCTGTGTCCCCCCTTATTTTGCAACTTTCCTCTATCTCCTGTGAACATATGTTTCCCTCTTTCCAGCACTTGTCAACATCTATCTTCTGTGAAAATATGTTTCCTTCTTCCCCATACTCTGTGACTCTTCCTTATCCTCTGTGAATGTACGCCTTCCTCCACCCTTGTCCTGTGGCACCTTTGTATTCTCTGTGAATGTGTGCCTTCTGGCGGCTCCAAGCCCTCACCTATGCATTCCTCCCCATGGACCCTCTTTATTCCTAAGACTCCCTAAATCTGCCTATTTTGTTCCTGGAATTCCTTTCATAACCACATATGGACTAGTGCCAACAACATTTTTAAACAAGACAATATTTTTACTGAACTAAGTATGAAAAAGGTAAAACACGTTGGTACACATGGTTCTAGCTCTTTTCTTTCATATATATTAAATTTCTATGTAAACTTATTATACAATTTGGTAAACTAAACTATATTTTAACAATAGTGACCATATTTTATATCTTTAAATATGTTTCAGTGCTACTATGACTATAGTAGTGCATTTTAGGTATACATAAAAATTTATTTAACCATGTCAATATTGGATATGTAAGGTGTTCTGAACTATTCACTAATAAAATAATGTCATGAACACATTCTTACATGTAAATATTTTTATCTTTAATTATTGCTAATTTAGAATTATTATAAACTAGTGGGCCATTGCACAGAGATTCGCGCAATAGGCCTTCCTTCCCCTGGCTGCTGGCACCAGTATTCCTCTGGCATCCGGGACCCAGGCCTTTGGTCCAGCTGCATCAGTGAGGCTTGGCTTCTCCGCTCTGGCTGCTCCCAGCCCCTCCTTTTTTTCCAGCTCCTCAAGTGGAGGCCAGGGCTGGCTGGAAGCCTGGTTTGCCAGTGGCCCTCCTTGAGCCGAGCCCAGGGAGGGCTAGAAGCCTGGGTTGCCCCTGGTGACCCTCCTTGAACGGAGTCCAGGGCTGGCGGGAGGCTTGGCTTCCTCTGTCGCCGGGAGCAACCCAAGCCTCCTGCTCGCTCCAGCTCCACAGCCACTGCCATCTTCAGTCTTCTTCAGTCTTCACTCCATGCCTGCATATGCAAATTAACCACCATC
Organism: Myotis lucifugus; assembly: GCF_000147115.1. Taxonomy (NCBI): domain Eukaryota; kingdom Metazoa; phylum Chordata; class Mammalia; order Chiroptera; family Vespertilionidae; genus Myotis; species Myotis lucifugus. The sequence goes on along the minus strand of NW_005871169.1, from coordinate 3,401,759 downwards.
TTTGTTGGGTTAATTTGCATATTCACTCTGATTGGCTGGTGGGTGTAGCAGAGTGACGGAGTGATGGTTAATTTGCATGTTTCTCTTTTATTAGTGTAGATGAAATAAGTTCAAAGATATATTTTTGTGACTTTTGATACGTACTGTAAAATTGTCTTCTAAAATTATGTTGAAAATTAACTAAAATCCCTCCAAATGAGTATAGATGCCTAAAAAAACAAGAGGAGATCCAAGATGGTGGCAGATTAGGTGGAAATTGCAATGACCTCCTCCCAGGACCAAACTGGAATTACAGAAATCATCCAGAATAACAACTGAAGACTAGCTGGAGAGAAGCCTTATAACCAAGGACTTAAAGAGGTGGCCACATCAAGACTGGTAGGAGATGTGGAGGCACTACAGGGCAGGCTGGGCAGTCATAGGCAGCAGCTGAAGTTCTGGAGGGATATCAGCTGCAGGATGTTTCCCCCTGAGAATTGTGGAGTCTACACTGAAAGCTGGGCTCCCCAGCCCAGTGCACCAGAACAGGAAAGGTGCCCACATCACATCTGTCTGTGAAAAGCAGCAGGGTTTCTGACCACCAGGAAGAGACATCTAGAAACACAGGCACCCTCTTAAAGGGTCAAACCCCAAAATTTTGTTCATAGCCACTCACCTTTGGCTCTAGCAGAAGGAGGGCAGAGTGAATTAGAGTGAGTGAGGAGAGTCTGGGGGTGATGGCTCTGGGGAGAGTGCTGAGAGGTCAGCCACCAAGATCCTTGTGCTAAGTCATTCCCCCATACTGCAGAAGCCATCTTTCTCAGGCAGAGCATTCACTTCCATGCAGCATCAGCCTGGGGGAAGCAAGAGCTCCACCAGTTGGAATCCCTCTTGCCCCAACCTGTGAAACTTATGCCCTGCTGAGGAGCACAGCCTGAGGCTAAGAGACTGAGCCAAATAGATAGCCTGAAGGCAAAGGCAGATCTCTGCGTGCTTTGAGACATTTGCTAACCTGCCCCTGGGCCCAGTGCTCATAAAAGCACTCCTTAGTGCACAGCTTAATACTTTCCACATGCACCCAGGCCCAGCAGAGGGAGCCACAAGCTGTGGATCACTGATAGCTCCAAAAGGACTGCCCAGGGCCTGTCACAGTGTCTGACATTGGCCTGCAACAGAGTCCCTCAAAAGAGGCCCAGAAACAATACACCCAGTGGCCAGTTTCAGACAACATAGCAGTATCCAATAAGCTTCACCAGAAGCATATCCACAGGGAGATCTCTGCAGACACCAAACACTGACAAGAAGAATTCCGCTTCACATGATCAGCACCTGCACAGCAACCTGCATGCTGTGCTGTAGGGGGCGGGAGGGGAGGGGGAAGGGAGATGAACCTCACTGTCAGCCTCCCTGAGGGTTGATCCCACTCATGAATGGGCTGGTGGCAATTAAGACTTGATTACAACAGGAGGGCCCACATAGTACACACAAAGGACATTTTTAGAGTGCCCAGCTTAGGTGATCTGGGAAACTTTGCCACTGGGTCCCACAGATCACCTGCTACATAAGTCCACCCTACAAAGACTGTGAGTCATAGAAGATCTACCTAATACATAGAAACAAACACAATGAGGCAGCCAAAATGAAAAGACAAAGTAACATGCCCCAAATGAAAGAAAAAGAGAATTCTCCAGAAGAAGAGCTAAATACATGGAGGTAAGCAATTTATCAGATATTGAGTTCAAAGTAATGATTATAACAATGTTGAACAGCATGAAAAGTGAGATAGAAACCATAAAAAAGTCCAGTCAAAAATAAAGAATGCCATATCTGAAATAAAGAATAAACTGCCTGGATGAAGCAGAAGATCAAATCAGTGATTTGAAAGACAAGGTAGAAAAAAATACCAAATCAGAGCAGAAAAAAAAAGGATAGTTTAAGGGAACTTTGGGACAACATGAAGTACAACAACATCTGTGTTATGGGGTTATCACAAGGAGAAGAGAGAGAGGAAGGGACTAGAACCTATTTGAAGAAATAATGACTGAAAACTCATCGAACCTGGTGAAAGAAAAAGACATACAAGTCCAGGAAGTGCGGAGAGTCCCAAACAAGATGTACAAAACAAATCATAATTAAAATGCCAAAGGTTAAAGACAGAGAGAGAATCTTAAAAGCCAAAAAGAAAGGGAACTCCCATAAGACTATCAGCTGATTTATCAACAGAAACATTTTAGATCAGAAAGGATTGGCATGAAATATTCAAAGTGGTGAAAAGCAGGGAACTACAACCAAGACTACTTTACCCAGAAAGGCTATCATTTAAAATTGAAGGAGAAATAAAGAGCTTTTCAGACAGGAAAACATTAAAGGAGTTTGATGCCACCAAACCAGTATTATCTACACTAATAAAAGACAAACATGCAAATTGACCGTACCTTCGCTATGCCTTAAGCCACGCCCACCAGCCAATCAGAGCGACTATATGCAAATTAACCCAACCAAGATGGTGGCCAGCAGCCACGGAGCTGGAGCAAGCAGGAGGCTTGCTTGCCCCAATGATGGAGGAAGCCAAGCTGCTGCAGCATCTCTGAGCTCCAGTCAAAGCAACAAAGTTTCAATTATAGAAGGTAAATAAATCCCAGAATTAAAAAAAAAGGAAAAAAAGGAGAGGCTGGGAGCTTCTGTCACTGGAGCAACTTGGCCAGCCTGAAAATGGCCCTCAGCCCCTCACCCAGACTGTCCAGGCACCCTAAAGGGGGTGTTGCCAGCCTGGAAACAGCCATCAGCCCCTCACCCAGGCTGACCAAATCTCCATGGTGTGAGAGTCCCCACTGGGGGGGGGGGGGGCTTGACCATCCTTCAAACAGCCATTGGCCCCTCACCCAGGCTGGCCAGGCACCCCAGCGGGACCCCTACCCTGATCTGGGACACCCTTCAGGGCAAACCAGCCAGCCCCCACCCGTGCACCAGGCCTCTATCCCATATAATAAAAGGGTAATATGCAAATTGACCCTAACAGCAGAATGACTGGGAATGACTGTTCACTATGACACATACTGACCAACAGGGGGCAGATGCTCAATGCAAGAGCTGTCCCCTGGTGGTCAGTGCACTCCCACAGGGGGAGCTCTGCTCAGCCACAAGCCAGGTTGATGGCTGCCAGCACAGTGGTGGTGGCGGGAGCCTCTCTCGCCTCCTCAGCAGCACTAAGGATGTCCGACTGCAGCTTAGGTCTGCTCCCTGCAGGTAAGTGGACATCCCCTGAGGGCTGCCAGGCTGCCAGAGGGATGTCTGACTGCCAGCTTGGGCCCAATTTCCCAGGGAGCAGGCCTAAGCCAACAGGTGGACATCCTCCGAGGGGGCCCAGACTGCAAGAGGGCATAGGCTGGGCTGAGGGACCCCCCCAAGTACACAAATTTTTGTGCACCAGACCTCTAGTAAGAAATATAAAAGGCGTGCTTGAAGAAAAAGAAGAAGAAACAGAGGAACATAATTTAAAAAATAATCATTTTTTAGTTCCTAACTATTGATAGGAACACGCCTATCAATAATCACTTTAAATGTAAATGGATTAAATGCTCTAATCAAAAGACATAAAGTAGCTGGCCCTGGCCAGTGTGGCTCATTTGTTTGACCAAAAGGTCACCAGTTCAATTCCTGGTCAGGGCACATAAACCAGGTTGTGGGTTTGATCCCTGGTCAGGATGCATACTGAGGGCAACTGATCAATATTTCTCTCTCAGACTGATGTTTTTTCTCTCATAATCTTCCTTTCCCTTCCTCTCTATCTAAAAAATCAAGAAAAAATTTTTTAAAAAGGACATGGGGTAGCTGAACGGATAAGAAACAAAATCCATGTATATGCTGTCTTCAAGAGACCACCTAAAAATGAAAGATACACACAGTCTAAAATTAAAGAGATGGAAAATAATATTTCATATAAATGGGGGGAAATGCTGTGGTAGCAATACTTATATCTGACAAAATACACTTTAAATCCAAGCTATAGTAAGACAAAGAAGGACACTACATAATGATAAAGGAAGCAATCCATCAAAAGGATAAACTATTATATACATTTATGCACCCAACATTGTAGCACCTAAATATGCAAAACAAATCTTGATGGGCAGAGAGAGATATTGACAGTAATACATTCATAGTAGGGGAATTTAACACTGTATTGACATCAATGGATAGATCTTCCAGACAGAAAATCAACAAGGAGACAGCAGCCTTAAATGACACATTAGATCAAAGAGATTTAATTAATATCTTCAAAGCAACAGAACATACATGCTTTTCAAGTGCCCATGAAATGTGTTCTAGGATTGATCAAATGTTAGAACACAAAACAATTCTCAATAAATTTAAGAAGACTAAAATCTTATCAAGTATCTTCTCTGACCATAATGCTATGAAAACTGAAATCAATCACAAAAACAAAACTGCAAACACACAAAGACATAGAGTCTAAATAATGAATGTGTTAACAATGAGATCAAGAAAAAAAAATCGAAAGATACCTTGAAACAAATGAAAATGAGAATTAAATAACCCAAAATCTTGGGACACAAGGAAAGCAGTCCTAAGAGGGAAATTCATAGCATTACAGGCCTATCTCAAAAAACAACAACAAAACAACTTGAATAAACAATCTAACTTTACACTTAAAGGAGTTTGATAAGAAACAGCAAACAAAGCCCCCAGTGAGCAAAAGGAAGTAAATAATAAAGATCAGAGTAGAAATATACAAAAGTCTAAAAAAAATACTAAAGATCAATAAAACCAAGAGCTGGTTCTTTGAAAAGATAAATAAGATTGACAAACCTTTAGCAGACTTATCAAGAAAAAAAAGAAAGGGGATGCAAGTAAATAAAATCATAAATGAAAGAGGAGAAGTAACAATTGGTGCCAAATACAAACAATTATAAGAAAATATTATGAAAAACTATATGCCAACAAATTGGGCAACCTGGGTGAAATGGACAAATTCCTAGAAACATACAATCTTCTAAAACTAAATCTGGAAGAATCAGAGAATCTGAATAGACAGATTACAACTAGTGAAATGGAAGTCGTAATAAAAAAATAAAAATAAAAATAAAACTCCCAACAAGCAAAAGCCTGATGACTTTACAGGTGAATTTTACCAAATATTCAAAGACGAATTAACACATATCCTTGTCAAACAGTTCCAAAAACTTCAAGAGGAGGGAAGTCTCCCAAGACTCATTTTACAAGGCCAGCATTATCCTAATTCCAAAACCAGATAAAGACACTACAAAGAAAGAACATTATAGGCCAATATCCCTGATGAACATAGATGCTAAAATACTCAAAAAAATGTTACAAAACTAAATCCAGCAATACATTAAAAAGATCATTCATCATGATCAAGTGGGATTTATTCTGGAAATGCAATGTTGGTACAATAGCCAAGATTTGGAAGCAGCCAAAATGTACTTCAGTAGACACTTAAGAGTAGTCACTTAATTGTTTTCATTTTTATTTTCTTAGTGAAGCTAGGGAACTTTTCATATGTTTACTTTTATTTCTTCTGTAAATTGACCATTTGTTATTAGAGTAATTTTTCTCTATCATACTCATCATGTGGTTGTCTATAATATGTCATATTTTCTGGAAGGTTACATAGGTGTTTCATTATGAACCCTTGTATGCTTTAGAATATCTTTCAATTTGTATCATGCATAGTTGACAGTGAGTTAGCATAGTATCCTTGGGTTTCCCAGTGAAGCTGTCAAACAATGGTGCACTGCCTGAATCCCCTCACAGTACACCCAACTTGCAGTTATAATCTAATTTCAAGGCTTAAACTGCCAGGTTGATTAATGTAATTTTCAGTTCAATTATCACTCAACCTGTGTAACTATGGTTAAAACCCAAGCAGAGGAATCATGTCTCTGAACAGTTTTCCTTCCATTTTATTACAAAGCAAAACTGTTAGGTGCTCAATTTTTCCCTGGACCCCCATGAGTCACTTCTCCATCTTCACTCATGTGGTGCTTTGTCTACCTGTGTCATGATGTCCTGATGCACAATTGACTTTCTGTAGGCCATCACCATAGAAACCAGGATTCCCCACACAGGTGCAGTAGAATGCAACTTACTCAAAGTGGTGGATGGGATTTCACACCTTATACTCTCTGGTATCAGTTTGTTCCCCAGGTCAGTGGGTATTAATGGGCCTCTGCTATGACTTTTCTCTTTACTCGCCCTAACACTGTACTGCTTTCTCTAGATGCTGAGAGATCTCTTTAACATCTTGCCAAATGAGTCCAATTTTCATACTATCCCACAAAGAATCCTAGAAATTTTTGACATAGAAATGACACTTTTCCCATTTCCCCATCTTGGATGCAGGTTTTTAATTCTTCTTCACTTTTTGGCCATGTGCTTGAAGATTTGAGAGGATGAAGTAGAAGTCAGGCAACTGTGAATTTTAACCTCTCATTGAGAAGTTCAGTCTTTGACTTTCAGAAGAAAAGCAATGTGGTCAGATAGTGTGGTTATAAAACTTTAATGTGTATAAAAATAACCAGGGTAATTGTGTATAATGGAGACACCAACATCATACTTCCAGAGATTCAGATTCGGTAACTTTAAGATGTGCCAAATACTCTATCTATACTAATAAAAGCCTAGGTGGTCCTCCTGCCCTCGCGTGATGCTCTCACGTCATCACAATATGGTCACCAGGGGAGGGCAGTTGTGGGCAATCGGGCTGACAGGAGAGGGCAGTTGTGGGCAACCAGGCCTGCAGGAGAGGGCAGTTGGGGGTGACCTGGCCTGCAGGGGAGGGCAGTTAGGGGCAATCGGGCTGGCAGGGGAGCGGTTAGGGGAGATCAGGCAGGTAGGCAGGCGAATAGTTAGCGAATCTATACTTGACTTCTATAAGGTATGAAGAGAATCACTTATCTCTCACTAACCTAGAGGATCAAAGTTATGAAACTATCTGAGTTGAGAGTGAGCCAATGAATCCGTCGTGGATGTCACCACTATGATCATGCTCAGAGCTATCTATACAACCTAGGCTACACGGGAGACAGCCTAGGATAGGGACTATGTGGAGGGTGTGGCCAGGACTTAAGGTGCTCTTACTGGCTAGCTGAGAGACTAGATGCTTCCTAGTTAATCGAAGGTAGTTTACCAATCAATC
>NW_005871169.1:3385398-3394500 GCF_000147115.1 Myotis lucifugus | reverse complement strand
CGGTCACCCTTAAGTGCCTTCCCCTGGAGGCCATCTTGTGGGGGCATCTTGTGACCGCCTGAGGGGGGTCATCTTGTGACCAGATGAGGGTGGCCATCTTGTGTGAGGGAGTGATGGCCAATTTGCAAATTACCTCTTTACTATATAGGATAAGCAACCCTTCTCCCAGGTGATTCTGATATTTGTGGTACCACAGTGTGTTCCTTACACTGGTGAGTAGGGCCCCTGGATCAACCTCACATGGTAACTTGTTTGGGAAAGTAGAATTTGGGGCCCCAACTCAGAGAAACTCTGGGGGTTGTACCCTGAAATCTGTATTTTAACAAATGTTCTAGGTATTTCTGATACATGCTCCAGTTTGAGAACTGCTAAACTGGTAGGTGAGTCCGAAATCCCCCGTTCTAATATGAGCTCTGTCTCTAGCCAGCTCAGTGACCAGAGAAAAGTTATTTACTCTCTCAGGGCTTCACCTTCTCTGTTTGTGATATAAGGATGAGAGGCTCTATCTCCAAGGATTTTAAAGGCTTCATCTCACACTATTGTAGAGTATCTTCCATGTTCTACTATATTTTTCATAAAATAAATTCCATTTGGTTGAAAGTTGAGTATCATTATTTTTTATTCCACAGGGATGTCCCAGGATCTAACAGCAAATATTTCCATGGAGCTAATCAAGCCGAGAACAATTCAAAATATATGCATACATGTTAATAATAATCCTGAGTGTAGATTGCCTATAAATCCTCTAAGTCATTCATTGGCAAATAGTTTTCTTTTCAGTTTTTAAATATAAAAAGGCTAAGCTCCATGGGCATGTGGTTCACCCAGCTCATTTTCTTCATCTGGCTCATTTGATCTTAATTACTAGGGCTAGTTCTTGAATTGCAGCAGCTTGTTTTAAGGAGCATATGGCAGAAGGTGCTAAGCACAGGCAGCAGACAATGTGTTACTAAAAGGAGAAGAAATTTTTCTTTACATAAGAAGCCATATGCAGTCCAAATTTATCCATACTGTATTACTGAAATCTGTATTTTAAAACTTCATCTATGAGTTTTCACAGGTATTGCTCTCATCCTTTCCATATTCAATATTGGACCTGCAAAACACAGGCAAAGATTTTAAGAGTCTATTTCAAAATATTCCCAGACTATTCCTTTCAGTAACATTAGGGGGCCCCCAGCCATTTTCTCCTATTGGAAGGTTTCACTGAAAACTTGACACCTTCTTAGAGTGTCCTCCTCCCTATAGCATCCTCAGCGTTCAGGTCTCAAAAGGTCTTGATGTCAAGGTGCTCTTTCCTTGAAAGCAGCAAAACTGTGAAAGTTGCCACACTCCTGCGTTATGAGACAAGCCAGCAGAGTTTGCTCTTTCTGCCCTGACTCCCTTGTCTTGCTCCTCGAGGTACAGTGGGTCTCTGGAGCTTCTGCTTCTATGGCTTAGAAAACACCTGTGAAGCATCAGAGCCACGGAACGTGGCAGAGTGCCAGCCATCTGGATGTGGGCTTTTGCAAATTGTCTCTATCAACACACTTCTCCTGAAATCTTGTCTTAAACACCGCATGCCTTTCCCCTCACCTGGCTTCATTTCCTGTCACCCTTTTTCAGCAACAGACCTCTGAGAGCACAGGTTAGACACTCCATCTTTACTGAGATTCTTTATCTTTTACAACAACTGCTCTGTCTCATCATCCTTGGAGCTTCAGATTCCCAACTGTGGCACCTCCAAAATCTAATTGCTTGGCACCGCATTTCTGACATCACAGTCTGTTGCCATGGAAAGTGCCACCGATTCTGCCTGGTGACTTCCCTGCCAGGAGGAGAGGATGCACTGAGAGGGAGACAACAGTTGTTTAAGCATAAATATCTTTGCAATTTAGCAAAGAGATAAGAAACTATATGGAAAAGACAACAGAGGAAGGAGAAATTCCAATTTATATAATGCTTTGCTTTGGGGGCTCCTCTTTGGTGAAAGTCAGGTGCTCAACTTTCTCCAGGTCTTCACCTTATACAATTTCAGGGTGATTATTTCTATGATTTGAGGGTTTATTGGGAATAATATTGGAGATGAAAAGCATTTAGAGTTTGCAAAGCCGAATGTCCCTTCAAATGCCACATCTGTTTTTCATGTTGCTATGGGGAGGTTATCTTAGTAGAAAGATGGTAGCAGCCATTCTAAACAGAATTGCTCATCTCAGCACAGCCTTTCCAATGAAGCCAGTTTACAGACAATTTAAGTTAGCTTCTCCCTCCTGCACTTTCGCAAAGACTGCAGCCCCGTCTCTGCCAGGAATAAACCCTCCTAATAGTGTCTACTGCTGAATTCACAGGGTTTACATGAACAGTTTTTGCAAGGGCTTTGCCAAAACTCAAAATCTGCTCTTATCACACGGATGTAACTAGTAAATGAAAAGTTGAGGACATTGGAAAATTACAAAAGTTCTAGTCAACTTTTTACTGTGACCTAATGGAAACTTGTAATTTGCTATTTACTAGGATTCTGGGTAAAAGAACAAATTTGACTGAATGTGGTCTAACTTTTCTTTTAGTCCCTTTTCTAAATTCCTATGTTAAAAAAAGGACACATATGTACTGCTATTTTTAACACTTTAAACAATAAAAAAGAAAAAAAATAGAATTTTTAAGAAGACAATGAGACTATATTCTTTGCTAAATACTAGATACTCCAGATTTATACCAGGAACTTTGAGAAATGTCTGCAAATGGAATTGGATCAAAGATTAGGACTATCCTGATCTACTATCTGCCTGAGAAGCAACAACTTGCTTGAGAGGCCCTATGGTGAAACTTCACTAACACCCCTTAAGTTAGACAAACAAAGATTGCAGGTGGGTGTGGGCCATGGATCAATTAGGAAGTTCCTCTTTGTCTCACCAGGCCTGGAAAATGCAACCGACACCAGTGAACATACCTAAGAGGAAACCCAAATGATGCTTATTCAATTTTTGTTTGTAGTTGAGGCTCCTACTAGTAAGTTACAGTGGCCGGGCCTAGCTGGTTTGGCTCAGTGGATAGAGCATCGGCCTGCAGACTGAAGGGTCCCGGGTTTGATTCCAATCAAGGGCACATCCCAGTAGCGGGTGTTCAGGAGGCAGCCGATCAATGATTCTCTCTCATCGTTTATGTTTCTATCTCTCTCCCTCTCCCTTCCTCTCTGAAATCAATAAAAATATATTTAATAATAATAAAAAAAGAAAGTTACAGTGGCCCTAAAACAGGCAAGTGGGTTGGGTGAAGACTCTCAGCTATCACATCAAATATAGAAAAAGAAAACCTTGAGCAGAGAAAGGGAGTCCTGGTTGCAAAACTCCTCTAATCCCTGTTCTCACACTCCCCTTTTCTCAGCAAGTTGCTGGATATCTGAACACAACACAACAATAAACCCACAGCTCCTCTCTGAGTGGTCTCCTAATTGTGAGTACTTGGAAAAGGGTACTCAAATCAATAAAAACATATCCTCAGGTGAGGATTAAAAAATAAAAGCAAAAAAGTTATCTGCTGTCCTAAAGAGATACACCTAAAAGAAAACTACAGACAAAAGTTTAAATACATAACAATTGGTACAACAGGGCAAATCACTCCTGACCACTCAATGCTTTAAATTTTCTAAAAAGATATACAACTGAAAAAATACCAAAATGCCAAATAACTCTGACAGATTATTTAAAGTTGTAGCATTTTCAAGAATGTAAGAAAAATATATCTCTAAGATTAAAAAAACAACAACAACAACAGTAGAAATTTCGGTCTTCTCCTCATTCTAAAATGTATAGTAAAAGGCACATACTTTACAGTGCCTTCTGAGAGGCTAAATGAGTTTATATACGTATTTAGAATAGTGTCTAGCACATATTGAGAACTAGGTAAGTATGAGCTCCTTAATGATACTACTATTGAAGCCACCCTGCCTATTATAAGGAACTCTACTCCTTGATACAAAACCTAGAGAACCTCTTAGACCTGCGCACCAGAGACTTGTGAATGAATATTCATTGCAGCATTATTCATCTTTGTGAGCAACTGGAAACTACCTAAATGCCCATTAACATAAAAAAAGGATAAATGAATTGTCATTATATTTCATAATGGAATACAGAAGCACATTAACATGAATAAAAGAGAGCTGCAGCTACATTCATAGAAAAGTCTCAAAAATATAATGTGACTGGAAAAAGTATGATTTAGAAATACAGATGCTATATGATTCCATAGTATTTAAAATTAAAGGGTGCAAATAATAACATTTTTGAACTCATCTATACACAGTACAGAGAAATGAAAAAGAATAATATACACAAAAATGAGAATAGTGTTTACATTTAGGTTTGAAAGTGAAATGGGATAATGGAAGAATGCTTAAGAAATTTAACGATAGATGTAAAATTTAGTTTATTACAAGTTTATTTATTTTTTAAAAATTTTTTTTATTGTTTAAATATTACAAATATAATTACATATGTCTCCTTTTTCCCACATTGACCTCTCTCTAGCCATCCCCACCTTCCAGCACATGCTGTCACCTCCCTGGTGTCTGTGATCATTGGTTATGCTTATATGCATGCATACAAGTCCTTTAGTTGATCTCTTACCCCATCCCCACCCCTTCCCCTGTCTTCCCACTGAAGTTTGATGGTCTGTTCGATGCTTCTCTGTCTCTGGATCTATTTTTGTTCATCAGTTTATGTTGTTCATTATATTCCACAAATGAGTGAGATCATGTGATATTTATCTTTCTCCGACTGTCTTATCTCACTTAGCATAATACTCTCAGATCCATCCATGCTGGTGCAAATGGTAAGAGTTCTTTATTTTTACAGCAGCGTAGTATTCCATTGTGTAGATGTGCCACTGTTTTCTAATCCACTCATCTGCTGATGGGCACTTAGGCTATTTCCAAATATTAGCTATTGTAAATTGTGCTGCTATGAACATAGGGGTGCATATGTCCTTATTGATTGGTGTTTCTGCTTTCTTGAGATATATTTCTAGTACTGAGATTATTAGGTCAAATGGGAGTTCCATTTTTTTAAAATTTTTTTTTGTGGAAGCTCCATACTGTTTTCCACATTGGCTGCACCAGTCTGCATTCTCACCAGCACTACACGAGGGTTCCTTTTTCTCCACATCCTCACCAGCACTTGTTTGTCAATTTGTTGATTATAGCCATTCAGACAGGTGTGAGATGGTATCCCATTGTCGTTTTGATTTGCATTTCTCAGATGATTAGTGACTTTGGGCATGTTTTCATCTGTCTCTTGGCCTTCTTTCAAAAAGTGTCTATTTAGGCCCTTTGCCTATTTTTTGATTGTATTGCTTATCTTCCTTTTTTAAAGTTGTATAAGTTCCCTAAAAATTTTGGAAATTAGGCCCTTATTGGAGATAACATTGGCAAATATGTTCTCTTATGCAGTGCTTCCTTGTTGTTTTGTTGATGGTTTCTTTTGCTGTATAGAAGCTTTTTGTTTTGATATAGACCCATTTGTTTATTTTCTCCTTAGTTTCTATTGCCCTAGAAGCTGTATCAGTAAAGATATTGCTATGACATATGTCTGATATTTTGCTACCTATGGCTTCTCCTAAGATTGTTATGGTTTCCCATCTTTCATTTAAGTCCTTTATCCATTTGAGTTTATTTTTGTGTATGGTGTCAGTTGGTGGTCTAGTTTAATTTTTTTGCATGTATCTGTCTAATTTTGCCAACACCATTTATTGAAGAGACTGTCTTGACTCCATTGTATGTTCTTGCCTCCTTTGTCAAATATTAATTGAGCATAAGGGCTTGGGTCAATTTCTGGGTTCTTTGTTCTGTTCCATTGGTCTATATGTCTCTTCTTGTGCCAGTACCAGGCAGTTTTGAGAACAGTGGCTTTGTAATATAGCTTGATATCTGGTATTGAGATCCCTCCAACTTTGTTCTTCTCAGGATTGCTGTGACTTTCGGGGTCTTTTTTTATTATTCCAGATGAACTTTTGGAGAGTTTGCTCTAGGTCTGTGAAATATTCTGTTGGTATCTTAATTGGGATTGTGTTGAATCTATAGATAGCTTTGGGTAGTATGGACATTTTAATGATGTTGATTCTACTAATCCATGAACATGGTATATTCTTCCATTTGTTTATGTCTTCCTCTATCCCTTTTTTCAATGGCCTGTAGTTTTCTGGGTAGAGGTCTTTTACCTCCTTAGTTAAGTTTATTCCTAGGTATCTTAATTTATTTGTTGCAATGGTAAATGTGATTGGGGTTTTGTTTGTTTGTTTGTTTATTTCTGTTAGTTAATTATTGGTGTATAAAAAAGCCATAGATTTCTGGGTGTTAATTTTGTATCCTGCTACATTTCTAAATTCATTTATTAAATCTAGTAGTTTTTTTATGGAGTCTTTAGGGTTTTCATGTCATCTGCAAATAAAGACAGTTTTACTTCTTCCTTTTTAATCTGGATGCCTTTTATTTCTTCTGTTTGTCTGATCACTATGGCTAGCACTTCCAGTACTAAGTCAAACAGGAGTGGTGAGAGTGGGCATCCCTGTCTTGTTCCTATTCTTAGGGGAAATGGTTTTAGTTTTTGAGAATGATGTTGGCTGTGGGTTTGTCAAATAAGGCTTTTATTATGTTGAGGTCTGATCTCTCTATTCCAACTTTGCTGAGAGTTTTTATCAAGAAAAGGTGTTGGACATTGTCAAATGCTTTTTCTACATCAATTGATATGATTATGTGATTTTTATCTCTCAATTTGTTTATATGATGTTTATTGACTTGTGGATATTATACCATCCTTGCATCCCCAGAATAAATCACACTTGGTCATGGTGTATGATCTTTCTATGTAATGATGGATCTGATTTGCTAGAATTTTGTTGAGGTTTTTAGCATCTATGTTCATCAGAGATATTGGCCTTTCTCTGTAGTTTCTTTATCTGGTTTTGGGACTAGGGTAATGCTGGCTTCATAGAAAGAGCTTGGAAATGTTCCTTCCTCCTGAATTTTTTGCAATAGTCTGAGGACGATAGGTACTAGTTCTTCTTTGAATGTTTTGTAAAACTCCCCTGTGAAGCCATCTGGCTCAGGGCTGTTGTTTGCTAGAAGTTTTTTTGATTACTGCTTTAATATCCTCCATAGATATCGGCCTATTCAGATATTTTTATTCTTCCTGGTTGAGTTTTAGAAGGTCATGTTTTTCTAGGAATATGTCCATTTCTTCTAGGTTGACCAGTTTGTTGGAATAACATTGTTCATAGTATTTTTTTTACAATCCTTTTATTTCTGTGGGGTCTGTTGTTATTTCACCTCTTTCATTTCTGATTTTGTTTATTTGGGTCCTTTCTCTTTGCTTCTTGGTGAGCCTGGCTAGAGGTTCGTCAATCTTGTTTACCTTTTCAAAGAACAAGCTCTTGTTTTTATTGATTTTTTGTATTTTTTTGTGGTCTCTATGTCATTTATTTTCGCTCTGATCTTTATTATTTCCTTCCTTCTGCTCACTCCAGGCTTTTCTTATTGCTCCCTTTCTAATTCTTTAAGTTGTAGAGTTATATAATTTATTACCAGTTTTTCTTATTTTTTGAGGTAGTCCTGTAATGCTATGAACTTCCCTCTCAGGACTGCTTTCACTATGTCCCATAGATTTTGGATTGTTGTGTTTGTTGTGTTTTCATTGTCATTTGTTTCCAGGATGTTTTAAATTTCTTCCTTGATGTCTTTGGTAATACAATAATTGTTTAATAACATGCTATTTAGCCTCCAAGTCTCTGATTTTTTTATTGTTTTTATTATAGTTGATTTCTAATATTATGTCATTATGTCTGAAAAGATGCTTCATATGATTTCAATCTTCTTTAATTTGGAGAGATTTTGCATTTGTCCCAATATGTGGTCTATCTTTGAAAATGACCCATGTGCACTTGAGAAGAATGTATATTCTGTAGCTTTGGGGTGAAATGTTCTGAAGATGTCGATTAAGTCTATTTTATCTAGTGAGTCATTTAGGATTGCTGTTTCTTTGCTGATTTTTTTTTGTCTAGAGGATTTACCAGTGATGTCAGTGGTGTATTAAAATCCCCTACTATGATTGTATCACTATCTCTCCCTTGATATCTTCCAGGAGTTTTTTTTTATGTATTTGGGTACTCCTTCATTGGATGCATATATGTTTACCAGAGTTATATCCTCTTGTTGTATCAATCCTTTTAGTATTATGAAGTGGCTTTCCTTATACCTTGTTATGGCCTTCACTTTGAAGTCTATTTATTCAGATATAAGTATTGCTACCCCAGCCTTTTTTTTTCATTTCCATTTGCCTGAAAGATATTTTTCCATCCCTTCACTTTCAGTCTGTGTGAGTCCCTTGTTCTGAGGTGGGTCTCTTGTAGACAGCATATATATGGGTCATGTTTTCTTATCCATTAACCCACTCGATGTCTTTTGATTGGAGCATTTCGTCCATTTACATTGAAGGTTATTATTGATAGGTACTTGTTTGTTGCCATTTTTATACGTTATGTCTGTGTTCCTTCTTCCCTTTCTATTTCTTCTTTTTACAGCAGTCCTTTGAGCATTTCTTGCATTGCTGGCTTGATAGTGATAAAATCCCTTAGCCTTTTTTTTTTTTGTCTGTGAAGCTCCTGATTTCCCCTTCAATTTTGAATGATAGCTTTGCTGAAAAGAATATTCTTGAATTCAATCTCTTACTTTGCATCACTTTGTATACTTCATCCCACTACCTTCTGGCCTGATGTGTTTCTGTTGAGAAATCATTTGATAATCTAATGGGAGATTTTTTGTAGATAACTCTCTGTCTCTCTCTTGTAACCTTTAAGATTCTCTCTTTGTCATTAATGTTTGCCATTGTAATTACAATGGGTCTTGGTGTGGGTCTTTTGAAGTTCATCTTGTTTGGGACTCTCTGTGCTTGTGTGACAAGACTTGCTTCAATGGGGCTTTGGTGCTCACTGAATCTGCCCCCTGAGTGTGTCTTTTATGGTTCCACAGAGCTGCAAACTGGATGGTCCCACTCTGACTCTGGGCTTCCTGGCTCCTGGATCTCTAGGGAGGTGCTAATCTAGCCTTTCGCTGAGGCTATCCAGCAAAAG
>NW_005871169.1:3344549-3385124 GCF_000147115.1 Myotis lucifugus | reverse complement strand
CTTTTAGTGTTTTTTGAAGTGTTGTGCGAGGCAGCAATCTCCGGTGTTACCTATGCCGCCATCTTGGTTCTCAATGATTCTTTCTCATCATTGATGTTTCTATCTTTCTCTCCCTCTCCTTTCCTCTCTAAAATCAATAAAAATATATTATAAATGAATAAATAAATAAATAAATAAAGTGTTCGTCGTAGTATAAAAGAATTGAAGATGAACAATATAATCTGTAAAATATAGAGTTAAATCCAAATAATCGTAGATGACTTAATATAATGTTAATAATAAAATTTGACAAATAAATTTATTTTTCAATAATTTAATAACATTCTAGACCTAAACTCACAGTTTGAATAAACCAAAGTATAAAAAATGGAAGGAGAGAGAAAGGAAACATTTAGAGTTTCTCATATAGCAAGGAAAAAAGAGAAACTTCTACTTCGGGTCAGTTGTAATTTTTAATTTAATTTTTAATTCTCAGAAGATAGAATGACTTAAAATATAACCAGGACTTCTGGCTTCAACTCCAATATGTAATGATTTTAGAAATTCATTACTCCCATCCTTACAAGAAGAAGTTGGACGAACTGAAAGTTAATGACTTTTCTTTGACCCATCAGAGAACTGGGTTTTCAGGGCAAACCGATACCTTAAATTCTTAAATGACAGGTGAATTCAGAGTCAGAAGATGTTTCAAAAGGTGTGATACACGCATAACTGGGATACTAATTCTTACCTGGAGCAGAAGCCAATAGCGATAGGAAGACTTAAGTGGTCGTCGGGATGAACTGTTGAAGGTGGAGTTCCAGTAGCTTGAATGTGAGAAATTCCTGGGAGCTACAGTCTAAGAGAAACAACTACATTTCCTGGGATTTTCCTTCAGGAATCCTACCAGCAATGATCTGAGCAAGATTCTCTCATGGCTCCAGTAGGGTGAAGGGAACAGGAAACCTTATGAAATATGTCCAGAGATTTCTCCCAAAAAAAGGCCTATGCTCCAGGATGAAGGAATTTACCAGAACCTGTTCAAGAGTCATGGGGAAGGGCATTCCTCTCATTTCAATTCCTTTATATCCCTCCTGACTTACCCGAGAATCAGCAAGAGTAATCTATGTTATGGGCTGAATTCATATGTTGAAGTCCTAACTCACAATGCCTCAGAATGTGGCAGCATTTGGACACAGGGTCATTAAAGTGGTAATTAAGTTCAAATGACCTTGTTAGGGTGGTTTCTAATTCAACACGACTGGAATGCCTATAAGAGGAGATTAAGACAAAGGCACACAGAGGGAAGATACAGAAAAGATAGCCATCTACAGGTCAAGGAGAGAGGCCTCATAAAAAATCAACCCTGCAGACACCTTGACCTCAGATTCCCAACTGTCAGAATCATAAGAAAATAAAGTTCTACTGTTTAAGACCCTCAAACTGTGGTACGTTATTATATCAGCCCTAGCAAACTATACATTATACGAAAATAAACACTTGTGGAATTCACAGGCCAGAGACATTGGTTCACTAGAAGATTCAGATTTAAATGGAACATCATAGAATAATCCTCCTCCTTCATACCTTACCCTCACATCCACAGGCTCCATTTAATAATGGTGAATTATAGCTGAGAGCTATAAAAAAGATGCTCTCTGAAAAGGGGTATAGGCATACCTCAGAGATATTGTGGGTTAGGTTCCAGACTACCACAGTAAAGTGAGTATCTCAATAAAGCAAGCTAAAATCTTTTTGCTGATGGAAGGTCTTGCCTTCAGTTTATAAAAACACACAACATCTGTGAAGTGCAATAAAACAAGATGCAATAAAATGAGTTATGCCTCTACTTAAGAGTAGGAATGCCCAGAGTTAAGAATGGAGGGAAAAATGACACTAGAGAATTTAAAACATCTGGTAATCAAGCTACAGAAAACATGAGATGAAGCCCAACTTCTAACTAGATAAACACTCTAGAGACCTCTTTACCTCAATTCCTATTACCTGATACAACATGTCCACCTTTCAACCAAAAATTTAAAACATGTCAGCAGTTAAGAAAACACACAGTCTAAGGAGAAAAGGCAAGCATCAGAATCAAACTCAGATATGACACAAATTTTGGAATTATCAGATAACTATAAGTCCTACCTAGCAATAAAAGATACACTGATTAGAAAGGAAGAAATAAAACTATCTTTGTTCACAGATGACATTACTGTCTAGGTAGAAAATCCAAAGAATCAACAACAAAACATTTCCTGGAACTAAATTTTAACAAGTGTTCAGGATACAAGGTTAATATATAAAATTCAGTGGCTTTCCTGTATACCTGCAATGAACAATTCTAATTTGAAATTTAAAACAGAAGCCTGGGAAGTGTGGCTCAGTGGTTGAGTGTTGACCTATGAACCAGGAGGTCACGGTTCAATTCTCGGTCAGGGCACATGCCTGGGTTGCGGGCTTGATCTACTGTGTGGGACTTGCAGGAGGCAGCCGATCAATGATTCTCTCTCATCATTGATGTTTCTATCTCTCTCTTCTTCTCCCTTCCTCTCCCTTCCTCTCTGAAATCAATAAAAATATATAGATTTTAAAAAGCAACACAATACCACTTATAACAGTTCCCAAAATGAAATATTTATATATGAATCTAATAATATATATACAAGATCAAAAATCAGAAACTTCTAAGACTATGAGGAAAGAAATCAAAGCAGATCTAAATAGATACTTTTTTTTTGTTCTTGGATTAAAAGTCTTAGTAATGTAAAGAAACATATATTTTTCAACTTGATCTATAAATTCAACTCTATCCCCATCAAAATTTCTCCAGACTAATTTATAGATATCAACAAATTAATTCTAAAGTATATTTGGAATGTCAAGGACTTAGAATAACTAACCAATACTTAAGAAAAATGCAGTTGGAAGACTCACAATACTTGATTTCAAGATTATAAATCTACTAGAGGCCTGATGCATGAAAATCTGTGCAAGAGTATGCCTTCCTTCCCCCGGCTGCTGGCACTGGCTTCCCTCCGGCACCCGGGACCCAGGCTTCCCTCCTCCAGCCATCTGCAGGCACCCGGGACCTGGGTTGGCTTCCCCCCAGCCCTGGCTTCGTCAGGAAGGACATCCGGAATGACGTCCGGAAGACGTCTGACCTAATTAGCATATTAACTTTTTATTATTATAGATAGTAATCAAGAGGGTGCTGTATTGGTGAAAGGAGAGACATATAGATACATGCAACAGAATAGAGTCCATAAATAGATTCACATAAACACTGACTTTTGAGAATGGAGCAAAGGCAATTTGATGGAGAAATAATAGTCTTTTCAACAAAAGTATTAGAACAATTAAATGTCCTTATGGGGAAAGAAAAAATAATCTAGACACGGTCCTTATACCTTACCCATAAGTAATTCAATGTTATAAACCTAAGTTTAAAATGACAAACTATAAAACCTACAGAAAACAAACATGGGAGAAAATCTACATGAACTTAGATCTGGTAATGAACTTTTATATATAACATCAATAGCATTTTTAAAAGAAAAAATAATTAATGAATAACAAATATTGGAATCCAGGCTTCTCACTGTTGTAGTGGGAGGTTACAGATAAGCAAGGAAAATAGGCTAGAATGTCCATATGGTGATGGATTAGAGTTAGAGACATCTGTATGAACTTATGTTTGGCTTAATACAGACACAGATGGTTACATAAAGAAATATTCATAGATATGTGTACAAGCATAGGTTAGTACACACACAAAAATTCTCTTGCTCTGTCAGCTAAGAGGGCTTTAAAAATAAGAATACCCCAGCAAAAATGAGCACAGCTAGCAGGCAAATTTTGGTTTCTAAATATCATTCTCCAGTAAAAGATGCTAGAGTTACTTGGAGAAATGGCTGATTTCAGGACTGAGGCAGGAAATGTACAAGATGAACTTGGAGCATTTTGTAATGTCAAAACATAAGAAAACACTAAAAACAAATTCACATTTGATGTGATGGAGGTGGCACAGAGCCAGTTGAGATAGTTCCTAATGGCTGAAGTTCGAAAAATTTAGCAATAAAAAAAAATTAGTATTAGATTATAACCCAAAGTATACAGTAAATATCTCTTTATGAACACTGATATCCATAATTATAAAAGCATAATATGCTAATTAGACCAGATGTCCTTCTGGACAACCTTCCTGGCAAAGCCATGGTGGCGGTGGGGGCCGAGGCAGAGGCTGGCAGCCTCCGTGGCAGCGGTGGCTGAGCCCCTTGCATGAATTTCATGCATTGAGCCTCTGGTGATTAAATAAACAAACAAATAAATGAGATAATAGATGAATAAGCTGTGTAGAAAAAAATTTTGAGACGAGTAACCTTACAGTGCAAAAACCAGACAAACACTACTTCAAGCCAGGTGGTTAAGGTTAACCTCAACAGTGATGTCATATTGACAGTATGTATTCTTTTTTTGTTGTTGTTAATCCTCACCGGAAGATATTTTTTCTACTGGTTTTTAGAGAGAGTGGAAAGGAGTGGGAGACAGAGATAAACATCGATGTGAGATGTGAGAGGGACACATCAATTGGTGGCCTCCTGCATGCATCTCTACTGGGATTGAGCCTGCAACCAAAGTACATGCATCTGACCAAAACTGAACCTGCAACCCTTAGTCCAAGGGTTGATGCTCGAACCACTGAGCAACCAGTTAGGGTGACATTATGTATTCTTCATATGATGTAATGAGAATGACATTTTACTCTTGTGATCCACCTTCCCCAGACACATAAGCCAAGTTTAATCATGATAAAAACATCAGGCAAATCCCAACTGAGGAACATTCTATGAAATACCAGTATTTCTGAAAACTGTCAAAGTCATCAACAACAAGGAAAATCAGAGAAGCTGATGCAGCCAAGAGGAGCCTAAGGAAGTGAGACTAATAAATATAATGTGGCTCCCTGAATGGGATTCTGAAAAAGAAAATGTACTTTAGGGGAAAAAATGAGAAAATCTGAATAAAATTTGGGCTTTATTTAGTTTATTATTTATTTAATTAGTTTATTTAATGTGTCAATATTGATTAATTAATTGTGGCAAATGTACCATAATAATGTATGATGTTAATAAGAGGAAAAACTGGGTATGAGATATGTGGGAAGTCTCTGTAACATCTGAAATAGCTCTGTATACCTAAAATTATTCCAAAATTAAAAGTTATTTAAAAGTTTTTAGAAATACATAACATGTATTTCAATAATACAAGTGTGGGTTTTCTGTTGTTTTTAAAAAGGCTGGTGACATTCCATCTTGGTGGGGAGCACTTGTACCTTGCTAGTAAAAATGTGATATGGTATTTTATTGAGTGATTCCACTCGTATGTATTTTTTCTAGGAGTGATGAAATATATGACTACAAAAATGTTTGTAGAAGAACGTTCATAGCAGCCATTATTCATAAGAGCCAGAAGTTAAATGTCCATCAACAGGAAAATAAACAATGTGTGGCATCTTTTTCATGCAGCAGGAAATATTTAGCATTAAATGGTAAATTATATTCTCAACAACATGGATGAATCTCAAGACATTTGTTGAGCAAAAGAAGCCAGACATAAAATAGTACACAAGTAGAATCCATTTATATGGAGTTTTTAAAATAGATAAAAAGACTCTAGTGAAATGATTCAGAGAAGTTTTGTGAGTGAGGAGGGGTTGACTGAGAAAGGCCCAAGGGAAACTTCTTGAGTAATGGAGTAATAGAAATGTTCTATATAGGGGTTGCATGAGAATATACATATGTTAAAATTCATTGAATTGTACACGGAAGGTTTATAAATTTTACTGTATGTAAATTTTACATTTAGAAGAAATTGTAAAAAAAAAAAAAAGAAAGAAAAAAGCAATGTCAATGTACCCGTTTTGGTTCCGCCCTTGAAAAAATTACACTTGAACTGCATTTTGATTGTTTCATTAATGTCATACTTGCTTTCAAACATCTATATATATAAAAGCCTAAGTGACCTCTGACTGTTCGACCATCGACCAGTAGCCGTGATGCGCAATGACCACCAGGGGGCAGACACAGGAGCTGCTGAGCTGCAGTGACTTGGCAGCTGCGGTTCTCGGGTGATGCACCCGGAACTAGAGAGGAGGGAGCTTGATTCTGGGGTGCATCACCTGAGAACTGCTCTCTCACAATCCGGGAACCCTCAGGGGATGTCATGGAGCTGGTTTCAGCCCCATCCCCGCAGGCCAGGCCAAGGGACCCCACCGGTGCACAAATCCGTGCACCAGGCCTCTAGTGATTAATAATTAAGATAAAGTGTGGATCAAAAGAGTGATTTAAAATTCAATGATTAGCATGTTTGAGTGTTTGCTATGAACTATTACTATAGCAAAACACCTATGAGATAACAATGATTACCCCACCGTACAGATGAATAAATCAGGGCTCAGAAAGAAAAGGACTTGCTCAAGATTACTCAGAAAGGAGAGAGCTAGAATTCTTCACCAGGTGGGGAGGTGGGGAACTGGGAGCCAAGGACAATGATGTAATTGACGATTTCAGCTCTGATTTTCAGGAATCCAATGCAAAGGGGCCACAAAGATGAGAATTGTAGTTTTGTTGCCTGATATAAGGAATTGTATAAGATCACCCAGGAGGACCACACATTCTTCTGACACTAAATTCAAAGAGTGCAGCTCACAAGTCCTTGTATAAGAGCCATGGAACAATGTCACACACAGTAGCAGTTTTACAGAACACGCAGACACGCAGGCACGTTCTCAATCTGACCCTTTCTCACCCTAATGTTCCATAAAAACTGAAAACCCACGGCAGCTGCCTTGCTCACCTAAGGACCTTACTGTTGCTACAGCCTTTCTCAGTGCTCAGTTCCAACAAACCCTATTTCATTGATTGTAGCCTGCATTAATCAGCCTATTAGCCATCATGCTAATTAAACTATTTGTTGTGAGTTCAATCTGATCTGCTCCTTAGGAAAATAAACATCTTGGTTTAACCATGACATGTGTTCTCAAGAAATGCTTCACTTCGCTCCCAGCTGTATATCTGAATAAAATTGAGAAGGGAAATTTCCATAGACAAATGTTTTGGCTAACTCTCTCCTTTGGCATTTCAACTGAAATCGTCTCTTTAAAAAATATAGCTGCCACTTGAACCAAGATATCTTTCGTTTATTCCATTTCCAATTAGTGGCTCAGCTTTGCGTTGGCATTTCTGCTTTAGCAGCTGTAGTGGAATTATTGGGCCAAATGCTGCCTCCCTTTTTTTTTGCCTACATACCATTTTTATTGATGTACATGGGCAGAGCATACAGAGCGTAAGTACCAGGGGCAAAAGCTCCCAGACTATCTACTGTCCTATTCATTGATACCTCAGTGAGTGACGAGGCAGTAAAAACCTGTCAAAAGTTTTCTGAAGAGCATAGATAACCTTGCTTATGGCTTAAAGTGAATGATCTTACTTACAAGTGAAAGAGTTGTAAATAGCAATCACACACTTCCAACTAGAGGGGGAAGATATTTCTTCTCTGCTCCTAGCATAAGAAATTATATCACATAATAAAAGTCGCCATAACTTAAGAAAATGTGAAGACTTCCTTTGAGAGCATACATTGGATCTATTCAGTAAGCATCTTGAACTAGAGGCTCAGCACTGTGCTGGTCCTGCACGTGTTAACAAAAAAGCAGAAGTTATTCTTTCTCCTTCTGCAGCAATGCTAGAAATACTTGCAATGACTAGATTTAGAAAAAGAAATGGAGTAAAGCTTTGGCCGGTGTGGCTCAGTAGGTTGAGTGTCGTCCTGTGCACCAAAAGGTCACTGGTTCAATTCCCAGTCAGGGCACATGCCCAGGTTTCGGGCTCAACCGCTAGTCAGAGTGCCTGCGGGAGTCAGTTGATTGATGTTTCTCTCTCACATCAGTGTTTCTCTCTCTCTCTCTCTCTCTCTCTCTCTCTCTCTCTCTCTCTCTCTCCTGTCTTTCTTCCAGTCTCTCTAAAATCAATAAAAATACATTTTTTGAAAAAAGAAAAGAAAAAAGAAATGGAGTAAAGATTTAAAGAGTAGGGGGGATGGCTTTAGCCATTGGTCTGTCTGTCCCTCAGATGCCTTTCTCTCCTACTTGAATATCTGAGGTTCATTTCAGAGGGTTGAGTTAATGACCACAGAATAATCTTCTTCTGATGTTGGGGTGGGGAGAGTTGTAATACTTTTCTCTCTTAGGATGTGATGTTACACGAATACCTATAGAAACGTTGTGATACGTAACCATAATCCTCCACTGCACTGTCCAATATGGTAGACACCAGCCTCATGCTGTTTAATTAAAAATTTTAAATTAAAAAAAATAAAGTCCTCAATTGGACTAACTACATTTCAAGTGCTTCGACGGCAGAGCTTAGAACATCCATCATCGCAGGAAGCCCTGTTAAACACCTCCCCTCAACCTAAGTGAAAAGGCCCCTGGCTGCAGACTATGCTGGTGTTAAATGTAAGGTTCCCCATCATAGAAGACCGTGATATATGACAGAGGCTTTTGATCTGACCAAAAAATCACTGATGCTCAATTGGGGTTAGCTCCTAGTAGTCACAATATCAACAAGACCATACACACCACCACATTTTACAACAGCTGCATACTGAAAACCTGAATCTTGACATCAGGAAGCTAACAACTCAAGACATTTGTCTGGCTCTTGCTTTTCTTCTCCACTCCCTTTGTCCAAGAACCTGTCTTTATCTTCCTTCCTCTTTCTCTGATTATCTTTTCCTTTGCTTGTTCATCAATGAAAGAACCCTCTGCTCATTTATGCCTCCATAAGTAAAATGGTTCAATATGAGAAGACCTGTTGCTAGGTTTGAAGACAAAAGTTTTGACACCTGCTCTTGTATAACTTCTCTGCTTATTGTTATAAAAATATTTCTATTTTCCTTCTGGGAACTAATGGTACCTACCAAGATACAGTGAAATCTTTGGGTCTGTTGCAATGTCTTGCCAGACGAATGAACTGGTAACTGTCCAAGCTTATCAAAATGCTATTGTGATATCAAGACAGCTGCAAAACTGTTTCTGGAACGCCTAATTACGGTGGCTCGGAGATGAGCGTGAAAGGATAAAATGCTGTCCCTCAGTAAGATAAGCAAGTGGAACTTTACGAATGTGTATTTCTGTCCTCCTTGTCTCCTCTGTTTCCAGCAGGCAGCCAAGAAGCCAGTGGGGCTCTTTCAAAGGCTGTCTTTCCATTAGGACTTCAATGGTATTGGCAATGAAAGGAGAGACAGAAGGGCATGCAAAATGGGGCCTAATGCCACCCTGGGCCCAAGTTTATTATGCTGGGAACATACTTGTTGCTATGCTAATGGGACAGGATTATGTTTCTCTGACTATTTAAAATTTTCCAGCACAAATGAGGCAGGGCTGTTACATCATGTTGCTTTCTGAAAGGGCTGGTGGCTCCTGTCCATTTACACCTCCTCCTCTTGCACATGGCCCCTTTCCTGGTGAGAACATGCTCTTGCTTTTCACAAAGTGGTCGCATTTGCTTGGAAAACATCATGAGACTCAATTAGGATTTATAATAGCCAGATTCATTCAGGACTTCATAAAGGTAAAGACGTCTTGGCCATGTTCCAAAAATGTTCCAGTCCTCACTCTCCACCTCTCACTGTCCCATAGCTGTTCCCTCAACCCCAGGAGGGAAAAAAGAGGACCATTCAGCATCATAGCCAAAAGGTTTGGCTTAGCCTTTTTTTTCCTCCAAGTTAAATTGAGTTCCACTGTGTAGAAAGATGACAGCAAATAAAGATAAAGCTAGAGAGAGTGACAGAGGAAGAACAGAAGAGCCTTGGGTTTGAGAAGTTCATCATTTATTCAGAATAATATTAAAAATAAATGCTAAATATAAAATACCTGAAACAATGAATAACTCAGATCAACGCATATACCTTTGTGCCTCTCAAATCTGTCCATTTGTCCTGATTACTAACAGTATCCTAAGATGAGCTAGCATCTTCTCACAACTGGATTCGAAAGTCTTCTCCCAACCAATAGGGCAAATGGTTCAACTGCTCTTGCTCTGCTTAATTAGTTAATTCTCCTCTCTGCAGGCCAAGTGACATTTTAACTTCTGCATAAATCTCTTCAATAGTCTTTAGTGATTTTTAAGATAAAGACATCCTTCCTTAACACAGTTTACTAGCGCTGTAAATCCCAGATCCTCCCCTAACTCTCTGAGAAGCTTCAGCTAACACCACTGTCATAGGCTTTTTCCAGCCCTGGCCTCTAACTCTCTCTTCAGTATCATACTCCATCCAGTTTCAAGCTATTTGTACATGCCTACTTCCTCTGTCTATAACCCTCTTTCTTCCTCTCTTCACCTATTTAACTTTCATTCAACCTTCAAATCTCAGCCCATTAGATACTTTATCAGAGAACCTCCCCTAACCTAACTAGGCAAAATCCTCTATTATGTTTTCTTTGTATCCTGACCTCACCTGTCTACTTGTTATCAAGGTTTCATTTTCACATTCATTGTGTAAATATTTGATCAATACTTCTTCCTCCCACCCCTCACTAGCTTCATGACAGGGAACATATCTTTTGTGCTTAGAATTATATTCTTAGGGTCTACTTAGCACCTGCCACTTAGTAGTACCTGAAAAATATTTGAGGAAATAGACAAAAAAGGAAAGAAGGAAGATAGAGAGGAAGGAAGAGGAAGGGAAAGGGGGGTGTGAGGGAGAGAGGAGGAGGAGGAGGAAGAGAAGGTGTGCAGGAGAAAGAATTTACCAGACATAATACTATATATTCCCTGAGGCAAGAGATCCAGCCCATGACTCTTTAGTAACTTCTCCATAAATAATTATTGCTTAATCAAAAGCAGTTAGCAAAGATTAACTGACAGAGGAAATTGGCGAGTGTGGCGGGAAAAGGGCATGGCTAAGGGCACATCGAAGAGGAGAGAAGTGCCCCTCTGAAGTGCATTAGGGAGGCCTGGGCTGAACGTGGCTTTCCTTGAAGTGGTGGGTTCGGTAGAGATGAGCCAGACTGCATGTGTTCTAAGACAAAGGACAAACACAGTTGTAAGATTTTTCCTTTGAAGATCTCGATCTTGCTGAACTTGCTTCCATCAGACATTGGAAACCAAAGGATGGACTACATGGCCCTGCCAAGTCTTCAGACCTCCAATGACATCATTCAGATGCTATCCGTGCACTCCCTGAGGGGCAGTTCAAGAGTGTCAAAAGGTATACCATCTAAAAATTAGACAAAATTATATTTACTCTGTTGTTATTTTCTCAAATACAGAAAATCTTAGCTCTCCAAGTGAGTTGTACATTAAAAAGCCTAACACATCGCCTGGCATATTATTACACGGTAATTATTTAATCAGTGTTCAATCTGGGTCATGTTATGTAATTGTGGATGAAAAGGGGGCTCTGTAATAGATCTGACTAAAAGTTTCACCCTGTGAAATGGTAAAACTATAAATTCCTCACTGGGAGGGTCACGTTGGGTAGTCACATCCCAGACCTCTGAGAAGGTTCATCTGCTACTTAAGCCAGCCCTCTCCATTGTTCCTGTGCTTCCAGGTTAGCACATTTTTGAAATGCCAGAGCAATCCTCTTCTTTAGACCCCTGGGAGGTGTAACTGCCAGCAAGGGAGCACACAATATTGTGAACTATTCTGTACCCTTGCTTTCTCTCACCTTCATAAATTTGATTATAAGCATAATCTTCCTTATGCCCCTTCTTAATTCCAAATGTATTTTTTTTTAAATACAACCCTGCAAAACTGTCATTCTCTAAAGCATGTGCGATCTTGCTTCCTAGTATACCATCAGTTTGGGTCAAATAAACTCAGATAAAAATGCTGTATATGTTTGGAGATTTCTTATGTTAAAATAATGGTATTTTGTTTAGTATTTGATGAATCTAAATTATATCAGCTCCCAGAATATTACTGTAAGGTCACCCCTGATTTCCATCCAAAATATAGTGTCCACTCTGCATCACTCAATGGGTATTTTGGAGGCATGCTCCTGGGTATACTTCCCCTATACACAGGCAGCTTCCATGACCCTGAACTCCTAATAAAAAGCATGTTTTTGGTTATTTATTTATTTATTTATTTATTTATTTATTTATTTTATTGTTGAGATTACAGAGGTCCCTCTTTTTTTCCCCCCATAGCTCCCCACTACCTGGTTCCCACCCTACCCCAGGCTCTTGCCACCCTAGTGTCCATGTACATAGGTAATGCATACATGCATATAAGATCTTTATCTAATCTCTTCCCGCACCCTTCTTCACACCCTTCCCTCTGAGAATTGTCAGACTGTTCCATTTCTATGCCCCTGGTTCTATTCCATTCACCAGTTTATTCTGTTCATCAGATTTTTTATTCATTTGATTTTTAAATTGTTGATAGATATGTATTTGTTACCACTTTGTTGTTCATATTTTTTTATTTTTACCTTTTTCTTCTTCCTCTTCTTAAAGGATACCTTTCAGCATTTCATATAATACTGGTTTGGTGGTGATGAACTCCTTTAGCTTTTTCTTATCTGTGAAGCTCTTTATCTGACCTTCAATTCTGAATAATAACTTTGCTGGGTAAAATACTCTTGGTTGTAGGTTCTTGCTATTCATCACTTTGAATATTTCTTGCCACTCCTTTCTGTTCTGCATAGTTTCTGTTGAGAAATCAGCTGACAGTTGTATGGGCACTCCCTTGTAGGTAACTAACTGCTTTTCTCTTGCTGCTTTTAAGATTCTCTCTTTGTCTTTTGTCCTTGGCATTTAATTATGATGTGTCTTGCTGTGGTCCTCTTTGGATTCCTCTTGTTTGGGGTTATCTGTGATTCCTGAACTTGTAAGTCTATTTCTTTCACCAGGTAGGGGAAGCTTTCTGTCATTATTTCTTCTAATAGTTTTTCAATATCTTGCTCTCTCTCTTCTGGCACCCTCATAATTCGGATGTTGGTATGCTTGAAGTTGTACCAGAGGCTCCTTACCCTATCTTCATATTTTTAAATTCTTTTTTCTTTTTGCTCTTCTGGTTGGGTGAATTTTGCTTCCTCATATTTCAAATCATTGATTTGATTCTCTAGATCCTCTAGTCTACTGTTGAGTCCCTGTATATTATTCTTTATTTCAGTCAGTGTATGCTTAATTTCTGACTGGTCCTTTTCCATTTTTTTGGCATTCTCACTAAGATCCTTAAAAGTCTCACTAAGTCCCTTGGAAGTTTCTAGAAGATTCCGGAGTAACCTTATAACTGTGGTTTTGAACTCTATATCCAGTAGTTTGCTTTCTTCCATTTCTTTCATTTGTGATACGTTTCTTTGTCTCTGCATTTTGGTTGCTCTCTGTGTTTGTTTCTATGTATTGGGTAGAGCTGCTAAGTTTCCTTGAGTTGGTAGAGTGGCTTGTGTAGTAGGTGTCCTATAGGGCCCAGTGGCTCAGCCTCCCCAATCACCTGAGGAGGACACTCTCGGTGCACCCCTTTGTGGGCTGTGTGCACAGTCTTGTTGTAGTTGAGCCTTGATTGCTGTTGGTATCACTGGGAGGAACTGACCTCCAGGCCAAATCGCTGTGGGGACCAGCTGCAACTACAGTGCGAGAGCTGCTGTGCAGGAGAATTCCTTATGGAGCAGGACTTGCTTCAGTGGGGCTTTGGTGCTCACTGAGTCTGCCCCTTGAGTGTGTCACTTATGGATGTGCAGAGTTGTAATCTGTTATGGTCTCACACTGACCACTGGGTACACTGGCTCTTGGGTTTCCAGGGACATGTAAAGTCAGCCACTGCCTAGGTCCACCCAGCAAGAGCTACAGAGAGATCTGAAGATTCTTCCTCTTTGTATTGGGTTTGGAAGTGCCCAGATGAAGCCCAGATGTGAAGCAAGGCAGGCTGGTGTTGGTGCCAGTCTTGGACCTTTTATTGATAGGTTTGGGGCTCCCTGACCCAGCTGCAACTTGTTTGACAGGTTTTTAGCCTGAGAATGGACAGGCCACTCATATGCAAAGCTGCTGCGCACAGCTTGGGTGGGGTTGTAAACTGGGTTGGGTGGGGTCCTAGGGAATCACTAGGACAGAGCAAATAGAAATGGCTGCCAGTCAGCCCTGAAACCAGAGAGGTCCCAGCACTGGAACAATGACCGCTGTGAGCACCTCCATCTGGAAGAAAGTGGCCCCCAAGTTCATGCCCTGTTGCCAGACAGTCCAGTTTTTCCTTGTATGTGTCTGGGTCCCCAGAACCTCGCCTGGTGCTGGAGCTCAGAGGAAGTGGGGGCTTGTAAATTCAGTTCATGGTGCCAGCCTTTTAAGAGGAGCAGCTAGGACTCTAGTAGCCTGTGCGTCACTCAGCCCCAATCCTCACTGTTTTTTACAGCCCATAGTTCTTACTGCCCATAGGTACTTCTTTTCTCAGCTCTGGGACCCTCGGATGGGGGTCTGGTGTGGGCCTGGGACCCCTTTCTCCTCCAAGCAGCCTCCACAGAATGTGATCTCCCTCCTGATTAAAAAAGCAGCACATCCGGGTGCTGTACCAGCCTGTTCTGAGCCTCCGCAGCTCCTACCAGTCTCAATGTGCTTTCTTCTTTACATCTCCAGTTGTAGTCCTTCCATTCAGATAACTTTCCATGATTCTGGATGATGGTTGTTCTGTATTTTAGTTGTAATTTTGATGTGGTTGTGGAAGGCAGTGAGTACAGACATTTTCCTATGCCGCCATCTTGGTTCTCCCTAATAAGAAGGATGTTAACTCGCACCACCTGGATACTATGCTGAACATTACATTTCTGCATAGTCAAGTGTTGTTTCTAAAGTGGAGGAATCATAGAAAGATCAATAGTGTCTAAAACACACAATTCTAAACCCATTATTAATCTTTTTCATTAAAATCTATAGCTAAGACAAAAAGAAAATAAATATGGAAAACTTTAGGTTTAAAAAAATTAGTGCAGCCCTAGCCAGTTTTGCTTAGTGGTTAGCCGTTGGCCCTCAGACTGAAGGGTGATGGGTTCAGTTGCAGTCAAGGACCCGTACCTTGGTTCCACGTGTACCAAGGGGCATGTACGGAAGTCAAGCAATCCATGGGTTTCTCTGACATCCATGTTTCTTTCTCTCTCAGTCTCTGTGTCTCTCCTCCTCCCTTCCACTCTCTCTAAAAATTAATGGAAAAAAAAATCCTTGGGTGAGGATTAATAACAACAAAATGAGAGCAATATGTTTCATTTAAATTCTAACTTTCAGGTAAATGATAAACATGGATTTAATGAATGATTCTGTAAGTAAAATTGTCTAACTTTAAAAAGACTCTTATTTATTACATTCTTGAATACTATTTAACAATTTTATTTAAAAATATGAAAAAATAATGTTCAAATTTGTTTACATCAGACTTAAGTGGTTAATTATAGTATAAACACCATAATTTTGTGTTCTGAAATAGACAGAAAATATCCTGAGAGACATGTTTAATCATTTGGATCTAGTAGTGCAGTGTTTATTCATTCATTTTTAGTCCATTAGAGTGTAAATTAGATTTGATTTGCTTGCTCTGATTGGCTTAATTGCCCCAGTTACAGCTGAAGTGCAAATAAAATTGTAATAAATTGAACAGATGTTTAACCTACTCTACCAAGATCTTTAATAGTCAATTCCAATTGCAATTTACATTCAGCAATTTAACAAGACCCTCAGGAAACATATTTGATTATGAAAACAAGCTGTTTATTTCTGTCTATGATGGAAACAAGACCATTGTGTCACATGCTTTGGCCTAGTGTGATTTTTTTAAATTTAATTTTGCTTATCTCTTGTTAGGGAAACACACACACACACACACACACACACACACACACACACTGAATGCACAGCTATAGAAGGTAGTTTGCCAGCTTGAAATAATGGATATCACATTCAAGGAAAATTTTCAGAATTATAAAATATTTTATGAAACAAATCCTATTACATTTTCCACAAACATCTTTACTAATGGCCTTTTTATAGCCAATAAGAGAAACTCATATTAAAACATAAATTAGGAAAAATATAGCCACTTCCGTTTTTTAGGTTCTGCATGTCATTCACTCACTACCCATATGGAAATAAAAATATTCTTATGAAACATGCATGGCATAGCACTGTCTTCTACAATCTTGTCACTTTAATGTGGCTGTTAAGAAGCCGTGTAACTGTTGTGTGATCTGCTCTTAAGAAAGCTTGGCAGAAACCTACACATGGCATCTCTCGTGTTTCCTCAGAAGGATTTAGAATGGATTTTGGGTCTACTTCTATAAATGTATAATGCGAACTCCCAAAGAGATTCCCAGTTATTGCACTCTGAGGCCATGCTTAGGTAACAGGAAAGTTAGTTTACTAAAAAGATAAACTTGTCATATGGATACAGATGGTTAAATTGACAACTAAATAGACATTAAGAATCAGCTAATCCTGGAGCCAAAAACTCAAATGTATACAGTGATCAGGGTAATAGCCTAATTTAGTGAAATGAATACTTCAATTTTTTTTAATTTTTGCACATTAAATTGCAAGAACAAATATATGTAAACCAAGCACATCCTCAATTTATAGGTTGCTGTGTACTCATTGATCTCTCCAATCCCAATATTTTTAGCTGATGACAGTGAGGTCCAAAACTTACTTGACAGTAAGTTCAAGTGACCATTATATCTTAGTGGTAAAACCATAAACTAGAACCGCAGAAGACTACATTAAGAACCTCGATTCCTGTAAATTAGAGGACCTTAGCCAAACAATATTGCCACTGCCCAACCTCAACAGCTTTGAATGGAAAATAACAACTACTAATCTAGGTGAAAAATGTTTGCTTTTCTTACTAGATGTTTGTGTTTATTATTGTAAGGCAAAGTGGAAAATGAAATAAAATATAAAAAGTTTTAAGCCAACTGTTCATTTAGAAACTGTTTTATTCAATCAAGTCCTTTTATTCCATCTGAGTCCATGTTGACTTAAGGCTTACTTAACCTGCTTTATTACAGATGACTGTTTTTGATGTCTTCATGTAAATACAACACAATTTCTTGCCATGCATAGCTGCCAAAAGCCCAATATACCATTCTAGTCAAAAGTAAGATAAAAGGGTTAGAGACAAGATGGTGGCAGAATAGGTGGATGTGTCCCAAGGCTTGTCCCGGAGCAAATAGAATGAGCAGCTGAAACAAATAACATTCACCCCGAATTG
This sequence comes from Myotis lucifugus, assembly GCF_000147115.1. Taxonomy (NCBI): domain Eukaryota; kingdom Metazoa; phylum Chordata; class Mammalia; order Chiroptera; family Vespertilionidae; genus Myotis; species Myotis lucifugus. Next base: position 3,367,884 of record NW_005871169.1, on the reverse strand, counting down.
GTGAAGGAGACTCAGCTGGTGAGACAGTTTGCAGCCGGGAAGGGCAGAGTTCCCCTGGAAAGGTAAAAACCAGGGATCTGGGCAGGAAAGTTTGCCAGACCTCTGAGCCCAGAGGGTCAGAGGGAAACGGCACGGCACCCAGCCACATCCCTTGGGACAGACACAGCCCCTGACTGGGAAAAGGAAATCCACAGGACTGTTGGCGTCAGGGGATTTGAGATCTAGGTTCCATAATTACAGAAGACTGACCCCAGAGGGGCCAGCCTGAAGCACTGACCAGACCACACAGTACTGGTAAGAGAGGAGCTCACAGAGACTCAGTCTTCCCCATTTCTGTGGCCGGTGTTTGTTTGTTTGTTTTTTCACTGAACCCTGTTCATAGGACATTTTGGATACTGACACTCACCCATGCTGAGGAGCGGGAGAAGGTGCGGATGAGTGGAATCTGGGGAGAGGATGGGGAGAGAAGGGGGTCCAGGAGAGGTGGCAGCAAGTTGAGTGCTGAGTCACACTTGAGCCCAGCACCTGGGCAGCCATGTTCTCCTGAAGATATAGCCCCTAACTCCAGTCTCCAGGCAAGGAATACAGCCACACCCAGATTCCACCCTGAATAGTACAAAGGATTAAAAAAATCTGATTAGTCCCTGGGAGTTAACAGGGTCTGGCCTATAGAGAGGCCTTCAGTCCCAGCAACAACAACAAAAAAACAAACAACAACAAAAAATCACAGACATTCCAGAAAACTGGGATCTTAAGCCAGCCAAAGGAACGACATTTTAATTTTTCATTTTCATTTTTATTTTTTTATTATTTTGTTAGCTCTTTTTTTTTATTTTTCTTTGTTTCCCTTTTTTGGTTTGTTACTTTCTTTTCTATTTCTTTTCACATTTTTCCTTCATTCAATTTTATTTTATTTTTACTTGCTATTTTCTATTTTTCAATCAATTTTTTGTTAAATATATTATTTTGTTCCCCTTCTTTCTCTTCTTATCCACTCATCCCTTTTCTACTTCCTCTATACTGAATTTAGGTCCTCCCCATATTTATTCAATTCTTAACCTTATTTTCTGTATATCAGCTCAGCCTCTACAGATTCTGCCCCCACACTCTTTACTGGGTGTTTGGTATTTGTATTTGTTTGGTTTATCTATTGGTTCTGTGGTGTTTTATATATATATATATATATATATATATATATATATATATATATATTCTCTTTTTTCTTTTCTCTCTTATCTTTTTTTCTCTCTTAGATATCATTTGTGCTCTCTTTTCTCTCCCCTAATTATCTTTTCTCAGGTGGTCACTTATATTGGGGTTATTGGTGTCTTGAGTACATTCATGTTTTGTTCCCTTTGGGTCATGTCTTGTTAAGGTGAATTTTATCATGTCTGACTAAAGTGCTAGAGAGCGAGCCACATAACCAGACACCTAGAGAGGAAATTCATCCACAAATGGGTCAATTACACCCTAGACCGAGCTATAGAGGCAGGAAGAAGGAGGCAGTGAGGGGGAAAAAGAGGAGTGTCTGGTTGTGTGGGGTGTGTGTGTGTGTGTGTGAGTGAGGCACAGTTAGACCCCGCAGGACCTTCAGGGGAAGGCTAACCAGGCTAGCCTAACTAGGCAGCCTCTGCTACCATTGCAAACAGTATCTGGTGGCCAGCTCTTCTTCAGAGGCCTCACCTTTTCAAAGGGGAGAGCTGACATAACTGAGAGCCCAGCCTCACCTCCACCCAGGGTGCCCTCAGGGAACACCTGGGACTCTACTGCCACCCCTGCCAGGGACCTGATACCTCAGCTGTGGTCCCACAGTCACCGAGTCTCCAGCCACCCTGGGCACAGGCTCCTCTGAGTTCTGAAGCATGCTCCCCTCTGACCGGCCCAATGCTTTAGTCCAGGGCACTGCAACCACATGAGCAGTAAACATGTGAGCAGCCCGCTCCTGTCCAAGGAGCATCAGCCCCATGAGCAGCCCACCCCAGGCCTAAGAGCAGCAGCCTCACAGGGCCTGCCCCTGTCCAAAGAGCAGCAGCTATGTGAGTGGCCTGCTCCCCCGTCCGAGGAGCAGCAACCACGTGAGCAGTCTGCCCACGTCTAAGGAGCGGCAGCCCTGCACAGCCCGCCCCCATCTGAGGAGCAGCAGCTGCACACAGCCTGCACCCTGCACCAGTCCGAGGAACAGCAGCTGTGCAAGTAATCTGCCCTCGTCCAAGCAGCAGTAGCCACACAAGCAGCCTGCCCCAATCCGAGGAGCAGGAGTTCTGAGAGCAGCCCGTCCCCATTCAAGGAGCAGCAGCAGCCAACCCCGGTCAGAGGAGCAGCAGCCACATGAGAAGACCGCCCACATCCAAGGAGTGGCATCCCTACGCAGCACGCACTGGTCCGAGGAGCAGAGCCACAGACAGCCTGCACCTGTCTGACAAGCAGCAGCTGGGTGAGTGGCCGGTCCCCATCCAAGGAGGAGCAGCCATATGTGCAGCTCACTACTGTCTGAAGAGCAGCAGCCTTACAATCAACCTGCCCCTGTCCAAGGAGCAGTAGCCTCACAAGCAGCCGGCCCCATCAGAGGAACAACAGCAGCGTGCAGCCAGCCCCCATCCAAGGAACAGCACCACATGAGCAGTCCACCCCAGTCCAAGAAGTAGCAGCTGCGTGCAGCCCACCCTCATCTAAGGAAGAGCGCCTCGTGATCAGCACACCCTGTGCCTGAGGAACAGCAGCTGTGTGAGAAGCCTCCCCCGACCAGCCAGAGGAGCCACCACGGTTGTGAACAGCACCCACCAGAGGAGCTGCTGCCAACTGAGGAGCAGCTGCTACTGCAACCGCCTGGAGAGCAACCACAGCCCAAGGAGCCACTGCCACCCAAGGAGCAGCCCCTGAATGACTCAACATCTAGATCTGTCGTGAGATCAAACATGGGTAGGCAAAGAAATCCCCAATGGAAAGAAAAGGAGGACTCGCCAGAAGAGCAGCTAAGTGAAACAGCGGCATTTAATATGTCAGAAAAAGAATTCAGAATAAGGATCCTAGAGTCTATAAACCGCATGGAGGAAAAAATCAACAACTTATGCAAGAATAAAGAAGAAATGGATGAAAAAATCAACAACTTATTTAAGAATCAAGAAGAAATGAAGAGTGATATAGCTGGAATAAAAAACACCTTGGAAAGTTTCAACAGTAGACTAAGAGAAGCCGAGGACCAAATTAGCGAATTAGAAGACAGGAAGCAAAACACACCCAAACTGAAGTGCAATTGGAGAAAAAAATTAAGACAGGAGGAGAGCCTAAGGGAGCTATGGGAAAACATGAAACGAAGCAACATACAAATAATAGGGGTGCCAGAACAACAGGAAGAGGAACAAGGCTTAGAAAACCTACTCGAAGAAATAATATCAGGAAACTTCCCTGATGTGGAGAAGAAAAAAGTCACACAAGCACAAAGAGTCTCAAACAAGATGAACCCGAAAAGACCCACACCAAGACACATCATAATTATGATGGCAAATGTTCAGGACAAAGAGAATCTTAAAGGCTGCAAGAGAGAGACAGAAAGTTATGTATAAGGGATCTCCCAATCGATTAGCAAATGATTTCTCAACAGAAACACATCAAGCCAGAAAAGAATGGAAAGAAATATACAAAGTGATGCAAAGCAAGGAACTGAATCCAAGAATACACTATCCAGCAAGGCTATTATTCAAAATTGAAGGGGAAATAAGGAGCTTCACAGACAACAAAAAAAAAGGCTAAGGGAGTTTATCACCACCAAACCAGCAATGCAAGAAATGCTAAAGGGACTGGTGTAAAATGAAGAAATAGAAAGGTAAGAAAGAACACAGGCACAAAAAAATAAAAATAGCTACAAATGAGTACTTTTCAATAATAACTTTAAACATAAATGGACTAAATGCTCCAATCAAAACAGATTGAGTGGCTGAATGGATAAAAAAAAAACATGACCCATATATATGCTGTCTACAAGAAACCCACCTCAGAACAAGGGACTCACACAGACTGAAAGTAAAGGGATAGAACAATATCTTTCAGGCAAATGGAAATGAAAAAAAGCTGGGGTAGCAATACTTATATCAGACAAAATAGACCTCAAAATGAAGGCCATAACAAGAGATAAGGAAGGCCACTTCATAATACTAAAGGGATAGATACAACAAGAGGATATAACCCTGATAAACATATATGCACCCAATGCAGGAGCACCCAAATACATAAAAAAAAAACTCCTGGAAGATATCACGGGAGAGATGGACAACAATACAATCATAGTAGGAGACTTTAATACACCACTGACATCACTGGCTAAATCCTCTAGACAAAAAAAAAAAATCATCAAAGAAACAGCAATCCTAAATGACTCACTAGATCAGATGGATTTAATTGACATCTTCAGAACGTTTTACCCCAAAGCCGCGGAATATATATTCTTCTCAAATGCACATGGGACATTTTCAAAAATAGACCACATATTGGGTCATAAGCAAAGTCTCCCCAAATTCAGAAAGACTGAAATCATACCAAGCATCTTCTCAGACCACAATGGCATAATAGTAGAAATAAAGTACAATAAAAACAACCCAAAACACTCAAACACTTGGAAGCTGAATAGCATGTTATTAAATATTGATTGTGCTACCAATGAGATCAAAGAAGAAATTAAAAACATCCTGGAAACTGATGACAACGAAGACACAACAATCCAAAACTTATGGGACACAATGAAAGCAGTCCTGAGAGGGAAGTTTATAGCTCTATAGGCCTAACTCAAAAAACAAGAAAAAAATGGTAGTAAATCATCTTACTCTACAACTCAAAGAATTAGAAAGAGAGCAATAAGAAAAGCCCAGAGTGAGCAGAAGGAAGGAGATAATAAAGATCAGAGCAAAAATAAATGACATAGAGACCAAAAAGACAATACAGAAAATCAATGAAACCAAGAGCTGGTTCTTTGAAAGGATAAACAAGATTGATGAATCCCTAGCCAGGCTCACCAAGAAGCAAAGAGAGAGGACCCAAATAAACAAAATCAGAAATGATAGAGGTGAAATAACAACAGACCCCATGGAAATACAAAGGATTGTTTAAAAATACTATGAACAACTCTACTCCAACAAACTAGACAACCTGGAAGAAATGGACATATTCCTATAAAAATACAACCTTCCAAAACTCAATCAGGAAGAATCTAAAAATCTCAATAGGCCAATCACTATGGAAGAAATTGAAGCAGTCATCAAAAAAACTTCCAGCAAACAAAAGCCCGGGGCCAGACAGCTTCACAGGGGAGTTTTACCAAACATTCAAGGAAGAACTAAAACTTATTCTCCTTGGACTATTCCAAAAAATTCAAGAGGAAGGAACACTTCCAAGCTCTTTCTATGAAGCCAGCATCAACCTAATACCAAAACCAGATAAAGATAACACAATGGAAGAGAATTACAGGCCAATATCCCTCATGAACATAGATGCCAAAATCCTCAACAAAATCCTAGGAAATCGGATCCAGCAGTACATCAGGAAGCTCATACACCATGATCAAGTAGGATTTATCCCAGGGATGCAAGGATGGTACAATATCCAAAAATCAATAAACGTGATACATCACATAAACAAATTGAGAGATAAAAACCACACAGTCATATCAATTGATGCAGAAAAAGCATTTGACAAAATCCAACACCCATTTTTTATAAAAACTCTCAGCAAGGTGGGAATAGAAGGATCATACCTCAACATAATAAAAGCCATATATGACAAACCCACAGCCAACATCATACTCAATGGACAAAAACTAACACCATTTCCCCTAAGAACAGGAACAAGACAGGGATGCCCACTCTCACCACTCCTGTTCAACATAGTACTGGAATTATTAGCCATTGCAATTAGACAAGAAGACTAAATAAAAGGCATCCAAATTGCAAAAGAAGAAATAAAACTGTCCTTATTCGCAGATGACATGATATTGTACATAAAAAACCCTAAAGCATCTATGGCATTTCTATACACTGACAGTGAACTTACAGGAAAAGAGACTAAAAAAGCAATCCCATTTACCATCACATCAAAAAAATTAAGATACCTAGGAATAAACTTAACTAAAGAGGTAAAAGACCTCTACTCAGAAAAATACAGGACATTGTAAAAAGAGATAGAGGAAGACATAAACAGATGGAAGAACATACCATGTTCATGGATTGGTAGAATCAACATCATTAAAATGTCCATACTACCCAAAGCAATCTATAAAGTCAATGCAATCCCCATTAAAATACCAACAGCATATTTCAGAGACCTAGAACGAACTCGCCAAAAATTCATCTGGAATAAAAAAGGACTCCGAATAGCTGCAGCGATCCTGAGAAAGAAGAGCAAAGTAGGTGGGATCTCAATATCTGATATCAAGCTGTATTACAAAGCCACTGTTCTCAAAACTGCCTGGTACTGGCACAAGAACAGACATATTGATCAATGGAATAGAATAGTAAACCTAGAAATTGACCCGAACCAATATGCTCAATTAATATTTGACAAAGGAGGCAAGAACATACAATGGAGTTAAGACAGTCTCTTCAATAAATGGTGTTGAGGGGAGAAACCAAGATGGCAGCATAGGTAAACACCGGAGATTGCTGCCTCACACAACCACTTCAAAAATACAACTAAAAGACATAACGGACATCATCCAGAACCACAGGAAGACTGGCTGAATGGAATTTCTACAACTAGAAGGAAAGAGAAAAGCATACTGAGACTCAGAGGAGGTACGGTGCTGAAGTAAATACAAAGGTGCGGAGTTGCATGCGGAGAGGGCTGGCGGCTGAGGACACGATTGTCTTTTTCAATCAGGAGGGAGTCTCAGGCTCTGAGCTCCAGTTCCGGGCGAGTCTCTGGGGACCCAGACTCATACAGGAGAAACAGGACTGTCTGGCATTGGTCGGAACTCGAGGGCAGCTTTCTCTCGGAGGCACTCGCGGCAATTGCCAGGACCTCTGAAGGCAGGACTGAGAGCAGCCATACTGCTTGCCCACTCGGCCTGCCCTGTTGATCCCCTGGGACCTCGCCCCGCCCAAGCCGTGCACGGAGGCTTTTGCATATGAAAGGCCCAGCCCTTTGTAATCTGAAGATAACTTAACAAACTGCAGCTGCCCCAAGGCCCCAGGGCAACTTGCATTGCTTTACAGCTGGCTTCTGCTGGGTAGCCTCAGGCAAAGGCTAGATTAGCACCTCCTTAGATCCAAGAGCCAGTGTACCCAGTGGTCAGTGTGGGACCGTCCAATTACCTCAGATCTATAAGGGACACACTCAGGGGGCAGACTCAGTGAGCACCATAGCCCCACTGAAGCAAGTCTTGCCCCATAAGGGTATCTTCAGCACAGAAGTTCTCCCACTGTAGACACAACTGATTCTCACAGCCAATTGGCCTGGAGATCAATCCTCCCAGTTTTACCTACAACAATCAAGGCTTAACTACAACAAGACTGTGCACAAAGCCCACAAGGAGGTGCACTAAGAGTGTCTACCTCAGGTAATTGGGACAGTTAGCACAGAAAGCCACTCTATCGACACAGCGAAGCATAAAAAATGCCAAGACAAAGAAACAGGACACAAATGACAGAAATGGAGGAAAGCAAACTACTGGATATAGAGTTCAAAACCACACTTTTTAGGTTTTTCAAGAATTTTCTAGAAACCGCCGATAAATGTAGTGAGATCCTCAAGAAATCTAGTGAGACCCTCGATGTTGTGATAAAGGACCAACTAGAAATTAAGCATACACTGACTGAAATAAAGAATATTATACAGACTCCCAAAGGCAGACCAGAGGATTGCAAGAATCAACTCAAAGATTTGAAATACGAAGAAGCAAAAAACACCCAACCAGAAAAACAAAAAGAAAAAAGAATCCAAAAATATGAAGATAGTGTAAGGAGCCTCTGGGACAACTTCAAGCATACCAACATCCGAATTATGGGGGTGCCAGAAGAAGAGAGAGAGCAAGATATTGAAAACCTATTTGAAGAAATAATGACAGAAAACTTCCTCTACCTGGTGAAAGAAATAGACTTCCAAGTCCAGGAAGCGCAGAGAACCCCAAAACAAAAGGAATCCAAAGAGGACCACACCAAGACACATCATAATTAAAATGCCAAGAGCAAAAGACAAAGAGAGTATCCTAAAAGCAGCAAGAGAAAGAAAGTCAGTTACCTACAAGGGAGTACCCATACGACTGTCAGCTGATTTCTCAACAGAAACTTTGCAGGCCAGAAGGGAGTGGCAAGAAATATTCAAAGTGATGAATAGCAAGAACCTACAACCAAGATTACTTTACCCAGCAAAGCTATCATTCAGAAGTGAAGGTCAGATAAAGAGCTTCACAGATAAGAAAAAGCTAAAGGAGTTCACCACCACCAAACCAGTATTATACGAAATGCTGAAAGGTATCCTTTAAGAAGAGGAAGAAGAAGAAAAAGGTAAAGATACAAATTATGAACAACAAATACACATCTATCAACAAGTGAATCTAAAAATCAAGTGAATAAATAATCTGATGAACAGTATGAACTGGTGATTATAATAGAATCAGGGACATAGAAAGGGAATGGACTGACTATTCTTGGGGGGTAAGGGGTGTGGGGGGTGCGGGAAAAGATTGGACAATAATCGTGCACCTATGGATGAGGACAGTGGGTGGGTAGGGAGGGTGGAGGGTGGGGTGAGAACTGGGATGAGGGGAGTTATGGTGGGAAAAAAGAGGAACCAATGTAATAATCTGAACAATAAAGATTTAATTAAAAAAAAAGAAATTTAAAACAAATAAATAAATAAATAAATGGTGTTGGGAAAATTGCACAGAGACATGCAAAATATGAAGATAGACCACCAACTTACACCATACACAAAAATAAATTCAAAATGGATAAAGGACTTAAATGTAAGAAGGAAACCATAAAAATCCTAGAGGAATCCAAAGGCAACAAAATCTCAGACATATGCCGAAGCAATGTATTCACTGATACAGCTCCTAGGGCATTGGAAACTAAAGAGAAAATAAAGAAATGAGACTACATCAAAATAAAAAGATTCTGCACAGCAAAAGAAACCATCAACAAAACAACAAGAAAGCCCACTGCATGGGAGAACATATTTGCCAATGTTATCACCGATAAGGGTTTAATCTCCAACATTTACAGAGAACTCATACAACTTAACAAAAGGAAGATAAACAATCCAATCAAAAAATGGGCAAAGAACCTAAATAGACACTTTTCAAAAGAGGACATTTAGAAAGCCATGAGACATATGAAAACATGCTCAAAGTCACTAATCATCCGAGAGATGCAAATCAAAACAACAATGAGGTACCATCTCACACCTGTCAGACTGGCTATCATCAACAAATCAACAAATGACAAGTGCTGGACAGGATGCGGAGAAAAAGGAACACTCGTGCACTGCTGGTGGGAATGCAGACTGGTGCAGCCACTATGGAAGACAGTATGGAGTTTCCTCAAAAAGTTAAAAATGGAACTCCCATTTGACCCATTGATCCCATTTCTAGGAATAGATCCCAAGAAAACAGAAACACCAATCAGAAAGGATATATGCACCCCTATGTTCATAGCAGCACAATTTACATAGCTAAGATCTGGAAACAGCCTAAGTGCCCATCAGCAGATGAATGGATTAGAAAACTGTGGTACATCTACACAATGGAATACTATGCTGCTGTAAAAAAGAAGGAATTCTTACCATTTGCAACATCATGCATGGAACTGGAGAGCATTATGCTAAGTGAAAGAAGCCAGTCAATGAAATAAAAATACCACATGATCTCACTCATTTATGGATAATAAAGAACATTATAAACTGATGAACAAAAATAGATACATAGGCAGAGCAACATCGAACAGACTGTCAAACTACAGCGGGAAGGCCGGGGAGGGTTGTGGGCAGGCGGGGAGAGGGCGCGTAAAGAGATCAACCTAAGGACTTGTATGCGTGCATATAAGCATAACCAGTGGACACAAAACACTGGGGGGTAGGGGAGGCCAGGGGAAGGTCAAGGGGAGAAAAAAAAGGAGATATATGTACTACTCTTTGTAATACTTTAAGCAATAAACCAAAATTAAAAAATAAGTAAGATAAAAGTAAATGCTTAAAACTGGCATAGCAATTATGACCTTTTTGTTATTTTCTGAATGATCAAAAAAGAGGGGATTTGGGCAACTGTGAACAAAACTTGTGAAATGAGAAAAATAAAGAGGATGCTGGAATAGTACACAGTAAAACTCTCTTTACTGAGTCACTGTTAGCTATTCAACTCAGCACAGACTGTGGGAAGCCATAGGTAAAATGGAATAAGACTATGTACAAAGTTTAAACCAGTGGGAGTTTAAAAAAGAAATAGATTTTTTTACATTTAAAAAAATTGTTCCTAAAAAATTGCAGCACTTTTGCAAATAATGCCCTGTGCTTTTTAGGTGAATATTTTCTATGATGCAAGTAATTTCCTTTCTTGGATTTATTGCACAATAAAATGAACCCATAAGCATCATGTAAATTGTAAACAATGAGGCTAGAGTTTTGGGTATTATGTGTGATGGGTAACTTTAAAGGAAGGCTCTGTTGACTTGCACTAATAAGGAAACATATGTTCTCCTAATAACCCATAAGGAAAAGTCAGAATATAAAGTGATAGAAGAGTTAAATCACTTACCCTGAGAAAAATAAGATGGAAATTCATGCGATTGTTTTCCTAGCCCTCCATAAATAGTCACTGAGGTAAAACTTGGATGTTGAATTGTACAGTATTTTATGATACCAAAGGGTAAAATTCTCATGAAATAATTAGCTTCTCTTTGGAAAAAATGTGTTGGAAGCCTCAACATATCTAAAATTTCATATTAGTGAAAATATTGCCAAACACCATGTAATTGTGCTCAGTATTTTAACACCTTTGGCTTAGAGAAGACCCTATCCAGGACAGATCTTTGGAATGTGAGTGTCTGTGTTAATAAGAGGATTCCATGCGGCACTCTCTGTGCATCCAGTGCAGCACGGTCTGGCATCTCCAGATCTTCCCCTAATTTCTGCCATAGTAGCTGAAGCACCCATCGCAAATAGTTCTTTTCGGGTTCCCATTAACCATGGATACCTAGAAATCACTAATAAGTCATTTAAAAGTTTTCTCTACCTTTCAGCCCCGTAGGAGCTCTCATTCACTCTATGTCCATTCCTCTCCTTTTGACATTTCGTTTTCTACTTTAACTCCTGGAAAAGTGGAAATCAAGACTGACAGAAAGCATTTTTAAAATATATATATTTTTATTGATTTCAGAGAGGAAGGGAAAGGGAGAGATAGAAACTCAGTGATGAGAGAGAATCCCCCTATTGGGGATTGAGCCAGCAATTGCCAATTGGCCTGTATTGCCTTTTCCGTAAAACTCTGGGCTTAAAAGGTTTGCCTAAGGATACTACACTATCTTGTACTTCAGGAGGAGCAGGAATGAAATCTCTGTATCACGGTGGGGACATCTGGAAATCCTCAAATGGGCTCCATAACCACAGAGGCAAAATGTTTTTGGCCAGCCAGGCCAGTGTTGCTCAGTGATTGAGCCTCAACCTATGAACCAGGAGGTCACAGTTCTATTCCTGGTCAGGACACATGTCAGTCTGTTCCATGCATCCATGTCTCTGTTTCTTTTTTGTTCATCAGCTTATTTTCGTAAGATTCCACATATGAGTGAGATCATGTGGTACTTTTCTTTCTTTGACTTGCTTATTTCACTTAGCACAATACTCTCCAGGTCCATCCATGCCGTTGCAAAAGGGAAGATTTTCTTTCCTTTTTTATGGCCACATAGTATTCCACTGTGAAATGTAACACAGCTTTTTTATTCACTCATCTACTGTTGGGCACTTGAACTATCTCCAGATCCTGACCATTGTAAATAACCCAGCACTTATTCTTAAGTTAATGTAGCCATGTAGCATGTTAGCATATTAATGATGATGAATCTGCCACATGGGAAGAGAACAAGCTGTAAAACTAATACGAACGTTGTATTCATTTCCTACTATAGCTATAACAAGTTACCTCAAACTTAGTAACTTAAATCATCACAAATTTACTCTCTCCTAATTCTGCAGCCAGAAGTCTCACTGAATTGAAATCAAGGGCTGTGTTCCTACTGGAGACTCTGGAGATGTTACTGACAGAAATGTGTCAGCCTCAAATTCATGGTCCAGCCCTAATCCCCTGTGTGACTGTATTTGGAAAGAGGGTTTTTAAGGAGGTGATTAAGATTAATGGGGTAATAAGAGTAAGGCTCTAATCTGATAGAACTGGTATCCCTCTAAGCCAAGCATGTCAAACTCAAAGGCTAACACGGGCCAAATAAACGAAGCATGGGGCCCATGGGCTGCAAGTTTGACATGCTTGTTCTAAGAGGAGGAAGAGACATAAAGATATTTCTCTCTCAACACAAGGACAGAGAGACATCCATGCAAGGACAGAGTGAGAAAGTGGATGGCTTATAGACATCAGAAATCAATCCTGAATTCTAGCCTCTAGAATTGTGAGGGAAAATATTGGGTTGTTTAAGCCACCAGCTGTGGCATTTTGTTACGGCAGCCTGAGCAGACTAATACAACGGGAGAATCTATTTCCTCCCATTTCCAGCCTCTAGAGGCTGCCTGCATTCCTTGTCTTGTGGCCCCTTCTATCATCTTCAAAGCCAGCAGCGCAGCATCCTCAGTCTCTCTCCCTGACTCTGACACTCCTGCTCTAAGAACCCTTGTGAATACATTGGGCCCACCCACATAATCCAGAGTAATCTATCCATTTTCAAGAGCCTTAATTTAATCACAACCACAAAGACCCTTTCTCCAAGCAAGGCAAAATGTTCCCAGGCGTAGGAGATTCAGATAAGGCCATCTTCCAAGACTTAGGACTTTGCACTGAAACCCAACACAACCAACATCATGTTTCTGGTGAAGATCCCTGGCCAGTGAAAGCAAGCGCGGCTCTAAAGCCCTTCTATGGAGAAAGGACTGGGATGGTGTCACATCCAGTCACTTTACTTTAAACTCGCTTCACTTCGGACTGATGCTCAGGTTGGGATCAAGAAAAAGGCTTCAGGATATAAACTGAAAAAGCCCCAAGGATTCCCCAGCCCTGAGAAGTCTGGGTTGTGTCCATAGTCGGGTCCATCCTTCTATAGACTTGCTGAAGTGAAAGGGTAGCGTCTCCAAAAAAAAATCCCCTAAATTCATTGGACCTTCACCATTGAGAATAAGGTAATTTAGTATGTACAGAATCCTTAGGAGTTGAATTGGACAGTAACTAACCCAGTCTTAATACATAAGTTAACTCTTTGTTTCCAAAAATGTCTTGGTAGTGGTGTTGCTGATCCACATTATTTTTTAAGGCACGTGAACCAGGTGTTCACTACATTGGGAGTTCACTACTGTTCTCCTAAATTCTAGATAATTGTATTTTCTTTGCTATTTCTTCTTAGGTTCTATATTCCAACTCAATTATACATTTTTATATTATCCTTTGCGCCACTGCCTATTTGTCTGCATCTCGTTTCATTATAAATTGCAGAAAATAGGAACCACAATATGCTGTCATTCTTCTACTGAGTTCTGTTCACTGAATTTTTTTATTAATAGGAAGAAGTTGCAATGACTCACCACATCTAGGTCACCTTTATTCAAATCTACATATTGTTTATTAGTGATCAAGATTAATGTAATGGTCATAGGATAAAACACGTAAAGACTAAACCTGCTACATTGATCTGAATTGCAAAATGTCCCACCCTTGTGCCCTAGGGTTGAGTCTGGTTGGCTTCCACTAGTCAAAAATGACTTTGCAATTCTATGTGGATCCCATCGTTAATACAGTTCCTATATCCAGGTGAAGAGCTGAGGCTCTTCCGGAGGGAGCTCGTTTTGACAGACAGGACTTTAAAAATCATGTGAAAAACTTTTGAAAGCTGTTTCTGATAATTCCTTGCTATGGAAAAGCTTTTTAGCACATATTTAGAGCAAAAACTACTGTGCCTGAGCATATGCACAAAGAAAAATGAGGCCTTGAGACAGTTAATAAAAACTCAAAACAAATTTCTCCTCTGATCTGTTTCAATAATCTTGATTTCCTTCATTTTTAAGTTCATTTTATTTGTTTTCCTAAAAAATTATGTTTCAAGAGCTTTTTTCTTAAAATAATACTTTGAATTTTAAATTATTTCTGATACATCAACTCATACTTTCCTGTGTATGTGTGTGCTTGATGCAGAGAAAGGGGAGCCTGGTGCACTGCTGTCACTGTGGAAAACAGGATGGAAGCTCCTCAGAACATTAAAAATAGGACCAGCACGTGATCCAGCAATCCCACTTCTGAGTACTTATCTGAAGAAAACAAAACACTAATTTGAAAAGATATATGTACTCGTATGTTCATTGCAGCATTGTTTGTAATAGCCAAGCTATGAAAACAATTTGTATGTCCATCAATGGATGAATAAAGAAAATATACTACACACACACACACACACACACACACAATGGAATACATCTTTGCCATTAAAAAAAATAAACTCTTGCCATTTGTGACAACATGAATAGACCTTGAGGGTATTATGCTAAGTGAAATGAGTCAGACAAAGACAAATACCATAAAATTTTATTTATATGTGGAATCTAAAAAACAAAACTATAGATACAGAGAAGATTGGTGGTTCCCAGAGGCGGGGAGGAGGTGGAAATAGGTGAGATGGGTGAAGGGGATCAAGAGGTACAAACTTCCAGATATAAATAAATAAATCATGGGGATATAATATACAAAAGGAAACAAAGGAAAATAAAAGAAACCATAGCCTAATCCAAGGTCATGAAAATACATACCTACATGTCTTTCTAAGATTTTATGAGGCAGAGGGGTTCAACGTCATTCTTTTACATGTGAATATCCAGTTGTCCCAGGACCATTTATTGAAAAGACTATTCTTCCCCACATTGAATTTGTCTTGGCACCATCCTTAGAAATCAATTGATTATAAACATGAGAGTTTATTTTCTGACTCAATTCAATTCCATAGATCTATATGTCTATTCTTACACCATAGTTAGTGATTATTAAAACATATGTCTTTCACAGAAATTGTTGTTCATGGAGTTAAGTATTTTAAATTAACAACCACACACACACACACACACACACACACACACACACACACACAGAATGTTTGTCACTATGCCTACTTTACAGAGCAATATATGGCTTGGAAATAAAATGACTGCTCACATATTGAAAATAGTGAAACTAAGACAAGAAACAGAAGCAGTAAGTGCTACATCTGGGCTACCAGGTTAGAAGACAATGAACTCTTGCCAGCGTGGAAGGTATTTTTAATCATCATAGCCAATTGCATTTAGTCATTAAATCAGTACTTATAGAAAATTAGGCAGAAATATTAAAACAAATACAAAATCTAAATTCAAATGCATAGGGAACAGTACACATTCAAAAGGATATTGTACTCCAAGAATCAATCAAAATAACTAGGATTTATTTTAAGCCAGACAATTTACCTGCATTGCTGCATTTAATCCTCAGAATGACCTCAGGTTAAAAGTAATAACTCAATATATAGGAAATAAAAAGGAAGGTAAGAGAAGTTAAATAGTTTCACAACATCACAAGGTAGTTAGTGGACAAGTGGGATTTGAACCTGGATTGGTCTAAACTCCAGAGAATTGATAAATACTATACTTATTTTTCAATTTTAGCTGTCCAACAGCTCCAACATTGTTCAGGTTAAGGATTGAAACCTCACATAATAGTTAAAAAATGAATTCTCGTTGTTATTTTAACCCAATCAGCATAGCATATTTTTCCTAGTCATCATAATCATTTCTTATAGCATATTATCTAGGAAGATTAAAATAAGTAAAAATAAAATCTGAGTTAGATAATGATTTGCAGAGCTTCTGGACTGGTAGCTAATAGATCATCTAATCCAGACCTTCGTTTTTTAAATGAAGAAACTGAGACTCAGAGGAATTAAATTACTTTAAATGACTTGTTCAAGAGCTCAAATGCTGGTGAATACCAGCATAGATTTCAAATATCACAGTTGTGCCAACCACTGATTCCATCGTAATAAGCATGTTATCAATTACTGTTTAATATAATTCTGAATCACATGCTTCAGAACCGAAAACCTTCGAGGCTGTGCTTTCTCTTGAATTTTTCTTACTTCAGAGCAGCTACCATAGCCACTGACATGAACACTCCCTGACCCCAGAACTGCTTTGCATGACCTTATAGAATGACCTTTTGACCTTCTCAGCTCCAAAGCCTTTCTGCTCACTACTCAGAGATATAGCTTTTAGCTCCCACTCTTTTACCAAATTATCATTCCAACCAACCCTCTGAGTTGCCACCACACTTCTTATATCCCCAGCTTTATGTATGCAGCCTCTCTCCCTGCCTTTAGCTCTGAAGGTAAAGGCTAATCTTTAAGCTTCATTCAATAAGTAATAAAATTGCTACTTTAACAATTTTCATTTTTGTATTCTAGAGTTTTCTTTTTTTCAGTTTTTGGTGGAGAAAGAAAAGTTTTGCTTGAGAGTCTAGGTGTCTGTGCCTATGAATGATATAATTTAGAATCCAACATAAAGGATATAAATATAGGTCATAGTATGTCTTTATCAATTCATAGTCTCAAGAAAAATCTAAACTCTTCATTATTGCTGCCTCTCTTGTAAACAAGAGTAAAAACTCAAATTATTTTTTAATCATTAAATTTTCTCTACAGAGATTATTTTAATTAAGTCATTTTTGTATTAGAGTCAAAACAAAGGGCATAAAAGTAGGTAGTCATTTACACTTTCTGTTGCTTTTTCAAAGTTATATGTGTTATTCTAAAATCTTCTGTATCCCAGGTAATATCACTTTAAAAGAAGCCAGTGTTTTATTAAAGCGAGATTCCTCCACACGGGGAGCAGCATGAAAAGCTGTGATCTGAGACGACAGTTGGTTTACTCTTACCATTTGATCACAAAATTTCCATGCCATCTGTAGGAAGCCACACAGGCAAATGTGTCATCACATCTAATAATGAAAAGAAAAAACAGACAGAACGTGCTGGAGAAACAGACTGCTTTAATTACCCCCTCACAATGCTCCTTGAGAATTTGGAAGAAAAGCATTGTGCATGTGAATTACTTATATAAAGAAGGTGACCACTGCTGAGGACTTTTTTAAAAATCAGGATGAATGCCCTTGTAATTCTAGCATGTCCAGTTGTGAGTGGAAGCAGATGTATGGGAAAGGCCGAGGAGAAAAGCTTGTAAAAAACAGACTTGCTAAGGAAATAAATAGTAGGATTATGGTCTATTGTCCACTACTGATATGCTGGAACCTCAAATTTATATTCTCTAAATTAGAATATATAACCTGTAGCAGAGTTCTACAGTGGGAATGTAGGAAGAGGTTGGAGGTATGTAGGCAGCTCCAAGATACAGGAGTCTGACCTGCCCAACATCTATTGATATCACAGTCCTTGACACCCCGCACCCCCCCCCGGCCCAAATTACACTTTCTTCTTTCCAGCCTAGACCAGTGACCCATGTTGTAACTGTGTTCTTAATCTCCCTAACTTTGGTGCTCTCATAAAGGTCTGAGAGCCCTGAAGCCTTTTCCTTTCTTTAAGAATAATATGAGTTGTGTCTTAAGCAGCTAAAAACAGATGGGAAAGATACAGTGACTCACGACTGATCTCTCATCAGTATAACTACTATGACTCAAGACAATTATAGTCACTTTCCTCCCTTCACTCTGAGACCGCTAAAAGTTATATACTTTCCCAACTAAAAAAGATCCATTTCACTTCTGCTCATTTTCCATTCCATTCCTGTTCATTTTCCATTGTATTTGTTCACCTTTACCCAGTTGTCTTTATACCTCCACGGACCACCCACCCCTACCTCCCGCCTGTCCAATAACTCCTAACCTCAACAACAGACAGATCTTCCCATGACCATCTCTCTAACAGACATTGGGACTGCGGTGTTGACATGAACATGGCAGAGGAAACAGGGGACTGAGAAAGTGACTAATAACAATGGTCCCTAGAAACAAGGACAGGTGCTCACAGGACTTTAGGTTTACAGCAAAGGGGTTATTGCATGGCCTTGTGTCTGTGTGTCATGGGAATTCATCCTCACACTAACTTGGGTTGGCCTCCCTCTGAAACTATCATTTATTCATTCACTAACTACTTTTGAGCATCAACCATGAACTAAGTCTAGCAGCACTAAGGGAGACAAAGAAAAGAAGTTAATGAATAAACATCATTGACCACAAAAACTTCCAGTCTCATTGAAGAAAGTTGACTATTATGATACAGCACTTTCCCTAGACTAAATCCCATTTGACACACTTGGAAATTAATAGCTAATATTACAACCCCCTGTTAAAATTTAAAAATATTAAAACTGGCAAATGATATATAAATGTGTTTGAGTAGAAAATTTTTTTTTCTAGATCAGTACATTTTAAAATTTTTATCATAATGTTATTTTATCCTTTTTCTCCAAAATGTTCAGTAAGCACCTGCTAAGTGCCAGGCACTGTTCTAGGCACCACAGATAGAACAGTGCATGTGACAGACAAGATCCTGCCCTCCTGGAGCTTACATTCTAGTGAGGGAGAGAGATAATAAATGATATGTTTTTGAAAAGTAAAATCTATAGCAGTAAAGAAAGTGAAAAGCGCTAAGGAAATTCTAGACCATGGAAGGAAGATTGAGGAAGGGCAGATAGGAGACGTCTTCCAGTTTAAAATTGAGAGCCCAGGAAAGGCCTCACTGCAAATGTGACTTTGGGGTAAAGACGTGAAGTAAATGACTCCATGAATCATGTAGCTAGCTGGGGGAAGAGCGTTAATAATAGTCAAACTAAATACAGATAAATTTTGACTTGTTTTGCATTTAACATGTGCCACAAGCATTTCATTTTATTTTAAATTTCATAAGAAAAAGCATAAACTGTCAACACATAAATTTAATTATGACATGTTTGGATTGAGAATTAAATATATACTAAGATGTAACATAAAATTTAACTACATGCTAAACACAATATAAAAAGGCAAAAACTGTTTTCAGCATCTGAGACTCAGCATTTTGCATTTTGTGCTGTTAAAAAAAAATCAGCAAGCTTCAGATCCCTATTGGCAAGTATATTTCTGTAAATAACATATTGTGAGTGGGGATAGTCTTAATTCCCAATAAGTAAAAAAATCAAACTGGAAATAATCATCAATATGGCTTTTCATTTTCAGCAGTGGGTTTTGAAGTATTGGTTTTATCTTAAAGTTCAACATGAGATATTTGATCACATGAGTCTGATTAATGGCTCTTAAGTTTAGGTTCAGGTGAATTTGTAGACTTAGCAAGAGGGAAGATGAGGAGGGTAGGTGGGTGGGCGGGAAGAGACCATCCAAAGACCCAGGGAAACAGACAATAGGGTGGTGGAGGCCTGGGGTGGGGGCGGGCTATAAGGGGTCAATGGGAGAAAAGAGGGGACATATGTAATACTTTCAATAATAAAGATTTTAAAAATAATTAATAAAACCAGGTTTTCTGTTTTAAAATTCTCTCTATTGCATAGACTTTATCAAACCTATTATTTAAATTCAATAATATATGGCCTATAATAACAAAAACACACAATTCAGAGCTATATAATGGTGACTACCACAAGAGGAGTAGTAGAGTTTTGTCAAAAAATAAAGCATCTTATATTGACTCTGGGTCATGGTTACTGATCTTCAAGAACTGCCTCTCATGTTTATCAATCCACACTTGGAAACTCTCTAATGAATCAGTTTTAGAGGGAAGAAAAGGCTTAGGCCCTAACTGGTTTGGCTCAGTGGATAGAGTGTCGGCCTGCGGACTGAAGGGTCCCGGGTTCGATTCCAGTCAATGGCATGTACCTTGGTTGCAGGCACATCCCCAGTAGGAGGTGTGTAGGAGGCAGCTGATCGATGTTTCTCTCTCATTGATGTTTCTAACTCTCTATCCCTCTCCCTTCCTCTCTGTAAAAAAATCAATAAAAATATTTTTTTTAAAAAAAGAAAGAAAAGGCTTAGGTAATTACTTTAGTGCTTGAGAGCTTAAATAATTATTTTATTGCGGAATGGACACCATCCCTCCCTAATATTGTAAGCCTCCTGCTGTGCTTTGGGAAAAACAAGGTGGGGAAATACTGTGATTCAACACCTTGATGATAATGCAAGAGCTGCAGTGGAAGAGAGCACTGAGCTGAATGGGGACAGCGAGGAAGGACCCAGCGAAGCTTTCCAAGAAGAGCTCCTCTGAAATGGGCAAGGGAAGAGCAGGAAGGAGCTTCCACACAAACTCACAGGGATAGAAAGGGGCTCAGGATGTGGCTCAGCATGCTGAGTCCAAATGTGAATCAGAGGAATTAGAAGTTGAGAGGAGAAGACAGCAGAGCATAAAGGGCTCTGTATGCCGTGCAAGTACGTTTGGA
The DNA here is from genome assembly GCF_000147115.1 of Myotis lucifugus. Taxonomy (NCBI): domain Eukaryota; kingdom Metazoa; phylum Chordata; class Mammalia; order Chiroptera; family Vespertilionidae; genus Myotis; species Myotis lucifugus. The sequence continues at coordinate 3,347,298 of NW_005871169.1, read as the reverse complement.
CTTCATCCTGAGGTGGTGCAGAGCCACAAAACAGTTTTAATCACGTAGATCAAGTATTCTGACTGGTGTGTTAGGAGGATCACTGGGGCTGTGGGAGGGTAAGGACTAGATACCAATAATAGATTATTTTTATTCTGACACCTATGCACTATGAATTATAAAAGTTAAGGAGATCTAGAGAAGCTTTGCTAGAGTAATGACTTCTTCCTTTTTTATCTACCCTCTTATACATTCCAGTTAGATGAAGGCATTGTCTTCATGCATTCTTGGTTAAAACTCATTAAACTTACCAAAATAGAGCAATAATAATTATCAGCCTTTGCGACTTTTGTTTATTATATTATTTTTTTTCTCCTAGAGTAAAGAGAAGCCAGTGAGGTAGATGGGAGGGATATTTTCACAGGCTCGATATTGAGTAGCCTATCTAGGCGAATGAGAAGTTTTTCTTTTTAGCCAAGAGAAAACAGATGCTCCAGAATTTCAGGAGGTACTACACTCTGAATGAAGATACACAGGCAGGAAATTGAGGCTAGTCATGGTAAAGTAGAAATCATATAGGCATGAGAGTCTAGAACTCTGAGTTCCAGCTCTGATTACCAGTGGGTGTCAAGAATTGTGAAGGCTTTGATACCTACATGCAAGATAACAAGTTAACCTGCCACGGTTTCAAGGATGTTGACAGAAGATACAATACTCCTGGGTAAGAGACAAAGGGCATGCTTTATTATAGCAATAACTACAGTATCCTCATTGGCTTACCTCAGTTCCATGACCCAAAATTTTTATAGGGTAACACAGAAAGGGCCAAGTAATACCTGCATAAGTAGTGGCTTGAGCTGTGGGCAAGGAACCCTGAGCTTAGGGAACCCTAGCCTTTTATAATGGACAGCAAATTTCCCAACCTTTGCTCTGGAAGGAGATATATCTCTATCTCCTAAGAAAGTTCACTATACAGATATTTTTGGAAAGATGTTACCTGTTATTACTGCACTTGCTCAATGGGCAGATCATTACCTTAATTCATAGGATAGTCTGAAGTAAAATATTATTTTAAACTCAAAAAGAGCCAAAATTATGAGTACTAGACTTTTTATATTATGTTAGGCATTATTTTGTTGTTGTTGTTGTTGTTGCTGTTAATCTTCATCCAAGGATATTTTTCCATTGAGTTTTAGAGAGGGCAGGAAGGGGAGAGAGAGAGAGAGAGAGAGAGAGAGAGGGGGGGGGGGAGACATTGATGTGAGAGAGATGCATAGATTGATTGCCTGAACCAAATAGGTCCTGACCAGGGTCAGGGATGGAACCTGCAACCCAGGCATGTGCCCTTGACCAGGAATCAAACCCACCACCCTTCAGTGCAATGGCCAACACTCTAACTACCGAGCAACAGCCAGGGCATGTTGGAGCATTTCCTGATAGCACTGCTAAAAATTTGATTTTGTTGTTACAATATACTGCACTAATAATACATAATTAACAAAAATCACAGGTAATTCCAATACAGATTAAAGCTTAACCTCTGAAATTTATCAATTATACATTTATTTTCTGTATTTACAAATTCCTACTCCTAAAACATTATTTGAGCCTGCCCTTTTGTCTTCCTGCTGGTTGCCTCATGAGAGGATTATTGAATAATTTTACAGATGTTAACGTTATAAAGTTGGTAAGAATTAAATGAGACAATATAGGAAAACCAAGATGGCAGCATAGGTTAACGCTGGAGTTTGCTGCCTCGAACAACCACTTCAAAAATACAACTAAAAGACGGAACGGACATCATCCAGAACCACAGGAAGGCTGGCTGAGTGGAAGTTCTACAACTAGGAGGAACCGAGAATCAGAGGAGGCGCAGTGCTGAAGTAAAATACTAAGGTGCGGAGTGCGTGCAGCGCGGGCTGGTGGCTGAGGGCGCGGTTGTCTGTTTCAATCCGGAGGGAGCCTCAGACTCTGAGCTCCAGATCTGGGCGAGTCTCTAGGGACCCAGACTCAAACGGGAGAAGCGGGGCTGTCTGGCTTCGGTCCCTCCGAGGTTTGCAGCGGTTGCTGGGACAGAGAGGCAGAGCCCCTGGGGACGGACTGAGAGCAGCCATAACTGCTCCCTCCTCCGCCCTGTTGATCCCGTGGGACCCGCCCTGCCCAAGCCCTGCACAGAGCCATTTGCCGGATAGCCTCAGGCAAAGGCTAGATTAGCACCTCCCTAGAGGACAGAAGTTCTCCCACTGCAAACACAGCTGATTCTCACAGCCAGTTGGCCTGGAGGTCAAGTAGTAATTACCTACAACAATCAAGGCTTGACTACAACAAGACTGCTCACAGAGACCACAAGGGGGTGCACCAACAGTGTCTACCTCAGGTAATTGGGACACTTAACATGGAAAGCCACTCTATCGACACAGCGAAGCATAAAAAAATGCCAAGACAAAGAAACAGGCCACAAAGGACAGAACCGGAGGAAAGCAGGCTACTGGATATAGAATTCAAAACCACACTTTTGAGGTCTCTCAAGAGGCTTCTAGAGTCTGTCGATAAACTTGATGAGATGTACAGGAAATCTAATGAGACCCTCGATGGTGTGATAAAGGACCAACTAGAAAGTAAGCATACACTGACTGAAATAAAGGAATATTATACAGACTCCCAACAGCAGACCAGAGGAGCGCAAGAATCAACTCAAAGATTTGAAATGCGAGGAGCAAAAAACACCCAACCGGAAAGCAAATGAAAAAGATCTAAAGTGTGAAGATAG